>NC_081570.1:58170388-58252693 GCF_022355385.1 Mustela nigripes | reverse complement strand
ATGGTTTGTCTCCCTCCCAATCCCATCTTGTTTCATTTATTCTTCTTCTACCCACTTAAGCCTCCATGTTGCATCACCACTTCCTCATATCAGGGAGATCATATGATAGTTGTCTTTCTCTGCTTGACTTATTTCGCTAAGCATGATACGCTCTAGTTCCATCGATGTTGAATTGTATAAGTTCTTTATATATTTTGGATACTAGCCCTTCATCAGATATGTCATTTGCAAATATCTTCTCCCATTCTGTAGGTTGTCTTTTAGTATTGTTGATTATTTATTTTCTGTGCATAAGTTTTCATTTTGATGTACTTACTCCCAATAGTTTATTTTCGCTTTTGTTTCCCTTGTCGCAGGAGACATATCTAAAAAAATGTTGCTATGGCTGATGTCAGAGAAATTAGTGCTTGTGCTCTATTCTAGGATTTTTATGGCTTCAGTTCTCATATTTAGGTCCTTAATACATTTCGAGCTTACTTTTGTGTATGATATAAGACAGTGGTCATTCTTTTGGATGTAGCTGTACAGTTTTCCCAACACCATTTGTTGAAAAGACTTTTTCCTATTACATATTCTTGCCTCCTTTGTCAAAGATTAATGGTCACATATGCATGAGTTTATTTCTGGAGTTTTTATCCTGTTCCATTTATCTGTGTGCTGTTTTGTGCCAGTACCATCAGTTTTGGTTAATACAGTTTGTAGTATAACTTGAAATTTGGGATTGTGATAGCTCCAATTTTATTATTACCTCCAGTTTTTAAATTATTATTATTATTACTATTAAGCAATTATTTTATTGCTTTGGTTATTTGGGGTCTTCTGTGGTTCCATACAAATCTGAGGAGTATTTGTTCTAGTTTTATGAAAAACGTTGTTGGTACTTTGATAGGGATTGCATTCAATTCATAGACTGCCTTGGGATTATGGAAATTTTTAATAAAATTTGTTCTTCCAATCCATCAGCAAGGAATATCTTCCCATTTGTTTGTGCCATTTTCAATTTCTTTCATCAGTATTTTATGGTTTTCAGAGTATAGGTCTTTCACCTCCTTAGCTAAGTTTATTCCTAGGTGTTTTATTAATTTTTATGCCATTATAAATGGGATTCTTTTCTTAATTTCACTTTCTGCTAATTCATTATTAGTGTATAGAAATATATCAGTTTTCTGTATATTGATTTTGTATCCTACAACCTTACCAAATTCATTTATTAATTCTAGCAATTTTTTGGTGGAGTCTTTAGGGTTCTCTATGGAGAGTGGAATGTCATCTGTTAATAGAAGTTCTACTTCTTCCTTTCCCATTTGGATGTCTTTTATTTCTTTTTTTTTTTGGTCTGATTGTTGTGGCTAGAGCATCTAGTACTATGTTGGATAAAAGTGGTGAGAGTAGACATCCTTGTCTTATTCCTGATCTTAAGGGGAAAAGCTCTCAGTTTTTCACCATTGAGTGTGATGTGAGCTGTGGGTTTTTCATATACGGCCTTTATTATGTTGCCATGTTCCCTTTAAATCTACTTCATTTTATCATGAATGAGATGTTGAACTTTGCCAAATGCTTTTTCTACATCTATTGAAATGAACAAATGGTTTTTATCCTTTCTTTTGTTGATGTGATGTATCAATATTGAATCACCTTTGTATTCCCGAAACAAGTCAAAGTTACATTTTAAAAATAAATTGTTCTTTATACTAGCAGCAAATAATTAAAAGAAAAATTAAAAGACAATACCACTTATAATAGCACCAAAAATATAAAACATGGATAAATTTGATAAAATATGCACAAAACATTGCTGAGAGAAACTAAAGAAGACCTAAATGGAGAGATATATTATGTTCATACAATGAAGACTCCATATTGTTAAGATGATAGTCCTCCCTGAATTTATCTACAGATTTAAGGCAATTCCAATCAAAAGCCAATGAGTTTTTCTATAAAATGGTAAACTGATAGTAAAATTTGTAAGAAAATGCCAAAAAACCTAGAATAGCCAAAGTGACTTTGGAAAAAGAGTAAAATTAAAGGATTTATAAACCTAACTTCAAAAGTGATTATAAAGCCAAAGTAATCAAGACAGCATGATACTGACATAAAGATAAAAATATGGATCCGTGAAAAAGAATAGGAATTCAGAAAGAGTTCTACACAGCTATGTTCAGTTTATTTTTGACAAAGGTGCTGAAACTATTAAATGGTGAAAGAATAATCTTTCCAACAATAGTGTTAGAACAATTGAATAGCCATATATGAAACAAAACAAAAATAAATAAATAAATGAAAGCTCTCTACTTTTACTTCATACCCTATACAAAAATTAACTCAAAATGTATCATGAAATTAAATATGTAAGAGTTAAGACCATAAAACTCTAGGAAAAAAATATAGCATAAGGTCTGGGTCACCTTAGCAAAGGTTTTTTAAAGTCAAAAACAAAAAGTACTTGCTATTAGATTTTAAAAATTACAATTTGGAATTCATTGAAATTAAAACTTTCTGCTTTTCTGAAGGTACTGTTAAGCAAAAAGGCAAGCCAAAGCATAAGAGCAAAGATGTGTAAACATATACCAGTAGAGACAAAGGATTTGTGTCTATAATACACCAAAAAGCCTCTTACAACTCAACAATGAGACTAACATTGTAATAAACAATAAACAACAGATTTGAATAAACACTTCACCTAAGAAATTTTATGAATCGAAAATAAGCATCTGAAATACGCACAACACAATTAGTTATTAGGGAAGTTCATGTTAACTACACACCCACTATGGTGGCTAAAAATAAAGACTGATCATACCAAGAGGCCAAAAGATATAGTTTGTTAACTGTGCTATTATGTACCCAGCTAAAACTCAAAACATTACAAGGAGTAAGAGTCTAGAAGTCTCTATGCTCCAAATATAAATGTATTATATGAAATTTCACTTGAACCAATCCATTAAGCTCCTGATTATGTCACAGTTTATAAAGGTCATAGACCAGAAACATTCTCTATTTCTTTATTTCTGTTACAAGATGGAAAGTGCTAGGTGCTACAACGAGGAACGAAGGAATGGTCTCCTGGCTCCTATATTCAGAGTTCAAAGCTGCATAGATGTTGAGTTGTGAAAATTGCCTAGGATTTTGTAGCATCTTGTAATTATGTTATCTCCTCAAGAATGCCCAAATCACTAAAACTTTGAGTTCTTTGATCCATGGCCAACCAGGTCCATCAATATTACCTGAAGACTGCACAACAGTTTAGATCTCAGTAAAACATTAGAGCAATTTTTGGTGTTACTATTATCTATTTTCTGAGGAAGGGTTTTCTTTTCTGATCATAACTGTAAATATTTAGGCTCATGAAAGTACCAAGAAATTGTATAGCTGTACTTAAAAAAAAGAAGAAGAAGAAGAAGAAGAAGAAGAAGAAGAAGAAATAGTAGTAGTCTCTTTTCTCCCTTAAGGTTCCTTACTAAAAAAACAATTGTAATCTGTCGAAAGTGAAAAGTGCTATAACCATTGTTCATCTGGTTCCTTTTATTCACTGTAGAATAATAAACAAACACATTTTCCATTTCCATTTCATTTCATACTATTGCCCCTCTGAGTTTTACAGAGTTTCAATAAATCTAACCTCATCTAAACTTTTGCTAAAATTGGCTTAAAAAACTCCAGTATATAAGTTCCTATCTCACTCTTGACCTCCCCTTTGCAGTACAGTCAATTCTACAAGCCTACATTTTTTGTCTTCTTTCAGTTTATTTTTTCCTCTCTTTTCACTGAACTCACATTTTCCAAGTACTTTAAATTCAAAGCTTAATATGGACCATTTTAAGAGAGAGAGGATCAGGACAAAGAGAAGAAAATACACTGTCACATGGAAACTACCAGATTTCTAGAATTTAGGGAGAAAAGAGTCAAGATAATCTATTCCCTTGATCCCATAAGAGTATTTGATGTTATGAAAATGTGTGCTCAAAGTTTTGGTTTGAAAAAAAAGAGTTGTCATTGTAATTATGGAGGGGGAACTTTGCAGTGACTGAGTATAACAGAAAAATTAGAAAATAGGTACAGTGAGTCACCAAAATATTAGATACAACTGTCTCTAACCTAGCTTTTTTATTGTATTTCTATTGTTCTACTAGTCTGATATTTTGTTCAGGTTAAGCACATTCAAGTTTCATTTGACATCCTTTTTTGGTGGCTTTTGTGATACCTAATTAGGATCACCAGTACATTGTTTAGTGCCATTGTTTTTTAAATCAGTACTTGTTGATCTGTCTTTTCTACTTTGTAAACATCACCTTTTTGCAAGCATTCTTAGCAGAATGGATGGTTATAATATCTTTAAAAAAATATCTTATTTTTTAAACATGAAGCTAGGTCTAATGGCTTTTAGATATTTGTGTTTCCCTGGGCAACACTAATGTTCTGATTTTTAACGTATTCATTCAGAGTCCAAGTCAAACACTTCCAACCATTGTTTAGTAACCTGGACCAGAGGACATGGCACGTTTTAGGGATCAGCCGACAGATCCCACAGCTGTGACACTGTCAGTCAGCCCATATGCTTTTGGGCAGAACACAAGTGTCATTTAGACGTTGGCAACAGAAAAGGCAAACGAGCTAATTTTGAACACAGGAAATTCTTTCGAATCAAAACTGCAGACCTTCATTTTGCTAGGGAAGTACTTTCCTTTCACTGTTTTCCATAAGGTAATAAGGTTGTAAAAATGTTGAAATTGTTATTTATTAGCACTTATTGACAATAGTAATGGGCAACAGTTATTGGATGCCTGATAAACTCCAGGCAATATACTGATTGTTACTTTCATGAATTATCTCAATTGATCCTCACATTAATTCTATGAAGCTTGTACTACAATAATCTTTGTTTACAGATGAAGACATGGAACTCAGGGTTGGAAAGTGGTAAAGTCAGCACTCTAATTCAGTCCTCTGATTCTTTTTTTTTTCTTTTTAAAGATTTTATTTATTTATTTGACCGACAGAGATTACAAGTAGGCGAGGCAGGCAGAGGAGGTAGCAGGCTCCCTGCTGAGCAGAGAACCCAATGTGGGGTTCGATCCCAGGACCCTGAGACCATGACCTGAGCCAAAGGCAGAGGTTTAACACACTCAGCCACCCAGAGCCCCAGTCCTCTGATTCTTAATCTATATATTTCCTTGCCAAACCCTCTGCAATAAGAGAAAATGAAGACAATTCATAGTCCTTACAAGAAGACTTCTTTAACTTGATATATTTTTCTTTTCCTTTCTTGTAATACCATATATGGCACACATGGCCATTCAAAGACATTTTTTAAAGCCTACAATAAAAACACCTTTGTCATGTAGCTATTGATAGGATCAAGTATTTCATTTCTCTTGTGAAGTAATGTATCTAGAGACCATCTGGCATGGACCTCCCTTCCTAGCTTCATTTTCTGCAAACTCTACACATCAAACTATAATCCTGTGAGATCTTACACTTCTAGAATGTCACATATGCTTCTGTATTTATCTTCTGCACCTCTCTGTATGTTAGGATCTTTTCATGGGGTCTTCTGAGAAAGAATTGCTCCTTCCTCTGTGATCCCATGTCAATTTGTATATATCTTAATTACACATGTTTTTAGTATAGCTTTTTGAAAGAGTGACATATACTTAGGTTAAAGAATTAAAGCAGTAAAAAAAAAAAATTTACAATGTAAATTTGTCTCCTGTGCATGCCACACAGGCCTCTCCTAAGGCAATAGCTATTCCCATGATACTAACACACAGAGAAACATATATGCACACCTAGCCCTTTAGATTTTGTAAGATTGGAAGCTATCTAGCAAATACAGTGTTCTTCACCTTGCTTTCTTCACATAATAATATCTTGGGCTTTTTTCTGTATTACCATATAAACCTTATTATTTTTAATAGCTCTGAATATTTCAGTATGACCTACCATAATTTACCTAACTGGTTTCCCATGAGGATCATTTCGGTTGTTTCTAGCTATTACAAAAATCCTGCTACAATTATCCTGGTATGGATATAGAGAGTGGATAAGGATGGGCCTTCAAGTTTGATTTCCTGGGTTTGAACCTTGGCTTTGCTCTTATAGTTTTGTGTTTAACCTCTCTATGCCCCAGTTTTCTCTTATGTAAAATGGGGATTCAGTAGTAATTTCAGAGTGTTCTTCTGAGGATCGGATGAATTACTCTGTGAAAGGAACTTTAATGTCTAGTATATAGTAAGCACTGGCTGGTGTTCACTACTATAATCATAAAGATCATATGTCTTTGGGCACATGTGTGAGTCTCTCTTTAGGACATATTTCTGCAAGTGAATTCTTGGGGCAAAAGGTATGTACAAGTTTAATAAAGTTTAATAAAAAACCATCCTGATTGGGTTCCTTTAGAAAAAGACCCTGAGATGAGGACTCAAATACAAATAGTTCATGTAGGCAGTAAAGGAAAGCCCAACGTGGGCGTGGGATAATGAGAGAGGGTAGGAAAGGGGCCAGTAATAGGTACATCACAAGCCATTCACTACTTTGAGTATTTGGAGCTCAATCCTTCTGAAACCCTCAGAAACTCCAGGAGACACTATTGACACAAATCTCAGAGTTAGCCTATTCAGAGGGTGTAGGAGCTGGACTATGGGTACACCAATTCCTGTCCTGTCAGGTCAGTTGTTATCTGAGGGCCATTGTGTGATCCTGGGAGCAGCGATATCTGAGGACAGAGCACCTCTGCCTTGGGTTCAGGTAGTAATGGGATTGTCTGTAGATAATCTTAAAAGAGTAACATGGGGCACCTGGGTGGCTCAGTGGGTTAAAGCCTCTGCCTTAGGCTCAGGTCATGATCCCAGGGTCCTGAGATCCAGCCCCGCATCAGGCTCTCTGCTCAGCAGGGCGTCTGCTTCCCCCCTCCCCCGGCCTCTCTGCCTACTTGTGATCTCTATCTGATAAATAAATGAAATACTTAAAAATAAAAATTAAAATTAAAAGAGTAACGAAATAGACCAAAAGTCATTCTAAATGTAACATCATGATGTGCTGGAAATTCTCTATAACCTTAGGTATAAAATACTCCTCCCTTCAGAAGTGCTCCCCACTTTGCTTCCCTCTATCCTATTGCCAGGAGGGATTAACTCCCCCACACTTCTGGCCTACTTCACAGTGCAGGCAAAGTGGGTTTTATTGGCAAGAGAAGGAAAGAAACACAGGTGTGCTAGTCAGAGGCCCTGCCAGCATGGACTGAAGGGCAAGGGAGAGAGAATATGGTCAGAGTACCAACAGCATCTGCTACAGTTAAGCCTGCCTTCACTTAAATCATCTATACAAGTGCATGAACATTTTATCCCTTCATATCCCCTCTCTGCAGTCTTTTATGACCACCCCTGAGTGGAAATATGTTGCCTAAGTGGTCTATTTTTAGCTCTCATGATATATTGAGCCATCTGTGAATCAGACCTGGGTTTTATCATCCTCTGACAACTGGTTATGGGAACACTCTGAAACCATGGGTGTGACCCAAAGGACATACACTGGTTTAACAACTTAGGTAATAAAGGGGGCCTGGACCACCAGGTCATATAACTTAGCTGTTCATGTCTGATCACAAATGTACCATTCACTGCATCATGGGATCCTGCTGCACCGGCCCAACCAAATGACTTGGACGATCTAACAGTAGCCAGCTTGTGAAGAGGAGCTCTAGTCAAGTGATCAGGTGATGTCTAATAATTAGGCAAAGTTTCTGCTAGGTCTAAGTAGAACCAAAAGCTGCTTTTTGAATGGTAAAGAGTTCTTTGAAGACTTTTGGCTTGCCTATTGTATCCTGATTGATAGTTGAGCTATCTCAGTATAGCTATGACACTGACAGCAACGCTACTGTCCTTATAATTCTCATTATCACCTATTCTGTCATATTCTAGAGATATTGCATAAATGTATTGATGCCCTGCATCCCAACACGTTGTAGTAAGTGCTGATGTCATGAGGAAGTCAGGCCATATGCACTGAAATGTAGGGGTGCAGAGATAGAGATAAGGCTCCATCAGCTTCTGCTACACTGTTACTAAAGTATCTTCCAAAGAAGGCATTTCATTTTACATGTTCATCAACAAAATGTAAGATAGGTGTTTTTATGCATCTTTACCATCTCAGTAGATTATGAAATGTTTGCTTGCTAATCTGATAGGTTTTTACAAATGATACCTCATTGCTGTTTTGCATCTATTTCTTTATCATAAAGTTACACCTATTGTCACACATAGGAAAACCACTGATGTCTTTCACTATGAGAAATCCCCTGGCAATCCCTTTGATATGTTTTGCCCATTTTCAGGAACTTAGGACAAGTGACCAAATATGATAACTAGATGTTCCTATTACTCTCACTGCTCAGGGAATTTCAAGGGTTTTGGGAACTGTGAGCCAGGAACTGTGGACAAAGACCAACTATGTCTGAGAAACATATTCTGGTCATCTGAATGACCAAATACATACTTTTATATATCACAATAGCAGACTATTATTCATTTGTTACAATTAATGGACCAATGTTGACATGTTGTAATTAAAGTCCATACTTTATTCGGATTTCTTTTTTATCAAATGTTCCTTTTCCGTTCTAGGCTCCCATCCAGGATATCATATTATATTTAGTCATCATGTCTCCTTAAGCTCCTTTTTGCTATGACAGTTTCTCAGATGTTTCAGGTCAGGGATTTTTGTAGAATCTCTTTGTATTGGGAATTGCCTGATGTTTTTCTCATGATTGGATAAGGATTGGAAGAAAGACCACAGAGGTAAAATGTCATTGTTATCACACCATATCAAAAGCACATACTATCAACATTATTTATCACTGTTGATATTGACCTTGATTAGCTTTTTTCAGACTTCTCTATTGTAAAGTCAATCTCTTTAATGGTTAATTTTATGTATCAACTTAGGTGGGCTAAGGGATGCCCAAGTAGTCAATAACACAGTATTTCTGGTGTGTCTGTGAAGGTGTTTCTGGAAGATATCAACATTTGAGTGAATACTCCAAGTAAAGAAGACCTGCCCTCACCAGTGTGGGTGGGCATTATCTAATGCACTGAGAGCTCAAATAGAACAAAAATGCAGAGGAAGGGCACTCTCTTCGTGAACCAGCAGCTCTTCCCCCCAGACACCTCTGTAATCCCTCTTCTCAGGCCTGTGTCCTCAGACTGGAAGTTACATCATTGACTTCCCTGATTCCTTGGCCTCAGCCTTTGATTTATACCACAAACTTTCCTGGTTATCCATCTTGCCAACACCTGAATATAGATGTATATTATCTCCTATTGGTTACACTGTTTCTCTGGAGAACTCTAACAAATAAACTCCTCCCCTCTTCCCTGCCCTTTTTAGACTGCATTCTTTGAGAGAAAATCACTTAGGTGAAGCTCATAGTTAAAAAAGGATGAGGAGGGAACGCCTGGGTGGCTCAGTCGGTTATGCGTCTGCCTTTGGCTCAGGTCATGATCCCAGGGTCCTGGGATCGAGTCCCACATTGGGCTCCTTCCTCAGTGGAGCCTGCTTCTCTCTCTGCCTCTGCCTGCCTCTCTGCCTACTTGTGCTCTCTCTCTCTCTGACAAGTAAATAAATAAATAAAAATCTTAAAAAAAAATAAAGAATGAGGAGTTGTGCTCCACCTCCTTGAGGATGAAGGATTTACATAAATTATTTGGAATTCTTCTATATGGGAGATTTGTCTGTTCTCCAAAAAATTATCCAATCATTTATTTATATCAGTATGGACTCATGGGTATTTATTTATTTTATACTTTGGATTATAATCCAATATGATTTTATTTTGTTGTTTAAAATGTTTCTTCCTTGGCCACTGTGAGCTCTTTTAGTTGGTTTTGTGTCCCTTTGACATATCTCCATAATTGTGCAAGTTGTTTTGTTCTTTGCACTTCCTACTTTTTGGCACTCCAAGATGCTCTAAGCTTATCTCATGTATTCCCTACCACAGTGCTAGAATCAGCCATCCCTCCCCTAGTTTCTTTTATTGGAGACAGAATTAGAATCCAAATATGGACTCTAGATATGCCTGTTACTACTGGGGTTAGACATAGTAAACCAATACAACATGGTTTATTTAATAAACAAGTTTCTAATGTAATTCTCAATATGCTGAAGTATTCTCTTCTTAGTTATAATTACAAATTAAAGTCATGTATCCTCAAGGTTGTTGCAGCATTGTCCAATTATGTACCTGATGTAGAGTTTTCTAGGGCTTTATAAGTGTGTGCAGAAACTATACATTTCTAAGAGAAAAGAAACATCTTTCAGACTAAAGAAGGAAGACAAAATGCCAGTTTGGATTCTAGAATACCATGCACTACAGAGATTTTCCATAACTAAAATAAAAATAACAACAAAAGTTGTGACCATCACCCCATCTTCTTACCAATTTTTGAACACCTCAACCATTGGTGAATGGAATAACATTTGGTTATTACAGGTGACCTAACATTCAATGACCATAAATGCCCTTGACAATAAAAGTGCTGTCTTGTGACTCTAATCTAATCGACTTGCTAAGCACAGGAAATAGCTGGCACCTTCCTAGGGCATTGATTAATGAGGAAACACTTGGTTTCACACTTAATGTGAATTATTATAACCCCTGGGAATCTATTAATTTTATAAGAAACAGTTCTGGGTAATGTTTTCATATACTGATGTCAGCATTCATAACCAAGAACCACATCTCCATATGACTTGACTTCACTTTAAGAAAACAACTTGGGGTTAATGTTTGGAAATACGTATCGTGAGCTAAATGCAACTCCCTCATTCTCCTCTTCCCTTTTAGCTTTCCATTCACTTTATTGATGTGAAAGGGGTGGGGGAAATCAAAGTAACCTGAACCAACTATCTCATTTGTATATGCATTCAATTCAATTCTTTTTTTTTAAGATTTTATTTATTTATTTGACAGAAAGAGATCATAAGTAGGCAGAGAGGCAGGCAGAGAAAGAGGGGGAAGCAGGCTCCCCGCTGAGCAGAGCGCCAGATATGGGGCTCGATCCCAGGACCCTGAGATCATGACCTGAGCCGAAAGCAGAGGCTTAAACCCATTGAGCCACCCAGGCACCCCCATTCAATTCAATTCTTAAAGCAGCATTAAGAGCTAAGTATTCTTACACTTGTTTGAAAGTTAACAAAGGTTAAGTAACTTACTTATAACACAATTATAAACAGTGATTTATAAAGTTATTATATGGAATTTATGCCTGAATCAATTTGACCCCAGAGCTCATTTTTTTTCCCCACCCCAGCAGGGGCTTCTTCAAACTGGCAGCATGTGTAAGAATAATTTAAGATGATTTAAAAAAAAATAAGGATGCCAAAATAAATAAATAAATAAATAAATAAATAAATAAATAAATAAAATAAGGATGCCCAAGGCCCACACTAAGAGATTCTGGTCTAGTACTTCTGGGGAAGAATCTAAGCATCAGCAAGCTTTAAAAGTTCCCCCAGTGATACTAGTAATCAGGTCTGAACCAGAGCGCTACACCATTCTGCTTTCACTCTCATAATTACCTAACATTAATGCTCTGTCCTTAGTCTGCAAAGTTGTTTTTTAAACACACCGTTTACTCCTTAAACCAACCCAGTTAGAAATCAGTATGCCCATTTTTCTGGAATGGGAAACAGAGACTCAAGGGGTTTAAAAATCTTACTCAATACTACAGAGTCAGTAGCTAAAATCTAAGAAAATTTGAAGAGGGACATTCTAGTCTTTTTAATCCTTATTTAGAATTTCCTAATCTTGTTCCCTTTCGGACCCCTCCATCCCTTTCCCTCCTCTTCTGATATCATCTGCAGCCCAGGACTTTAAGAGCTACTTAGATGCCATTTGAAGCTATTAACTACATTTGGATGAGGAGGAGAGGTGCTGTGAGGACTGATTCATTACTAAAGCAATAGAGGTTGGTAGTAAAAACAGAGTTGAAGGTACATGTTGGATCCCGAAGCATGTGATTTTATTTCTTTGAAGCTCAAGTTCAACAATAAAATGGGGGAAAAGAATAGTAGTACCTCACTGCTTTATCACGAAAATAAGATAATGTGTAGAAAAGAGATTTGTATACTGAAAGGTGCTGTTACACTAAATTCCAGTCATTATTACTATTTCATCTGTAATGGTTAGTTTTGTTTTTTTTTTTTTTGGTGGTTTATTTTTTTTTAATATAATTTTTTATTTTTTATAAACATATATTTTTATCCCCAGGGGTACAGGTCTGTGAATCACCAGGTTTACACACTTCACAGCACTCACCAAAGCACATACCCTCCCCAATGTCCATAATACCACCCCCTTCTCCCAAACCCCCTCCCCCCAGCAACCCTCAGTTTGTTTTGTGAGATTAAGAGTCACTTATGGTTTGTCTCCCTCCCAATCCCATCTTCTTTCATTTATTCTTCTCGTACCCACTTAAGCCCCCATGTTGCATCACCACTTCCTCATATCAGGGAGATCATATGATAGTTGTCTTTCTCCGCTTGACTTATTTCGCTAAGCATGATACGCTCTAGTTCCATCCATGTTGTCGCAAATGGCAAGATTTCATTTCTTTTGATGGCTGCATAGTATTCCATTGTGTATATATACCACATCTTCTTGATCCATTCATCTGTTGATGGACATCTAGGTTCTTTCCATAGTTTGGCTATTGTGGACATTGCTGCTATAAACATTCGGGTACATGTGCCCCTTTGGATCACTACGTTTGTATCTTTAGGGTAAATACCCAATAGTGCAATTGCTGGGTCATAGGGCAGTTCTATTTTCAACATTTTGAGGAACCTCCATGCTGTTTTCCAGAGAGGTTGCACCAGCTTGCATTCCCACCAACAGTGTAGGAGGGTTCCCCTTTCTCCGCATCCTCGCCAGCATCTATCATTTCCTGACTTGTTGATTTTAGCCATTCTGACTGGTGTGAGGTGATATCGCATTGTGGTTTTGATTTGTATTTCCCTGATGTCGAGTGATATGGAGCACTTTTTCATGTGTCTGTTGGCCATCTGGATGTCTTCTTTGCAGAAATGTCTGTTCATGTCCTCTGCCCATTTCTTGATTGGATTATTTGTTCTTTGGGTGTTGAGTTTGCTAAGTTCTTTATAGATTCTGGACACTAGTCCTTTATCTGATATGTCGTTTGCAAATATCTTCTCCCATTCTGTCAGTTGTCTTTTGATTTTGTGAACTGTTTCCTTTGCTGTGCAAAAGCTTTTGATCTTGATGAAATCCCAATAGTTCATTTTTGCCCTTGCTTCCCTTGCCTTTTGCGTTGTTCCTAGGAAGATGTTGCTGCGGCTGAGGTCGAAGAGGTTGCTGCCTGTGTTCTCCTCAAGGATTTTGATGGATTCCTTTCGTACATTGAGGTCCTTCATCCATTTTGAGTCTATTTTCGTGTGTGGTGTAAGGAAATGGTCCAATTTCATTTTTCTGCATGTGGCTGTCCAATTTTCCCAGCACCATTTATTGAAGAGGCTGTCTTTTTTCCATTGGACATTCTTTCCTGCTTTGTCGAAGATTAGTTGACCATAGAGTTGAGAGTCTATTTCTGGGCTCTCTATTCTGTTCCATTGTAATGGTTAGTTTTGAAATGTTGTATTAGTTTCCCAGGGCTGCGGTAATAAATTATTACAACCTGTGACTTAAAGCTATAGAAAATTATTCTCTCCTAGGTCAGGAGACTGTAAGTCTGAAATTAAGGTGTCAGCAGGGCCAGCCCCTCCTTCAGAGGCTTTAGGAGAGAATCTTCTTCCAGGTTCTATTGGCTTTTGACATTCCTTGGTGTTCTTTGGTTTGTAGCCGTATCACTCCAATCTCTGCCTCTGCCTTCCCATCATCTTCTCCTCTGTGTCTGTCTCAAAGTTCCCTCTACTTTCTCTTATAAGAATATTTGTCATTGGATTTAGGACCTATCTAGCTAATTCAGCATGATTTTCTATCTCAAAATCCTTAACACTATGACACCTGCAGAGAGCTTTTTTCCAAGTAAGGTAGGTTTCAGGAGTCAGGATCAGAGCCATCATTCAACCCACTATAGATACCACAAGTATTTCTCTTAAACTAAATATGCCACTCTCTGGTTCATTAGCTGCTGATTACTAATAAATTTAAATTCCAAATTTTTTATATGGTAAATAAGATCTTCATTCCCTAAGTCAGCCCTGCCCATCCACCAAACAACTGCACGGAACTTGTTACCATTTTCTGAATATTTCCCACACTTTCCTACCCCTGTGCCTTTATGTATGCCATTCCTGTTGCTTATCTTCCCTCTCTTTCTGTACCTCATCACTATTGTCTTCTTCTGTGAAGAATTTACTGATTATTAAAGAAGATTGATCCTTTTTTTCTTTCCAAATCTGCTAGATTTCTTGGCTTCCTACCCTTGATTCTAGCATTTACCACAGGTTGAACTTCACCTCTAAAACCGAGCACCTGTTTGCTTTCCCAGTAGACTGAACTTGTTTTTATTACATTTTCAGGACACAGATCGTGACTCATTCTTCTTTGTACTAGCTACTGCATGAGGCCCTTGACCAAGCACATGGCAGTTTCTCACCAAAACTGGTGAACCTCAGGGATGGTGGATAACCCTTCTTCCATGGTCCTCAGTCTACTACTCTTTGGGGCCCTGAAATTAGGCTGTAAAGTTTCATTTCCTTTTCAATGGTTCAAATTATATTACATTTTTATTTTCTTTATTTGGCTTATTATTATTCTTACCATTTTCATTCTTTAGAAAAGTAGATTTGTATGTCCCTTTTCTTCCTTTTTTCACTTGGTAGCTTATCTGTGGTGATTAATTTTTTTCTTAGATATTTATTTATATATTTATTTATTTATTTATTTATTTATTTATTTGACAGACAGAGATCACAAGTAGGCAGAGAGGCAGGCAGAGAGAGAGGGGAAGCAGGCTCCCTGCTGAGCAGAGAGTCTGATGCGGGGTTCGATCCCAGGACCCTGAGATCATGACCTGAGCCGAAGGCAGAGGCTTTACCCCACTGAGCCACCCAGGTGCCCCTAACTTTTATATGTACTACAGTTTCTTCTATAAAAGTATTTTTCTTTGGTGGAGTCTGTAGCTTTCCTTTCAGTGATAAATGATATTTCTTACATCATCTTACTTCAGGAAACACTTTGCATGAGGGAGAGGAAAGCAGACAGAAGCTGTGAGTCTCCATTCTGCTCAGATCTCAGTTCTATGCTTTGACTTAAGTTTTATCTTTTTGAAGTTCAGATTATTTGTTTTTCTATTTATTTTTTCTCATCCTTTTTATGGCTAAATCCCTTTTCAGTCTTAGATTCAAAATCCAAATTTAGGTTTGGGAAAAAGTAAACAGATTTCATGTTGTCCCATTTCCTGAATACCACCAATGCTGCACGTGGTGTGTACGCACTTGCCTTCATGATTTGTTGAAAGATTTTCCTTTTGAAGTGAACAGCTCTCACATTCTCCTAAATTGAATTGTTATACTCACATACTTCTTGGACTGTAAATCTTTTGGAGGTGGAAACTCTCTGTTGTCCATCACTAGTCACGTTGCCAAAAGAGTGTCTGGCACATAATACATAGTCAAAAAAAAGTTTCATTCATCAGTGAATGCAACTCTCTGTCTTGGGAGCTGGCAAGACCTCAGTAGAAAATAGATACCTCTGATTTCTCTTTCCTACTATAATGCCCATTCAATTTTGTGGTAACCTGCTTGAAATAATCTTTTACTAACAAAACATCTAGAATGAAAGTCTTGGTCAAAACCAATGCCATCCACAATTTCTGTTCTGCATGACATCCTTCCATACGATAGCAATGCTAACGATTACTCGTTTTCTTACAGCACTCCAATCCTACTTTGGGAATTTAAACTCCACTTAGGTCTCTAGGGATTTAAATAAAAAGACAAAAATCTACCATACTCCAAAGTAATCGTCTCGAAAAATCAACATCTGCCAGTGTTTCAAGTTTCAGCTCTTGCACTTAAACCTCTAAGCTCAAGGTGAGATCTCTGGGGATTATCAAGGAAACTTATAGGTCCTTTTCACTCCATTTTATTTATAAATTCTTCCCTAGAATCTTGGGTGTCAGTCTCAGCATATATGTCACTGTCTTTCCTTAAAAAGTTGATTCGATCTTCATTAAACTATAATTCCTGTTTAAGCTACTTTGTTTCCTCCCACTGGTCCAACATATATCTTGCAACAAACAGTCAAGTTATCAAAACACTCAAGTCCAGACCATCACCATTTTGTCACTTGTGTTTGGAGAGGTTTATCCAAGATAAATTGGATCATGCATTACAATTACCTCCAAGTACAGACTTCCTGTTCTTCATGGAGTGCACAGAGTTCCATATGTCAGTGGTCCCCTACAGAAGGCTGTGCTTGTGTCTTTTTTTTTTTTTTTTTTTTTTTAGGTTTTCTTCCTCTTTTTTTTATTTATTTATTTATTTTTTTTTAAATTTTTTATTTTTATAAACA
This sequence comes from Mustela nigripes, assembly GCF_022355385.1. Lineage (NCBI taxonomy): Eukaryota > Metazoa > Chordata > Mammalia > Carnivora > Mustelidae > Mustela > Mustela nigripes. The sequence goes on along the minus strand of NC_081570.1, from coordinate 58,236,165 downwards.
TATATTTTTATCCCCAGGGGTACAGGTCTGTGAATCACCAGGTTTACACACTTCACAGCACTCACCAAATCACATACCCTCCCCAATGTCCATAATCCCACCCCCTTCTCCCAAACCCCCTCCTTGTGTCTTTTATTCCTCCTTTCCTATCTTAAAATTGAGATATAGGTTATCAGGCAATTCCCATGTTACTGTATGCCCCAAACTGCACGCATAACATTTTGTATCTCACTTCAGACAGGAAAACAAATATGACCTTAAAAGAAGTACTTAATGCAATGTGTTCACAGTCTTTTTCCTCCCTCAGTCTATCACTTATACCAAATTACAATATAACGTTGTGGTCAGAAAGGATATAAAAACAAACTGAAGTAGTCTCTGCTGGTTTGATCTACATTTAGCATTGCTCAGAGCTATGGACACCTAGTCACTGGTTCCTGCACACTGTAAGAGGCTAACACTCAGGTTGAGGATACAAAGCAGCCACGGGTCAATGTCCAGCCACTTTAAATATATATAGAAGAGAACATCTCTTTCTCCCCTCAATTCTAGCAGTCTGCCTACCCAGAGAGAAGGAAATAGTTACTATGCATGATAGGATCTTGGGGTTTGATAATGATCCAGCAGTGAAATAGGGATAGAAGTCTGTAAGACAAGAGATAAAATTAAAGCTAATCTGAAACAGGCTCTGTATCTGAAGAAATAGGCCAAACAAAATTAGGAATAAAATTGGTAGCTTTGGGTTATTTTTGCAATCCAAGGGTGCACCTTCATGGGAAAGACTTTTGACACCGAGATGTGGGTGAGGCGTCCTCCAGTCCTTACTCCTCAAAGATGATCTTGGATGTACTCAAAATTCTTACCATTACAGTCACTGCATCTAGAAAGTCTGTTGAAATTTTGAAGAGTCTGATATGAAATCAGTGAAAGATGTAGAACAATTATACCCTCAGAACAACTAGTGTGAACTTCATGTATTTTCTTACTGAGGTTATTTATTTGTACTTTGTCTTTTTTTCCTGTGCTCGCTTTTCTTTCTTTCTTTCTTTCTTTCTTTCTTTCTTTCTTTCTTTCTTTCCTTCTTTCAAGATTTTGTTTATTTATTTGAGAGAGGGAGAAAAAGGCTCCCAGCTGAGGAGGGAGTCCAAGTCAGGGCTCCATTTCAGGACCTTGGGATCATGACCGAGGCTGAGGGCAGATGATTAGCCTACTGAGCCACCCAGGTGTTTCTTCTCTGGTCTTTTCATCTGCATCCCTAACTTGAGTTCATGCTTTTTTTTCACAGAGGTTATTGAAATAACCCTGCAAACTCCTGTTTGCACTATTAATCCCTTACCTAACTCTTGAAGAGCTCCCACTGCCTGCAGGGAAAAGTTCAGGCAGACGCATAAAAGCTCTTTATAATTTGACCCATACTTATCTCTTCCCACTCCTCAATCACTCAGAATTTCTTGTGGTAGTTCCAAAACACCACAGTGCTCTGGTCCTCTGAGTCTTCTCCCATGCGATTATCCTTTAGTGTGGAAGATTTCTCCTTTTTTAAGGCTAACTGATTCCCATCTAACCTTTGAGACTCAGTCTGGGTGTCGTTTCCTCAGGAAGCCTTCACCTAGTCTGGGTAATTCTCTGGGAGAGAATTACCAATAGCATCTGGTTACCTTCCTTCATCATAACCAATCACATCACATCCCAATTGTGGGTGGAGTTATCTGTATCCCTCACTAAAAAGTAAACAACATGAAGGCAAGGACCATAACCCCAAGATCTGGTGGCACATAGTAGGTACAGAACGGGTGCTTAACGAACACTCCGTGAGTGACTCCACATGCTCTCACTGGGCCACATTCATCCCTGGGCATTTTCACATATATTTGGTCTTTTAATCGTTCCAAAAACAAATCCTACCGTGTCCCTTTTTTTACAGGAATGCTCCAACTGTGGTTGCATTCTTTAAGTATCAGGCAGAGGTACAAGTGAACGTTATTATATTCCACAATTCAAGGAGAGAGAGGAGGCTGAGATGTAAAGTGGATGATGGAAGGAGAGATACTAAGAGACAAAAAGAAAGGGAGATCTTAAAACTTTATAGCTCTGATGTTACAACGAATTAGCTCTTCCCCTGTTTGGAACCCTAGAGAGAAAAAGGAATATCAGATGATGTTAGTGTGCATGCTAACTCAATAATACGTTCACTCTTCTATGTAGTTTCATGCGTTAACTCATCAATCCTTAAAAACATTCCAGGTGATAAGTACTATTATTATCCTCATTTGACAGATGAGGAAGCTTAGGTGCAGAAAAATAATTTGTACAAGGCACACAGCTAATAAGTGACACAGTGACGATTATAAGTGGAGGCTGTCTGAAACCAAGACACTATGCTCATAATCATGATAATACATTCTTTCTACATGATCCAGCTAAAATGCAGAGGGGCGAATATTTTTAAAAGCTGCAGCAGTTGCGAAGATTCTGATGGCAGACTGGTGGTCAGGGAAGGCTTCGCTGAGGAGGTGAGAAATAAACAAGTCTTATAGGAGAAGGGATTGTTCAAGGGGGCAGGAAATGTAAATGTACTTTAGGAAGACGGAATGGTGTCTGTAAAGATGAGGAGGATTTGAAGAAAAATCTGTCACTTGGTCTGCAGCAGTACTTAAGCCTCGATGGCAAGTGAAAGGGAGGAGAGAAACAGGAAGATCAGGTTAGACAGCACTGTGGGCTGCCTGAGTATATATTCAATAGTACTGGCTAAGGTTGCCCAGCAGGGATGTGAGGGTACTCTGCTTTGAAAAGACCCGAGTAGCCCTCACATGAGCAAATCTGGCCATGAGCCTCAACGGGGCACTTCCCAGAGCCAACAAAGGACAGGGATGCTTGGAAGAGACTACATATACACTTACCAGGGTAAGAAATATCAGTTGGCCACATCTTCCCACTACTCTCCTTCTGTATTGATGAGGAAATGGCGATTCAAGTAGATTTAGTGATATAACCAAAACTGTCCATCTCCTCAGCAGCAGGGTTAGGACTAGAAAGTAGGAGACAACGGTAGTTTCCTTTGAAGACCGGATGCTCTTTCATGGAGATAATATCAAATACAGAGATGCATTCATATCAAAAACAGCACAGTGTTTCAATAAAAGCAAATGAAACAAACAGAAGTTAAGCAATGACAAATCTGAGTGCTGAGAGACTGGCCTAGTAAAGATGGTGACCAATAAGTCTGGAAGTCTTCCCGGAGCAGGTTAGTTTTCAACCAGGTTTTTGTGAGGTGATGTACTTTGACTGAAGGTGAGGAGAGACTGGGAGAAGCCAGCTCCTGTTTTAGGCTACGGTGTTGTATATACACCAGCCTAGTGGGTTCTAAGGGCAGGCAGCTTAATATAGTGGGGACACGGGAGTCATACAAAACCAAGGTCAAGCTGCTGCATTTATCAGCTGTGGAACCAAGGGCAAGTTTAATTATCTGAGCTGTAAAATGAGGGTAGGGGCATGTGGGTAGCTCAGGAGGTTAAGGATCTGCCTTCAGCTCAGGTCATGATCTCAAGGCCCTGGGATCCAGCCCTGTTCTCAGCTGCCTGCTCAGCAGGGATTCTGCTTCTCCCTCTGCCTCTACCCTCCCCCACTCCTATGCACCTGCATGCTCTCTCTCTCTCTCTCTCTAATAAATAAATAAAACCTTCAACAAAATTTTTTAAAGATTTTATTCATTTATTTGACAGAGAGTGACACAACAAGAGAGAGAGCACAAGCAGGGGCCGTGGGAGAGGGAGAAGCATATTTCCTACAGAGTAAGGAGCCCAATGTGAGAACATGACCTGAACCGAAGGCAGATGCTTAACGACTGAGCCACCCAGGCACCCCTAAATAAAATCTTTTTAAAAATGAAGTTAGAAATTTTTAACACATAGTAGCTATTATAATTATAGCGTCATTTTGTGACATCAGTTTTTTGGGGTTTTTTTTTTTTGGTAACAGTTCTTTAATCTTTGTGGGCAGACATTATAAAAGAAGGTTCCCATCCCTGGAAGGAAAGGATGTCTCTTTTCTTTTCTTTTCTTTTCTTTTTAATTTAAATTCAATTAGCCTACATATAGTACATCATGAGGTTCAGATGTAGAGTTCAATATTGTGACAATCTGATACAGCAGAGACTGGTCTCTCTCTCTCTCTCTCTTTTAACTATTCCTTGAATAACTGCATGAGTCAATAAATAAGTGAATTAATTTCCAGTTAGATTTTTTCCAAACCCCACCTGAGCAATGGAAATGTGGCAGTCATCAGTGCATTCAAGCATGAGCTAGTAAAACATACCTCATTGTCAATCCCCTCTTGTGTAGCTCACTGAGAAGAAAGGAAAGGAGAAAGAGTTTCCATGACCAATGAGAGATAAGGACTGTTTGGTGAACCAAATAGAGGATGCCACAGATTTGAGGTACCTACCTCTAAGCTTCTGAGAAACATGTCCCTTCATCAGATCCATGAACAAAGGAGTGTTTAATCCTTATATTTTATACCAGGAGCACTTAGAGTTTTACTCCTACTCAAACTACAGGGAGAGAACTCCATCAAGCATCCATGTTTAATGTTTCAAGCTATGAAGTGAGATATTCTCTCAGGTTTGGCCCTGAAATGCCTAAATGTGGCTCCTATTTATACTCTGCTATCTTAAGGAGAATGTGGAAGTCTGCAATCCTGTAGCTTCCCAATGACTCATCAGAAAATTTAGGGAAAAGATTCCACAGTGTAAGATATCATAAAATCTTAAGGTTGGATGGGATTTTAAGGTAATTCGGTTTAAGGGTTCTCAGACGTTGAGATTTCAAGAACCAGGAAAATTTTAAAAAGCAAAGCAAGATAAAAATGAAAACAGATAATTGATCTAGGATGGCCACATTAGTTTCTTAGGGCTGCCATAACAAATCATCACGAACTAGGAGGCTTAGATAACAGAAATGTATTGTATCAAGGTTCTGAGGCTAGAAACTGAGATAAAACTGTGTCCATATTTTGTTCCTTCTGAGGGCTGTGCAGGGAAATCTGTTCCATGCTTCTTCCCTAGCTACTAGAGGTTTGCTGGCATTCTTTCCCATTCCCTGGCTTGTAGATGGCATTCTCCCAGTATCTTTACTTCATCTTTCCTTTGTATGCATCTGTCTCTATGTCCAAATTCCCCCTTTTTGTAAGGACACAGTCATATTGGAATAGGACCCACCCTACTGCCCTCCTCTTAACTTGATCATCTGCAAAGATTCTGTTTCTAAATAAGATCACATTCACAGGTACTGGGGATTAGGGGGTTTGGGAGAAGGGGGTGGGATTATGGACATTGGGGAGGGTATGTGATCTGGTGAGTGCTGTGAAGTGTGTAAACCTGGTGATTCACAGACCTGTACCCCTGGGGATAAAAATATATGTTTATAAAAAATAAAAAATTTAAACAAAAAAAAAAAAAAAAACTTTGACATCTTTAAGGAGATGAAATTCAACACCTAAAAATGACAGACTTTTAATTTAATTAAGTAAGGAATTAAAAAAATTCTGCAGTCTATTATCTTCATCTTTTCAAATAGAAGACATTTTGACACAAAACTTTCAGGAATGTCATCATCTCATTGCAAAAGGGAGTCTTTTCACAAAAGCAGGTGCAGTGTTCTACCAAGCAACATGAGAGTGAGGACAGCATTGCTCTTACTTCCTAATATTACTCTGGGGTTATGGGGATATTGTCACAGACCACAGGGATCTGTGAAAGGGGTTTCTTTGGCACCCTTCCTTGGACTAGTACAAAGTTTGATCACTGTTAAAAGATCCTCTGTAGGGCACCTGGGTAGCTCAGTTGGTTAAGCAACTGCCTTCAGCTCAGGTCATGATCCCGGAGTCCCGGAATCCAGTCCCGCATGGGGCTCCCATCTCCACAGGGATTCTGTTTCTTCCTCTGACTTTCTCGCCTCTCATGCTCTCTCTCACTGTCTCTCTCTTAATAAATAAATAAGATCTTAAAAAAAAGAGAGAGAGAGAGAGAGAGAGAGAGATCTCTGTAAACTTAGCCTGAGTTTTGAAACTCTCATTCTCTTATATGATGACAAATACAAATAAAACCGACTGTTAAGAGAATACAGTGTGCACTTGATGTAATAGTACCATGCCGGACATTCTGTGAGACCTGGCTCCTTTCCTATTCTCTGTATTTTCTTCCTCAAGTATGCTGTGAGCTTTTTCTTTGAAACGGAAACTTGTTTTTGTTTTGTCTCACTGCAGGGACTGAAGAGAGCATTTTAAAACATCTTTGCAGGATCTGAAATCCAAATTTCAGCTTTGTCTCTTCCTGCCTGGTTTTAAAGTAATGCTGAATCAGTCAGCCCTTACAGTGGATTTTTCGTGAAATTTCATGGATTTTGTAGTTGCACGGAATGAGGAGTAACTGCTATTCAAAGGCAATGATTGATCATAAGCAACCACTTGAATCCTGGAAGCACTCATCTTATTCAGGAATAGAGACAAGTGACAGAGACAAGTTTGCTCAAACCTTTAGAACACTAATCACACACAACAGTAACCTTGGATTGTCAGCGTTGCTATTCATGCCCAGCAACAAACTTGCTCAGAAAGTCCTATATATACACAGAGGGTGAACTATCAACTATTAAGTTGTTTGGAGAAAATAAAAAAAGGATAGGTAAAGATCATGGCTTATATATTATTTAATCATGTTTCCTGTTTGTCATTTCTTTGTCAGAATTCTGACCTCTCCTGTGGTGTTTTGGGAGTCTTTAGAGTTGAAATGTCAAGAGAAAAACTTTTGGGGGAGAAAAATAAGGGAATGCTAAGAAAATCATGCTGTAGGTAGAAAGATTGGACGTGGTGTCAGACCTAGTGGTTTGTCCCCTGCCTGGGCCACGTTATAGCTGCATAATCTTGGGGACAATATTTATATTCCTTGAGTCTCATTTTTCATCATTTATAAGGTAGAATTACCAACAACTACTCAATAAGACTGTCATAAAAATTAGCATATCTCTGAAGAGGATAGGAGTGGCTATCAAGGGAGGGATTTCAAGAAGCAAAGAGTAACTTTAATGTTCTTTTGCCTAAAGGTGAGCTTTGATCCAAATGCCAAAAGAACTTAAAAATTCACAGAATTTTTAAAAAATGCTAATGCTCTTCCATGGGTTAAGCGAATTATGTAACCCATTTTTTTTTAAAGATATGATGAATTTGCCTTCAACAAGAGCAGAAAATAACTAAATATGCTTCATATCAGACAACCAGAAGGGTACTGAGATGTGTTAAGCTATTCAAGGTCACTTAAAACACTGGGAATTCAATGTAGTTTTCTGCCAGGCTTGCAGGCTCAAAATGTTATTTGGTATTTAACAGAGTTAAACTGATGATTATCAGAAAACTACATAAGAAATCAAATTTATCAAACCCTTCAAAAGGTTACTTTCCACTCTGACTACAAGTAAAATGTGCTTCTTGGCATTTGCAATTTCATTTCAGTATAAGGCAAAAGATACGAATTAATTTTACTATTGCATATAGATTAAACATTTTAATTTTGAGAAGATAATTATTGGATCAAAGAAAATGTTAAGCAGAATCTGGAGAATATAATTAAAATATCAGGGAAGCTACCAACAAATCAACTTTCTCTGTCGCTTGTATTCCCAGCAGCAAGCATTCTCTTGACTAGAACATTTGGAGAATTTCGTCTTGGCAGTAGTTTTCAAAGGAATCTTTCCTAACTTATTTGAACATCTTGTATAATAAAATTCTATCCATTCATGGAAAAGTCCTGACTGTTCAGGGAAGAGCTTTTAGTCATGTGAAAGGAATTTCACATTCTTGCCTGAACATTGATAAATGAACTCAGGGAGCTGGATTTCAATGAAAATAATGGTTTCTCTCTACGATCTTGACACCTCCCAGCTAAGGCAGATATTGGGGAAAGTCCTGGTGAGGTCGCCTCATCAGGAAATTACAGTGTCCCAAAAAAAGATGCGTGCTGGCAGAATAACCAAGATCCTACTCTACAATTCTTAGCACATGGGCCTGGGCCCGATATCATTCTTCATGCCACTGTCACTACTGAAATGAGGCTGTGTACTGTGAGAAGAGGCATCAGGCTGTTCTAGATTTAAATCGCGGTGCTACACACTTAACTGTCTGGCGTTAGAAAAGCTTCCTGGGAAACAAGGATCTACCTTGTCGATTATCATGAAAATTAGGTTTAGTGACATAAGGTACCAGCCACATGATGGGTACCTTCCCTCAGACTACACAAGGAGGTCGATGGTCTAGTAAGTTTTGGATTTGGAGGTAGTAAACTAGATCTAATCTAAGCTGTTTTGCTTTGTCCTTAGTTTCCCTCTAGCTCATACTCAGTAGTAACTGAGCATAAAAACAAACAAACAAACCAACAAATAACAGTGGACTTTTCTGCTTTCCAGGAGCCAATCACCTAAGTGCAGAATGCATCATGATGAAATAATGTTCAGTATATATTTTGAGATGTGCTCTGGGAATGGTATTATGTCATCTGCTAGAAAGCTAGAAAAGGAAAATGAGAAATGTTTTTGCTCTAAGGAAGGTTACAATTAGCGGAGGAGGAAGACAGAGGGCAGGGCTGTGTTTATCCTTGGAGGGTCTAGTATAATTTATGAGTACACGAACACTAGAGATGTACTTTCACTTGTAACAGTTTTTCTCTGTATGCTTCTCACTTGAGATTGACTTGGCTTGGTACCAGCCACGTTAAATACATGTCGGCAGGTGACAGCCACCGTTTACTAAGCCCCACTCTGTGCCTGGCACTTGGCTGAGTACTTTGAATACACGATCTTGTTCAAACGTCACACCAAACCTGAGGTAGGGTTCTTATCAACGTGTTACAGACAAGGAAGCACAGAGGTTCCCGAACATGCTTCAGAATGACAGCTAATAAAGGACTGAAATGCAGGTCTGTCGGCCTCCAGTCTTTTTGCCCCTGAAACTCCACGTTTTGCTACTTCACCTTTAGGTACCCCACACCAGAGGTCATCTTGTAGATGTTCCGTAATACTTATTCATTTCTGGCCTAGAGTCCTTCCAAAACCGACTCAGACTTATTTTGGATCTGTCCTTCCCAGCTGAGGAAGATTTCAGAGCAAAGATTTTGTTGATTTGTTACAGTACCTACTTGTAAGGGTTACCTCAAATGTCTTTTTCTAAGACTCATGGCACATGTCTCTCTTACTTGGCTCTCCAAATTATATAAAGAATTTGCTAAACATTGTTAGGACCTTTTAGGATCTGAGTTGATGATCTTACACTGGCATATTTTGTAATCTTCCCTTCCTTAGGCTATGAGTAAGGTTGCAAAAAAGACCATGCTATTTTTATGATTGTTGTTGTTAGAGAAAAAGAATTCTATGTGAGTCCGTGAGCTGTAAAGCAAACAGCATGGCTCAAGAACACAGTTCTGGCCCTGGGGGGCCAGCCAACGTGGATGCTGTTTCCACACCCTTTTTAGCAGTTGCAGACATCATTCAATGTTCCTATATTTGAAAGCGGGAGGGGCTTTTTTGGCTTGCTTGTTTCTTTCTTAAGATTTGCCTTTGTCAGTTAGAGAGAAGATAACCTCTACAAAGGGTAGTAAGGAGCAAGAGTAGGAGCAATACTACAGGAGCTAAACGGTTCAACCTCCCTGAAATGTTTCTGGCAGCTTTATCAGTGCTTTACTGTAAGTCTGAGGGTGACATCTCCAGCCGTGGGTGATTGTGTTTATAGCAGACGGGATTACAGGAAATGCATTCTAAAATCAAATAGAAATCATTTTTGGATTATTGTTTCTTCATTCTTGGTTAAACAATCACCAGTTGGGCGCCTGTGTGATGAACGATAGTCCCCACCTGCTCGCAGTTCATGGCCTAGGAACAGAAAGAGACAAGAAAGGAGTGGGGTAAGTGTTTGTGAGAGTGGATTTGCTGGCTGGACATGAAATCCAAACAGGAGTCACTTAGTCTCACCTGCTAGGGACTGTGTCAGGGAAGCCCAGCCTGAGGAAGCTAAAGGTGAGTTTTATGAGGTGAGGAGAAGTCACTGTGGCAAAGATGCGGGTTCCTAAGAGGATAGCATGCAAATAAATATGAAGGAAGTAAGAGGGCTTACTGGGTTTAAGGTAGGAGAGAAATAAAACAAAACTCCTATGAATGTATGTAGGGGACAAGATGGAGTCACTCGCATCAAGCAGGGAGAGAAGCAGCCAAGGACATCATCGCTTTTACTGGATATCGCTGAAACCAGCACAGGTTGACGACACCCAAACTTATAACCTGCAGAGCCAGGGGAGGCCTGCAGAGGCCCCAGATTGATTAAACTTCTTTAAAAAGAGAAGGTTTTGCAGCAAATTGTCAGACTCTCCAGACGCAGACCCTTTCATGTCTGACGGCATCAAAAAGGCAACAGCGGCCGAAGGTTCTGCCCGATGGAGCCCTGAACATACGGAGATCCTCCACTGCTTGAACACAGTAACTGACTTTGAATTGGGTTTGTTAACACCTCATGGTATCTTGTAGGTTGTGTGACTTTGTCTCGTGCTTTCTTTGTGTGACACGTATGAAGTCAAGTGAAGTACATAATGAAATTGAGTTTGGAATCCTGAAGAACCCGCTTTACAGTGGTGTGAAAGTTGCTTTCCGACTGAATAAAGCTACCAGTGGAAGCACACACACACAGAGACATGCACATATTAGTCCATGAGCACGCAGTTGAGATGAGGCCTGGGTCCGGTCCCGGTCAGCTCTTCGCACATGCTCCTTATTACTTACTGGCTTTCTGATTTTAAGAATACCACTTACCCTCTAGGAGCTTCAGGGTTCTTATTGGTAAACTAATGATAAGAATATGTTATAGTATCTCTATTTTTAATTTTTTTGAGGAACCTCCATTCTGTTTTCCACAGAAGCTGCACCAGTTTGCATTCCCACCAACTGTGCAGGAAAATAACTTTTTCTCCACATCCCTGACAACAGTTGTTGTTTCTTGTGTGTGTGTGTGTGTGTGTGTGTGTTTTTTAATTTTAACCATTCTCACAAGTGTGAGGTAATACCTCATTGTGGTTTTAATTTGTATTTCCCTGATGGTGAGTGATTTTGAGCATCTTTACATGTGTCTGTTGGCCATCTGAATGTCTTCTTTGGGGGGAAAAAAAGGTCCTCTTTCCATTTTTTTATTAGATTGCTTGTTTTTGTTTTGTTTTGGTTTGGTTTTTTGGTTTGTTTGGTTGGTTGGTTGGTTTTTTGTGTTGACTTTTTTATATATCTTGGATATTAACCCCTTACCAGCCCTTACATCATTTACAGATATCTTCTCCCATTCAGTAGATTGTCTTTTTATTTTGTTGATGGTTTTCTTTGCTGTGCCAAAGCTTTTTATTTTGATGTAGTGCCAATAGTTCATTTTTGCTTTTGTTTCCCTTGCCTCAGGAGATGCATCTAGAAAAATGTTGCCATGGCTGTTAGAGAAATTACTGCCTGTGTTCTCTTCTAGGATTTGTATGGTTTCAGGTCTCATGTTTAGGTCTAAATCCATTTTGAGTTTATTTTTGTGTGTATGAAAGGTATTTCATTCTTTTTACATGTAGCTATTGTTTTTCCAACACCATTTTTGAAAAGATGGTCTTTCCCCCATTGTATATTCTTGCCTCCTTTATCAAAGATGAATTGACCATACATATGTGGTTTATTTTGGGGGTCTGTATCCTGTTCCATTGATCTGTGTCTAATTTTGTGCCAGTACCATACTGTTTTGATTATTACTATAGCTTTGTAGTATATCCTGAAATCTGGATTATGATACATTCAGCTTTGTTCTTTCTCAGGATTGTTTTGGCTATTTGGGGTCGTCTGTAGTTCCATACAAATTTTTGTATTCTTTGTTCTAGTTTTGTGGAAAATGCTGTTGATATTTTTTTTAAGATTTTTTTTTATTTACTTTTTTGAGAGACAGAGAGAGAGCATAAGAGGGAAGAAGGTCAGAGGGAGAAGTAGACTCCCCGCAGAGCTGGGAGCCCGGTGCAACTCGATCCAGGGACTCCGGGATCATGACCTGAGCTGAAGGCAGTTGCTTAACTAACTGAGCAACCCAGGTGCCCCATGCTTTTGGTATTTTCAAAGATTGCATTGAATCTGTAGATTGCTTTGGGTAGTATGGGCATTTTCATAATATTAATTCTTCTAATCCATCAGCATGGAATATCTTTCCATTTGTTTATGTTAAATTATCATTTCTTTAATTAGTGTTTTATAGTTTGCAGAGTAAAGGTTTTTCACCTCTTTGGTTAAGTTTATTCCTGAGTAGTTTATTCTTTTTGGTGTAATTGTAAACACTTGTTTTTAAATTTCCCTTTCTGTGACATTGTTGTTGGTGTATAGAAATGTTATTGATTCTTAGGTATTATTTTTGTATCCTGCCATTTTACTGAATTCATTCATTACTTCTAGTTTTTTTGGTGGAGTTGTTAAATTTTTCTATGTATAATTTCATGTCATCTACAAATAATGACCATTATCTTCTTTACTGATATTTCTTTGCCTCTTCTTTGTCTCTTATTTCTTTTTCTTGTCTGATTGCTATGGCTAGGACTTGTAATTCTACATTGAATAAAAGTTAAATGCCAGTTATTATTACCATTGTTCCTATTGTCTGTTGAGTGCTGAGTGCAAGGTCTACCTTCCCCTCAACTTTGTGTCCCCCAAAATCCTTGTCTAGTGATCTGTACATAATAGTTTATCAAGAAACTATTGTTGAATTGCGCTGAATTGAAATGGTGTAACACAGAAGGACCAAATGAAGTTTCTGAAAGAGGTAAAAAAGAATTCATGCATGTTTACTGTATAACTTCAGGTAGTCATAAAGTAAAGGTCAAGAGTGACATTTGGGTAAGGAAGATGTGGTCCATATACACTATGGAGTATTATGCCTCCATCAGAAACGATGAATACCCAATTTTTGTAGCAATATGGACGGGACTGGAGGAGATTATGCTGAGCGAAATAAGTCAAGCAAGAATCAATTATCATATGGTTTCACTTATTTGTGGAGCATAACAAATAGCATGGTGGACATGGGGAATTAGGAGAAAGTAGTTGGGGGAAATTGGAAGGGGAGGTGAACCATGAGAGACTATGGACTCTGAAAAACAATCGGAGGGGTGGGAGGTTGGGGGAACCAGGTGGTGGGTATTAGAGAGGGCACAGATTGCATGGAGCACTGGGTGTGGTACAAAAACAATGAATACTGTTATGCTGAAAATAAATAAAAAATAAATTTAAAAAAAGAGAGAATGACATTTGGGGATGAAGGACAGGAAAAGAGCTAAGGTATTAAGTAAAAAGGAAGGTAACTTCTAATAGTAAAGAAAACAAAATAACCCAAGAGAAGGAGCCTAAGAAGAAGTCTTCACACAAATACCTGTGGCTTTCAAGAGGAAGTTAGTAATCTGATATTTTTTCTTTTTGGCTTAAGATTTTATCAAGATATCACATCAGGAATCATCTAATACATTATTTCTGCAATAAAAAACTATAGGACATAAACTTTACAAAAATAAGTTATTTTTGTAATTTTATAATATAACATATATATTTTATTATTTATACTAGCCTAGAATAGGAACCTGATCTGAACACCTAATTTGATATATTATTTGGCTTGTATTGTGACTCTTATTTTATTTTTATTTTTTGGTAATTTAATTTTTTTTCTGAATACCAGGCATGTTAATCTTTATATATAAATTTTAAAAATTAAAACAATTACCTTAGCACCTTTGAACTAAGCTTGTCCAACAGAGAAATAAAATAATTATATTTATTATTAACAGAACATAAATAAAATATAAACCAACAAGATGGAGCAGTACAACCTTAAGTGGAAATTCTGATGTACAGGATTTAGATTTGGGGGTTAATTGGCATGTTGCAAAGGGATGATTTAGCATAGATTTAGATACAATAGGTGAGCAGCATGTAAATCTAAGTGAAGGTGGTATCAAAAAGGGGAAAAACTTCCTCGAACACCAGATATATTCAGGAGTTCTCAAGCATTTTATTTCCCTAACAGACCTTCCACACTCTTGCAGTGTACTAAGGCTCACTCTATCTCAGACGGCTTCGAATTATACACATGGTATTCACCACACAAGGGTGCCAAGCAGGTGGGGGAGCGATCTCTAAGGAAGAAGAATCTCTTTCTCCCTTGCACGAATGCATGGGTAAACAACAGCACTGCTATATCCCATGTCTCTCCATCAGAAGGAAAAAAAAATCCCAAATACACAAATCAGGATCTATTTTCTTACTACAGAAGAGTACATGCCCCTTCCCTAGCATCTCCAGTGGTTTTAGAAGCCTGGGAGGCTGACTGGAAAATGAGGGTCAGCATACATTTTGCCACTCCTAAGCTTACCTGTCCATCTTTATGGTTCTTTCTGGGCCTTTGTTACCGATTCTTTGGTGGCTTTTCAGAAGCTTTGAATATGCTGGAGAGCATAAAATGCTATCTCCCTAGTGCCCTTCATGCCTCTTAGGCGTCTCCTGCAACACAATCATGCTGCTGCTTTTTCTGCTCGGTCAAGGGGCTGGTTGGGGCTGTTTTTTACTCAGCTGGAGAAAGGCCAGGGTACTGCTTGCCAGCATACATGGTATGGTTCTGCTGATCTTCAAAGAATCAACACCCACAGCTTTGCATGCTGTGATTACCACCAAAACGAAAGAGACGGAGTTGTTGTTTCATTGCTCTCCAGCCAGGATTAAACCCATATGAAGCTGCCTTTTCCCATTCTTATTTTGAGTTACTCAGTGGAAGAAAGAAAATATTTCTCTGCTCTTGTTTACATGCTGGTCTATAGTTTGTATTTGAATATGAGCTTTGGCATATTATGAAACCTAGCAGAGCCACCCAGCTAGAAAATGATAGCTGACATAAATCAGGCAGTTCACATTAAAACAGATTTGTAAAATCTGTTTTATATTTTCTAATGCACCAGAGAGGGTAACAAAACTTTGGATATTTAAAAACAGAGAGAAATTATTTAGGGATTTCATTGGAAAATAAGTATCAAGGGCAACCAACAAAATCCATCATAGAAAGAACCTAAAATCGAACTGAAAAGATGCTAACTTCAATTATTTCCTTGGCCATAAGAAATAACAGGAGGTATGGATTCAGAAACCTGAGACTCACCTCTCCCCTTGCTTACCCCACCATACACACAAACAAAAATAATAATAAAACAAAAATAAAAGGAAGCTGCTCAACAGGAACCAGGGACAACAGAAACACATTTGGTTTAAAAAAAGAAGTATAATAATTATGATTAACAGCATGCAGAATGATCAGCAAAAGAGATTGGAGAGCAAAGCCAACCATAATGTGAAGTTCCAGCTTTTAAAAGTCTATTCAGGGGCGCCTGGTTGGGTCAGTCGTTAAGCGTCTACCATCAGCTCTGGTCATGATCCCAGGGTCCTGGGATCCAGATCCACATTAGGCTCCCTGCTCAGTGGGGAGACTGCTTCTCCCTCTCCCTTTGCCTCCTGTTCCCTCTACTTGTGCTCTCTCTGTATATCAAATAAATAAATAAAATCTTTATTAGAAGAAGTCAGTAACAAGTCGGGTATGAAAAATACCAGAAAGAAACCTATTTAATAAATTCTCCACTAAGTCCCTTTTAGAATGCAGTATTCTGTAGAATTATAATGGAGATGAAAAAAGGCTCTGACGTATCATTAGAGTTTATATGAGTGCCCTTTCCCCTGTTCAGATGATCTCAAACTCTCACCATTAGCATTTAGAGGGGCTCTTAACACCACACTGTAAGCCTTCTCTCCACGACCACAGGGGAAACCATAAGCTTCTTTTCCAAGACTTCTAGACCCTTTATGATCCGTCCCAAACCACCTTCTTAGTTTCACCTTTAGGACCCTAACTCTCACATCCCCTATGCTCTTTTTCCCCAGTGTCAACTTATCCTTCCTCTTCTTCCTCAGGAGCAAGAAGTATTTAAGAAATTGGTGTCTGGGGACCTCTGGGTGGCTCAGTCAGTTAAGCTGCTGCCTTTGGCTCAGGTCATGATCCCAGGGTCCTGGGATTGAGTCCCGCATTGGGCTTCTTGCTCAGCAGGGAACCTGCTTCTCTCTCTGCCTTTGCCTACCTCTCTGCCTGCTTGTGTGCTCTCTTTCTCTCTCTTTCTGACAAATAAATAAATAGATAAAATCTTTTTAAAAATTTTAAAAATTAAAAAAAAAAAAAAGAACTTGGAGTCTGGAATTAGACAAGACTGGATCCAAAAGCCGGCTCTGCCATATACCCAGAGTGTGACAGCCAACAAGTCATTTCATTCATTCATGAATGCACAAATTCAACAATATTTATTGAGGTTCTAGGTGCTAGGCTTTGTACTGCACCCTAGGAATCTAGTAAAGAAGAGTATAAAGTTTGAGGCCTTTATTCTCATTGAGGAAGACAGAAAATATCCAATAAATGTCATGATGAACAATAAAGCAGGGTAAGGGTTCAGAGTGATGTGGGACTGGAATGAGAGTGGGTGGAGTTTTCCACAGGCTGGTGAGGAAGGCTTTTCTGAGAAGATGGCATTTGATCAGAGGCCTGAATGATCAGAGTGAGGTGTATTGACATCAGGGAGACAGTGTTCCAAGGCAGGAGGATCAGCAAGGAGCATTCTTGGTGCATTTGAGAAGCAGCAAAGATGGGGAAAAGGGGCTGATGGATTCAGGAGAGAGTGGTTGGAAATGATATCACAGTGGTTGAGGATTTTATAGGGTCTCGAAAATCATGTAGGATCTTGAAAGCTGTGCTAAGAACCTTAGGTTTTAAAGCAACTGAGATGGGAAGCTGTTGGAGTTTGTTCAGAACACTGACATTATCTGACTGGTGTCTTTAAAAGATCACAAAGAGACCAGGTGTAAAGCAATGGCAGCAGCAGAGAGAGCAGTTTCTGCCTAAGTCTGAGATAGATGATAATAGCTTTGATTGGTGCAGGGGTGAAGAAGACAAGACATGACCAGATGACTTCAGTCCTCTTCAGGAATTACTCCCCACTGCCATTATATCTTTGATCAAATGACGTTGTTGTGAGGATTATATGTGGTTTATTAGTGTAGAGAGCTTGGCGCTGTTCTTGGCATACAGGAAATGGCCAAGAAAAGGGAAGTGTTAGTCCGGCTATCAGACTACCAGGCTCAGCAAAAATATCACCTCTTGAAATCGTTCGC
Organism: Mustela nigripes; assembly: GCF_022355385.1. Taxonomy (NCBI): domain Eukaryota; kingdom Metazoa; phylum Chordata; class Mammalia; order Carnivora; family Mustelidae; genus Mustela; species Mustela nigripes. The sequence goes on along the minus strand of NC_081570.1, from coordinate 58,218,889 downwards.
ACTACTGACCTCCACCCATTCTCATGGCCAGTCCAGTCCCTCTCTCCACTTGCTTTGCATTACATATTGTACACACTACTGTAATAGTGTTTATCATAGTGCATGTCCTCAGACGTTTCTTATGCTTTTGTTTTCTTGGCTACAATGTGAGCTTGATGAAGAGGGTGGCTATGTCTTATTCTTGGGCTCTTTGAGCCTAACACGGTGCTTGACACACCAGTAATTCTAAATATATATTTGTTGAATGAATAAATGAACTTAATTCTACTTGCTCCATGAAGCATTTTTTTTTTTCTAAAGCTTTTTTTCATTTATTTGACAGAGAGAGAGAGAAATCACAAGTAGGCAGAGAGGCAGGCAGAGAGAGAGGAGGAAGCAGGCTCCCTGCTGAGCAGAGAGCCTGATGTGGGCCTCCATCCCAAGACCCTGAAATCATGACCTGAGCTGAAGGCAGAGGCTTAACCCACTGAACCACCCAAGCGCCCTCCATTAAGTATTTTAACTTACCTTCATCTATACCTCCATGGATTATTTTTACCAGTGATATCACTTAACATGTAACACTTAACCTATATTATTTTGTATGCAAAACTATGAATATTTTTTATCTATACCTTGCTTCCAACTAGGTCATAAAGTCTTATGGAATAGAAATTGTGTCTTTTATGCTTGGTATGTCTCAGAGTATTTTGCATTATGGATCAACTATCATTGTACTGTTAAGAGGAAAGCTTAATGAATAAATGCACAAGTGGACTTAGGGATTGCTTGATGAAGGCTCATTATACATTTTCGAGGGACTAAGTAAGAGATGTTAGAATGCAATTACTACCATGTTAGAGAAACCAGAGAGAACTCAAGGAGCACAAGTTAGAGGAATTTTGGAATGCTCTCAGGATGGTGAGGGACAATAGGAATCTCAGTATCATTATAGCACTCATGACTGTTCGTCAAAACTTAGCTTATCCTTTTTTACTAAAGGGAAGAGTAGAAGGAGTCTGACTCTAGGGTCAGACAGATCTGGACTCTAGTGTTTCCCAGAAACTGACATTGGAATAGCTAGACAAAATGATGAATGGTATACAGAATTTAAAGAGATGTCATTGTACCATCTAGAAGTGTTATGGTCCAAATATAGGACGAATATAACAAACACAGAGGAGCTCCTTCAAGTTACTATCTATAGGAACTTAGAAACTTTACAGAATTCTTGTAGGTAGGAAGATATTTAAATATCTCAGGTGGCAAATGATACAAAAGTCTATCAAAGGACAACAGCCTAGGGGTTGGTGCTGGTGGGGGTGGGTTCAGATTTCTGTTAGTAAACAGAAGATTTAGGTATGTATAACTTGACCTTGGTGAGAGGACCCCACTTAGAGAATGTATTAATTTTTTCATCGATTTCTAACAAATCACCACAAACTTTGTAGGTTAAAACAGAACAAATTTATTATCTCACAGTTCTTATGGGGCTTTGGGTATGGGTTAGCTGGATCTTCTGCTCATTTTCATCAGACTGAAACTAAGGTGTCATCTCAGTTGAGGCTTGAAAGTCCCTTTCCAAGACCAGCAGGAAAGAGCTGTCACTATTTCTCATTTATTTAAGGCTCACCTGAACCTGATTAAGCCAGGCCCACCCATGACATTTTTTCCCTTTGAAGAACTCAAATTCATGACATCTGGAAATTCATTGCATCTGGGAAACTACTTTTGCCATGTAACAAAACAATTGCAGAAGTGATGATTCATATTCATAAGTTCTATCCATGCTAAATGGAAGATGGTTATACAGGTTGTGTACACCAGGGGGCAGAAATCTTTAGGGGTCATCTTATAATGCTATCTACCATGGGAAAAATTGATTTATGTAAATAGGCCACAATGTATCCCAACAGAATTACAGATAAGGCAGATAAGGGTTCAGCTGTGTCTATTTGGTAATTCTGGTTTTTAAGAAACCCCAGAAAATTGAGAAGGCAGACCCTAAAATTAATTTAGGAAAATAATGTCAAAATTATTGGGGAGATCTCATGTCCTTATCTTTTAATGATAGCATAATGATAACAAAATATAAAAATTAGCACTAAAATGTCTGCATTTAGGAATCTGTGCTTATTTTGAAGTTTAATTATTTGTTCAAGAAAATTAGGCCTATTAAAATAACAGGCTTTTCAAGTTAAAATGAGTAATTGATTCATTGCTTTATAATCTGAGTTATAATCAGAGATTGCTTTATAATTTATAATAATTTATAATTATTGTATAAATTATATTATATTATATGTATTATATATTATAATTATTATATGTAATAATTTATAATAATTGCTTTATAATCTGAGATTGAAATTTCACTTGAAATATTTAAGAGAACCTGCAGTTCACCATATCTACAGATTTATTAGATTTATAAGAATTACTTGAGTTATTGGGAAGATTGTTAAGTCACACAATGTACTTAGAAAGGAAAACAACTTATCACATTAATAAATGTGGCTAAACATTCAAATAATTTAATTAAGTTGTAAAGTATTCCTTCAAAGTAATGATAAGACTTGCTAGCTTTATGAGTGCCTTAATTAAATTTACAAACTAACATACAAGCTTAAGAAAAATAAGGATTTCAAATTAATTGAATACCAATTGTGCACAAAAATATATTGAGTAGCTCTTTTCTAAGCATAAAACTTGACTTAAATAACATAAAGATACTCATACATATCAATTTTCAACTCTACTATGATTTTTGTCATGTCACTTAACTTCTCTTAGTCTGGGTTTCTCATCTGCCAAATGGGGTGGGGGCGGTCATCATATTAACTGCAGGGTTGCTCTAAAGAGTAAATGAGATCTTTTGCATAAAGTGCTTGGCACATGTTAGACTCTCAATAATAAGAACTTAAAAGGAGGGGCGCCTGGGTGGCTCAGTGGGTTAAAGCCTCTGCCTTCAGCTCAGGTCATGATCCCAGGGTTCTGGGATTGAGCCCCGCATCAGGCTTTCTGCTCTGTGAGGGGTCTGCTTCCTCCTCTCTCTCTGCCTGCCTCTCTGCCTACTTGTGATCTCTGTCAAATAAATAAATAAAATATTAAAAAAAAAAAAAAGAATTTAAAAGGAAAAGAAAACGTGATTTTTCTCCTAAACACAAGGGCAGAAGTTTTGCTTATAGTCTATCCATACCAGGGACACTTTAAAGTTCAATCCTCTATATATCCTCTTAGATAGTAATTAGTTTGTTACCTTTCCAGGCACCAATGATGTTTGGAGGATTAATTTTAATTCCTAAGGCTGCAGTAACTTGTGTGAAACCCCACAGGAGGTTGATCACACCCTTTAAATCTTCCAGAAGGTGGCTGTAGGAAAGTAGTAGCAAACCAGTGTCCCATTTCAGTCTTTAAAATTGGAGGCACAGAGGACAAAAAGCAAGTATCAGGCTCCAAGGACTTTATGCAACCAGTGTTTCTGTGCCAATATCTAGGGCCAAATTACTGGAATGGGATATAAACTCTAGGGGAAGGGGGAAGTTAGTATTCCCTCTAGGCTAATAGTCGTCTGGTGAAATGTCGCTGTATTTGTGTCAGAAAGAGCAGAGGAATGCAGTGCTGTCTGGGCAGAGTGCAAAGAGAAAATTCAGAGTGCTGACACAATCACTCTCCATAACTTAGAACATATTGTTGTTAATATAAACCAATTAGCTTTTCCCACATTCCTATATTTAGGGACCGAAAATGGTGTTTTAAGGGGGAAAAGTGTAAAATTAGTTAATTTGAGCATTTATAAAAAATCTTCAAATGTCTAATTTCTTGGAAAAAAAAGGCAAATATTTTTGATGTGTAGGGAAGGAAACATTTTTCCTCTACCCTTCTAGATTCTTTTGTCTGGTCTACTGGTTAAACTGACAGAAAAAAAATTAACAGGAGAAAAACAAATTTAATTGCATACATATGAGATCCTCAAAACAATATGAGACCCCCAGCCAGTCAGGCAACTAAGACTTCTATGTCACCCTGAACTAAGGAGAAGGGAATAGGAATCTGAGACCTCAAAGGGGAGAAAGACAATTCATAGGAAAATGGAAAGAGCAAATGTGTGGTAAACAAATATTTGTCATGCAAAGCAGAAATAATGGAACACAGAAAGTTGATCTTCAGGCCCTCTTGTACTTCCTAGCCCCAGTTTACCACACCTGCACCATAGTCCTTGTAGTTATGTCTGTTGATTGCTCTCTTCCTGGACAAGGCCCTCTACCTAAATTCTTTTGGATAGCTAAGAGGATGGTAGAATGCTCTGCCTGCATCTTTTGGGCCTTGATTGACTTCAGCTCAAAGAATCCACAAGCCAAAGGAGCACATTTTGGGGAGCCTTATTCTGAACCCCTTCAGATGATCACTCTAGGAGGGGAGCAAACACAAATACAGAAAGCTATGTGTGTATGATAGAGAGATGGACAGGAGGAATGGAGGAACTGACAGTCTCAGAGAAAGAAAACAGAGAGGGACAGATTTCAAGAGAAACTGAGAGAAGACCCAGACATAGAGAAAACAAACACAAAGAAGTGATACTAAAATAGAGAGGCCTCATACTGAGAAGAGACGAGACAAAAAGACTGGAAAAAAAAAAATATATATATATATATAAATTTTCAAGGACCTAAGAAATAACCAGAGGACCAGAGAAGGAAAAAGAGAGAAAGGAAGATAACACAGGGTAACATTCAATTTAGTCAATATTTACTGAGTGCCCAAGGGAACATGGCAACCTCCAGGAACTTAAGTGGAAATAAATTCAATTCTCTCCTGTTCTGAAGGGTGGGGAGGTTCAACTCTGTGGAGCTGCCTTGAGGCAGAGAAGGTATATAAGTACATGTAAATCCATACTGTGCTTTGCTTCCAGCGGGTTGGCCCAACATTTCTGTGCCTTCTGGGCAAATTTTCCCTTCCCTCAATCTGATGGGGGAAAAAAAATACTTAGGAAACAAAGATGAAGACATTATATGTTCTTGGGTTGTATCTCTCTCTCTCTCTCTACACACACACACACACACACACACACATACTTGTGATATCAGGTCTAAACAAGTGTTAGTAATGGCATATTTCTTAAACATAAAAATCTTGAATCTAGTTATTTAAAAATAGAAATGTTAAAAATTCTTTTAAAAGATTGAATCTGGGGCGCATGGGTGGCTCAGTGGGTTAAAGCCTCTGCCTTCAGCTCGGGTCATGATCCCAGGGTTTCTGCTCAGTGGGGAGCCTGCTTCCCCTTTTCTCTCTGTCTGCCTCTCTGCCTACTTGTGATCTCTGTCTGTCAAATAAATAAATAAAATCTTAAAAAAAAAAGACTGAATCAGACCCCACTTTCATGAGAGCTCCCTCCCCATCGTGACTTGACATATATGAAAATGTGCAGTATTTTTAAAACAATTCTCAAAACAATTGTGGCCAGGTCAGAAGGATTGGATTATCATCTGGAACATTGAGAATCTCACTGCTACTCAGTAAGGAGATGAATGACCGCTTCTCAGTTCCATCCTGTGATGAGTTCCAGTAGTGACTCAGTTTGAATTTTCTACCACCCTGGCAAAACAAACTTAGAGAACGATTTGCGTTAATTTTATAAAAATAAATAAAGGAAGGATGCCTGGGTGGTTCAGTCCATTGAGTGTCAGACTCTTGGTTTCTGCTCTGGCTAACGACTCAAGGTCCTGAGATTGGCCCCAGATCAGGCTCTGCACTCAGTGCAGAGCCACCTTGAGGTTCATTCCCCCTCATTCTCCCTCCCCCTCTCCACTCATGCACTTTCTCATTCTCTCTCTAAATAAATAAATAGGGTCACCTGGGTGGCTCAGTCATTAAGCTTCTGCCTTCCGCTCAGGTCCTGGTCCCAGGGTCCTATAATCGAGCCCTACATCAGGCTTTCTGCTCAGCAAGAAGCCTGCTTCTCCTTCTCCTGCTCCCCCAGCTTGTGCATGCTCTCTCTGTGTCAAATAAAAGAATAAAATCTTAAATAAATAAATTAAATATGAATAAACACATAAATAAGATATTTTATACATAGCTGTATTTGTGGTCTGAATGTCATACCTGCCACCCAAACTTCGGCATCACAAAGAACTAGGGCTGAGTAACCTTTGGGTATTTTACTTAATTTCTCCAGTTTCAGTTTTTTCCATCCGTAAAATGGAGATGAAAGTAGAACTTAACTCATAAATTACTATAGGTAGTAAGGATTACATGCACATCAGTTCAGTGTCTGGAACATATTAAGTATTCAACAATGGTTGTCAATTTTATTCCGTTTGAAAAATGAGTGTACTAGAAGTGAGACAGAAAACTTTCAGCCATTGCACAAACACAACCACTGCAAAGAGGGAAACACCATCACTTACGCACACCGTTTACAAGATGAAAATAAGTTATTAATAGTTCTTCGGGAGAAATACCACTATCCCTTACAGGAAAAACAATATGAACACAGGGCCAAGAAAAACACCAACCAGCCCCCACAACTTTACCAACACAGGGCCATACCCATTCAGGTCAGCATGTCCAATAAACCTTAAACCTCGAGGAAGAACAATAGAAGCAATTCAAAACACTTAACACAGCAACAGTTTTTAAAAAGTCAACTGACACCTCCCCCCTCCCCCTTTTTCACCCTCCCTTCCTCCAACACAACCACATCTGAGCCTAAAGATATTTATAATTCTGAATGACTAACTGCAACAGACTTTTGACAAGAAGGCTGTTGAACTTGATAAATATATCTTAATATGACAAATACACTTCTCCAGTGGAATCTGGGAGGGGAGAACATATTTAATGTTTGATAAACTGAAACAGCACCTTAAAAACTGAATGACTCCACACAGGGATTGAACAGTAGGGGCAGTTTCAGGTCAGATAAGGTTCTAGCTACTAGGTAATCAAGTGTGCATTTACATCTCAGATCTTAGCTTGACCTCAGAGTCTCCTCATTTTTGCTCTCCCCTATCCTGTCCAGATCTTCTGGAACTAATCACTAGTCTCAGATCTGTCACCGAATGGCCCCTGGTGGAAAAATCATGACTTCCCAGCTCAACAAACATTTCTTGAGACTTTGTAGTACTGGGGAGGATCAGGACCAGGGGCAGACATACAATTGCAAAGGCAGGTTGGGCAAATGCACAGGGCCTTGTACAATATGCTAAGAAAACTTGAATAGAGCTGTTCCTCAGACTCACCTGATGAGGTAAGAGGAACACATTATATGCCCAAGAGCATAGAGGCAGAGAAGGTAGTTAGAAATCCAGTGATATTCAGTGCAGAGATGCTGAGGCAGAAATAAGAGCAAACCACCTCTGTCCTGCTGTCCTGGTGAAATACAGAAGACCAGGCTTGAGTTCTGCTACCTTCGCAAACAGCCTTGTCCCCAGCCTCAGCCCATGGGGAAAGCCTCAAGCGCTTTCAGTCTGATTGAGCCACTAGTGTCCTCTAGTGGTAGCCCACGTAACGGCCATAAGACGTGAGCCCTCCAATTCCTCACCCATTTCCCAAGTCCCCATATGTGCTGGCTTCTGTGATAGCTGCTGGAGCCACAGATGTTCAAGACATTTGTTTTTTTCACTCAAGAAGCTCACAGTTTACGATGTGAGACACAGGGATAAATGCATCAGAACCATAGTGTGTGGCCAGTGCAAAAAAATTTGCAATCAGAAATATGCATCAGACAGAATTTGTGTACAAGAGGGATGCTTAACTTTTGCATCTCGGGGCTTTGGTGGTGGCTTCATGTCTGGGCTGGCAGTGACAAAGGCTTCCTGGATGATGTAACTGGGCTCTGAAAGAAGATTAGTAGGACTTCACTAGGCAATTAATAGGACTTTTCTAGGACAAGAGATCAACATGAATTATTTCAAGAACTGCAAGTAAGTGTACTCCAGGAATGTAAGTGTACTCCAGGAATGTCAAGTGGGAATAGAATTAGACTGATTTTTTACTGGCCCTTTCTGAGAGAGTCTAAATGGTACCAAGTATTTCCTAAAGCATTCCATTCAACACACATTTATTAATTCAACACACATTATCTTCTATAGGAAATGTGATTAAGTATTATTCTAGTCCTCGCGATGCTTACAATCCAGCATTAAGACATGTTCAGAGAGAAATGTGAGGGGATAGTTTCTATAAAATGCAAGTTCTACACAAGTAGCAGTTAGTAACAAAGGATAAGAAGCATTTACATTGAAAAGGGCAATCAAGGGAACCTTTCCAAAGTAGGGAACACCTGACTTGAGCATGGAAAAACAAACATGCAGGAATTTGCCAGATGGCAGACATGTCAAGGTTGTTTCTGTGACGTGTAATGCATTGGCTGAATGTCTTCTTGCCTCTCTGGTCACATTCACTTGGCTTCCCTGGCTCCCCCTCTTCTTCCCACCCCTGCTATGATCACTCCCCCAAGGTTCTATGCTGAGCCCCCAGATCTTTGCTTTGCTCCTTCTCAGTGACTTTATTCACACCCATGACTTCCACGATGTACTTCAAACATTTTATCTAGTCAAGACCTCACATTACTCAGTATATCACTTTTTACACAGAGTCAGGCTACACTTAACGACACATGCTGCAAATGGCATCCACCATCTTTAATCTCTGAAATCCTCCTCTCCCTTGCTTAGTTGTCCCTTCCACCCTTAGTTGTCTGATGTTGCAAGTTAAGAAACTTGAAAAGACCTTAATTTCTCCTTTTCTCTCGCCAGCATCCAGTGCCTCTCCAAGTTCTGCAGCATCCATAGATATCCTTTTCTTTCTGGGTCCACTACTACTGCCTTAAATTAGTCCCATAATCTCTTGCCTGGCTGATTACGGTGGCCTCCTAATCTCTCAGGTTCTAACTCACCCCCTCAGTCTGTCTGCTTCACAGTATTTCTAATAAGCAAGTCTGAGCTTATATTTATGCTACACACCCCTCCTGCATATAATGTTTCTGTACTCCCTACAGCCTTCAGAATCAGGTCTCAGCTCCTTAGGATAGTAGACAAACCTCTCCCGCTAACCTCTCTGGCCTCATTTGTTGTCCTCTGCTTCCAGGAATTTTCCAGAAATTCCAAACTTATTGTCGGTCCCCCTAAACACCATGTTATTTCATACTTTCTGATCTTGAAGAGGTGTCATGTAGAGCACTCGCCCCATTGTGTTTTCCACATGGCAGACTCAGTTTGATGTCCCTTTCCCCGATTTAGCCTTCCTCGACCTTCCCTTTCTAATAGATGACCACTTTATTCTCTGGGCTACTTCTGGACCAGGAGTGTGCATATCTTAGTATGTAATTTTGTGATAATCTGCTTACCTGTCTGTGTTCCCTGCTTCAGGCCAGAGCAGCAGTATAGCAGGGTGATAAAGATAATGGAACCAAATCCCAGCTCTGCTAGTTATCAGAAGAAATTTAAGCAGGTTACTTGTTTCTCTTTGTCTTAGCTTCCTCATCTATAAATCAGGGATGATAAAAGTACCTTCCTTGTGAAGTTGCTATCAGGTTACTGTATATCACGTGCTTTGAATAGTACCTGGCGTATGTGTGTGTGGGCGCACACGTGTGCTTGTTTTTGTAAATATATACTGATCCTCTTGCCATCTTTCCTAACATATTTCACAAAATGGACAGAATAACATGTCATCCTCCTGCTGGAAACCATTCAGTTAACTATTAATCCATTTAGGAAAGAGTCCAATGGAAAGTACCTAAATTGCTTGTAAGAATTTGCTCTTTTGACTATGAAGTTATATCTTATTCATCGCCATTTTCCTAGGGTCTAGCACAGTGCCTGACATTGACAGTATATGGGACAAATGCTTGTGGAAAGAAGGAATGACAATCTTTGGCTCTTTCCTTATGGCTCTTGCCATAACACCTAGTAGACCCCCGAATCCTGCCGGGTTTTCCTTTACAATGCCCTCTGCATTTAATTTTCTTTCTGTAGTCACTATCAACACTCCTTCATTTATTCAACAAAAAATTATTAATAAAGAGTGTGAAAGGCATCACCCTAATTCCTGAAAATATTGCTTTGAACAAGATAAATTCCCTCTGCTATGGACCTTACATTCATTCTGCCAGATGAAACAGACATTAAATAATAGCACATTAGTCATTTGATTGTAAAGTGATACATATCCTAACCTAGTGTTGAAGACCAGGAAGTTTCTCTCAGGGAGGAAATTTTATTGATATATGAAAGACTAGAAGTAAGCATAAGGTAGTAGCAGCTATGATGGAGATTATCCAGGCAAAGGAAACACCCTGTAGGAAGCCCTGAGTCAGGAAGAAATTTGGCACATAACATATCAATTTTGAGTTCCTTATGTCTGGATTATTGCTACAAATGCTATCTGATCTCTGTACAGAATGACCTTCCCTTAAAGCTCAAAGATTAAACTTTCTATCACGTTGATTAACCTTCCATAATTCTCTGTTGCCTACTGAATGACGTATTAATTCCTTAATTGTTTTTCACGACCCAATGCAATATGGGCTCTGGTAATGGTCCAGTTTTATCTCTCATAAGTAATCTGCATTTATATTCAACCATAACCATCAAGAATCATTTGATATTCTCTTATTTTTTCTTACTCTCCCACATTTACTCAGGTTAGTATTATTACTAAAATGCTTTTCTTCTCTATTCCTTTCTAGGCTTATTTTTCCACAAAATAATATTTACTTGTTCTGTGTCTGACATGCTTTGATATTTTCTAGTCTCTTTTACTCTATTTTTATTCTATTTCAGTTTTGTAAACAAGCAAGTAGTAATCTACCAAAGTGATTTCACAGTTCACTAATGGATCTTGACCCAGTTGCAAGGTGCCCCAAATAAGCTTAAAGATTTTTCCAAGATATATAATTCTTGAATGAGGTTTGGCTTTAGTAGATTTTAGTTTTTCTTCTAGCAGCAGAATCCCTTAACTCAGTTACATCTTGATTGTTGGGCACCTGTATTCTCTGAAGACAGAATGGTAAAATTTTGCATGAACACAGGATGAATGAGGAAGAGCTAAGGCCCCCTGAAGATACTTGGCAATGCATTTCAATCTGTAGGACATGTCACACGTTGCTTTTTCAATCCCGGCCAATATTCTGAAGTTGTTAATTATAGTGAGCTGCTCCAAATCATATACTGAGCAAAGATGAACGTGGAAGAAGATTTCTTCCAGTTATAACTGAGAAAAATAAACAAACAAACCAAAGCCACCATTAGCAAATAAATCCATGGCAATTATCTCATATATGTACTAAATGTACCTCTGCAGATAGATTGCTTTATAACTGCCCATGGGGAATACATGAATCTTTTGTAATAAACACTCTCCAAAGGATCTGTTTTTCAAAATCATTCTTTTATCTTGGGTTAACTTTCAGTGGGATATTTCAGTTTTTCAGTATTTCTTCCATTTTAGGTGTGCACTGCCAACACCTGGATCAATGTATGTCCATCCGTTTTATGTGTCTTACTTTACAGAGTCAGGAGTGGGTAAAAAAGAGAGGGTTACTTATGACTACATAAAATCCCAACATTTCAGGTAATCTCTTTTCTTAGACAACTAAATTGTACTTCTTCTAGGTACACCATCCTCACATCAGTGGGGCTTTCTCCAGTTTTGTTCTCTTATTCTTACTCATCTATTTCTCATTGGTAAAATACCTACTAAGTGCCAGATACAAGAAATATTAAACGGGTGAGATTTCATCCCTTCCCTCAAGACCCAACCTAATCAGGGCTGGGAAGGAAGGAAGGAAACAGTAATGTAAGCTATTATAATATAGATGCCCTCCAAGCTCATGCAAACTTGAACCTAGCCAAAGAATTCCACTGAGGCATAAACAAATGTTAAAGAATGAGAAAGTTTTGCTTTATGTATGAAAAAAAAACAAAATAAGCTTTATGTGTGGTAACTACTTTTTTTAAAAGATTTTATTTATTTATTTGAGAGTGAGAAAGGGATCACAAGTAGGCAGAAAGGCAGGCAGAGAGAGGGGGTGGGGAAAGCAGGCTCCCTGCTGAGCAGAGAGCCCCACGTAGGGCTCAATCCCAGGATCCTGAGATCATGACCTGAGCCCAAGGCAGAGGCTTAACCCACTTAGCCACCCAGGCACCCCACATGGTAACTATTCTGAGAGAAGAACATACTGCATGCAAACAGCAGATACCATAAGGGGGAGGGAGTTTTTTGTTCTTTGGTTTTTTGCTTTTTTTTTTTTTTTTTTTTTGCTAATGGACATGGAATGATTCTCATTGCATCAATCCACATTTATCCAGTGCTATTTGAGTTTGTTACCCTTTTACTGAAGTTCATTCACAACTGAAATACAAATAGTCTGGCAAAAATTCGAGACATTTCTTCAAAGACATACAGGCAAAATACATCCAATGTAATAAGAGTTTGTGGTTAGTCACAGGTGGTGAACACTTAAAGCTTGTGACAATTATTATTTTTTTATTATTTTTTTATTTATTTTCAGCATAACAGTATTCATTATTTTTTCACCACACCCAGTGCTCCATGCAATCCGTGCCCTCTCTAATACCCACCAACTGGTACCCCAACCTCCCACCACCCCCCCGCCACTTCAAAACCCTCAGATTGTTTTTCAGAGTCCATAGTCTCTCATGGTTCACCTCCCCTTCCAATTTCCCCCAACTCCCTTCTCCTCTCTAACTCCCCATGTCCTCCGTGCTATTTGTTATGCTCCACAAATAAGTGAAACCATTATGAAAATTGACTCTCTCTGCTTGACTTATTTCACTCAGCATAATCTCCTCCAGTCCCATCCATGTTGCTACAAATTATTAATATTTAAGTGTCAATGGTGAGGTTACTAATGCTGACACCTGAAGAGTAAAAAAGTATTCTAAAGGATTTTTTACTTAAGCAAAATTTGTAATTAGCAAGACTTTTCTGAACAGAATGGTTCTGCAATTTTTACAACCTAAGAATTCTTCAAAATACATTTCTGAGGCTCTTGCATGAATATGTAGAGTTTTGCTGAATTTCCTGCTATTCCCTTAACACACTTTGCTGTATGAGACCTTATACTTCTGCTGTTCTTTCTGATTGGTATAGCCTTCAGCCCCTTAGATGCCTGTTAAACTCAAATCCCATCTCTTCTGTGGAACACCACAACAGGATCAATACAAATCTCTTAGGCTGAATTAATTCCTCCCCACTCTGAGTGCCCACAGCATTTTGTGATTTGCCTTTCAAATTGTACTTATTGCATTATGTTATCCTTATTGGTGAATGTTTCTCTATTCCCTAAAAGACTGTGAGCTACTCATTAATTCTGCATCCACAGGATCAATAGTGTCTGATACATATTAAAGCTTCCATATAGACAGGGTTAATGGTTGAATCATTCTATTTTTTTCTCCACCTCTTCTGCATCGCCATAGTACCAGTAATTTCAAAATTCCAATAGAATGTCAGTAAACATTAATTTCACTTATTTCTATAGCATTTTACAACAAATATAGGTAATTTCACTTTTTTCAATCTATTAATAACTCTATGAATGAGCTAAAACAGGTATTATTTCTTTTGTACTGCTGAAAAAGCAGAAGTGGGCCAGGTCCACTCACATAGTCAGAGATAGGACACAGGCTCCCTGGTTCCAGCATGTAATGTACATTATTAAAATAATAATAAGTAAGGATGTTTTATTATGTCCCTTCTCTTTCCCCAGTAATGCTAAATTCTTTACATTTTAGTTCTGATTCTCATTACAATCTTTGCTGGATAGATTTTGTTGCTTTCAATTTACAGGTAAGAAATCTGAGATTCAAAAAGATTAAATAAACCAGCCCACAGCCACTGGTAAACACATCTTCCCACCTCCATCCCTTTCCCTATCTCATCCCTTTCTTTTGGAAAGTCTGTCGGAGAAAAAAGTGGTTACTTTAAATCCTCCAGTTTATGTCTCACTTATAATTACTGGTACTCTTGAGACATGAAATTTAAAAGTGATATACAGATGTCCCTTTTGTTCTCTTTTTCCATATACTTCCCCTTTCTGTATACTTTTCTATATACATATAAAGCAATGAAATGACCAAAAACCATGTTGCACTGAAAAAAAAAAAAAGAATCTTCAATTTATATAAATCTCTAAACTCAATAGGTCAGGTCTCTGCCTCTATCAACCCCATTTTACCAATTGAGATGTGAACTCTAAGGAGATTCAGTGAACTTTCTCAGGTCACAGAATTCAAAGTCCACTGAGAAAATGTACCAGCTGTTTTTGCACCATTCATTTTTTAATGGCTATCTTTGATCTAAGCAGATGGTAGTACAAATATAAAATTTTGTTTAATAAAGCATGAACAATGAATCTTAGAACACGGAAAAATAAAATAAAATAAAAATAAAGTGATAAAGACAATACATCAGCAGAAATTATTGTCAGGAAACTCTAGATTGAATTTATGTGTTATAAGTGACAATTTACATCTACTTACAGCAGCTCCAGGCATAGATTATCTGTGAAGGGTTTTTCATATGAGTGGTAGAAATTAAATAAACAAAACAAGGCAATGAATATGTACATGCTTTAGGTTATATTAAAGTTGAAACAAAACAAACATATTCTATTAGCTGAAGTCTAAAAATAAATAACCTATATGGAAATTTTGTAATGGAATCTGTTGGCTTCATAAAGAGATTTTGATATCTTTTTTCTTTTTAAATCAGAAAAATTAATACTGTCCACTATTAAGCAATATCCAAAAAAACATAGTTATATTTCACACTACATTCTTAGAGGGATCTTTGTAACTTACCATAATTATTTTAGAATACAAAATTCTAAAATGACCCTATAATGTCTCAGTCAAGTTTCAGGACCAAAAATCATTAAAAGGTGATGAATTTGTTAATTAAAATTGTAAAGCTAGGGGCGCCTGGGTGGCTCAGTGAGTTAAGCCTCTGCCTTCGGCTCAGGTCATGATCCCAGGTCCTGGGATTGAGCCCCATGTCAGGCTCTCTGCTCAGCAGGGATTCTGCTTCTCCCTCTCCCTCTGCCTGCCTCTCTGCCTGCTTGTGATCTCTCTCTCTATCAAATAAATAAATAAAATATTTTTAAAAAAATTGTAAAGCTAGATGGCCTTTTTCTAGGAAGTGCAAAATAATAATAACTCTAAGTTTTGTATTCTCTTTTATTTCACATGTTCATACTAAAATCAGCAAATGTAGAGAGCAATTTATAAATGCATGCACTAATCTATAAGTGGCCTCAAGAAAGAAAGCTGTTCCCAGGGAAAAGAAGTCTTTAGGATTATTCAAAAGCAAACGAATTCTCAATGTATTTTCATATTTTGACAGTAAACTTCTATTGTGCCAGTCACTATGTTTTCACAGAGATATGACACATCCTAAGAAAATATCCCATGTTACTCTTCAACTCTGCATGAACCTCAAATCGATGAATCCTATCTCCATTTTATTGTCCAGCCCCCATATCCTTACACCTCTCCTTGAGTCACTAAAATTCTCTGGTGGTGGCGGGTGGGTAGAGTGGCACCTGGCCAGCTCGGTCAGGGAGCACACACAACTCTTAATCTTGGCATTATGAATTTGAGCCCCACATTGGGTGTAGAGATGACTTAAAATTAAAATCTTAAAAAATAAATAAATAAAACTTTTTGGTCAGTCATTATAATCACGTCCTTACATACGTTCTTGACTTTTCCCTGACTGGTTTCATTCCATGCTTAGCAGAAGTAGAGGGAGTGCAGATTACACAGGGGTAAGCATTTATCAAAAGTTATGAAATTGTACACTTAAGAGTTATGCATTTCACTGCATGTAATTTTACCAACAACTTTAAACAAATACTGAACTTCAGTTAATAGGTTGGCTTTTTGCAATGATTTGGGTTAGCAATACTAAAACTTGCTTAAACAAATAAGTAAATATATTAAAAGCAAAGGGAGTAGTATTTTAAGGGGAAGTTAAAATATAGAAAGAAGAAATATTGGTATTGTATTGAAATGGAAAATATCAATATAAACTTATGATTTTTAATATTTACCTATATAGCTAAATAAATTTAGAAGTGATTATAGGTACAGCCATACATGTGTATGTACATATACATGTATATATACTAGAAATGTTCACTGAGATTATCCAAAAGTTATGATAGCACTGAATACACCTAGAACACAGATCTTGATTTCTTTTAATCAAGGAACCTAGATTTCTTTCTTTTTATAATATTTTATTTATTTATTTGACATATAGATAGAAATAGAGCACAAGTAGGCATAGAGGCAGGCAGAAGGAGAGGGAAAAGCAGGGTTCCCACTGAGCAGAGAGCCAGATGTGGGGCATAATCCGGGACGCTGAGATAATGACCTGAGCCAAAGGCAGCCACTTAACCAACAGAGTCACCCAGGTGCCCCAAGGAGCCTAGACTACTTCTTTCTTTTTTTAAGATTTTATTTATTTATTTATTTATTTATTTATTTATTTATTTATTTATCAGTGTGTGAGAGAGAAAAAGAGAGAGAGAGAGTGAGTAAGTGCACAAGCAGGCAGAGTGGCAGGTAGAGGCAGAGAGAGAAGCAGGCTCCCAGCTGATTAAGAAGCCTGATGTGGGACTCGATCCCAGGAACCTGAGATCATGACCTGAGCCAAAGGCAGCTGCTTAACCTGCTGAGCCACCCAGGCATCCAAGAACCTAGACTTCTTAAAGAATAAATTGATTCCAGGGTAGTATCAGAGAGAAAAAATATACTATAAAGAATATTATTGTGAAAATTGATGAATGGACTTTAAATTTGATAGCAGTATTTATCAATATCATTTTTCCTGGTTTTATTAATAGTACTGTAGTTACGTGAGGGAATTGTTTTGTTTTTGTTTTTTTTTTTTAAAGATTTATTTATTTAGCTTGAGAGAGAAAGAGACAGAGAGAGCACATGCACGAGTGTGGGGAGGGGCAGAGAGAGAATCTTTCAAGCCAGACTCCCTGCTGAGTGTGAATCATGATGCAGGGCTTGATCCCACAACCCAGGAGATCGTGACCTGAGTGGAAACCAGGAAGAGTCAGATGTTCTACCAACTGAGCCACCCAGATGCCACCATCCATTTTTTTTTTTAATGATTTATTTATTTATTTTGACAGAGAGCAAGAAAGAGAGAATGCCTTTGTTTTTAGAAATTATTCATGGAACTAGTTAGTGGTTAAGGGTCACAAAGGTCTCCAGTTTACTGTCAAATAGTTTAAAAAATCTATCAAGAGAATGCAAATGATAAAACTAATTGTGAGAAAATGTAAACAATTGGTTAATGTAAATAAAATTATCCCTTTTATTTTTCACTTTGCTGTATGTTTGAGATTATATCAAACCAAAAGGTTAATACCTTCAATGGCTTCTTGTGTCAGTATGACTCCATTTCAAAAATGTCCAACAATTGCCATATTGTCTTGTGGACCCTCATTACCTCGCTGATATCATTTCTTTCATTGCTTTCTCTCTCAATGTTTGATCCTCAGATGTCCTTGCTACATGACTATGTTTCAAGATGTCCTTGTTACTTCCCTCATCTCTTTTAAATCTGTGCAAATTCTCACCCTCTCAGTTGGATCATCCTGTTTACCATTACATCGTGCCCATTCCCCACCCAACCTCCACACTCTTGGTCTTCTTCATCCTGCTTTCCTTTTTTCCATGGCACATGCTACATTCTAACATCCATATGCCACATACATCTTATTTCCATCTTGTCTCCACTCTCCAGAATGCAAATTTCACAGACAGGAGTTTTGCCTGATGCCTTTTGTGGTCTATCCTAAGACCTAGGACAGTACCAGGCACTTTAAATAGAAGAAGGACTGCTATCAGATTATCTTTGGGAAACATATACTCTTGATTATTAATCTTTAAGGGTATTTTTTCTTTATAGCTCCTGGCTCACTGTAAATGTCTATTAGGTATTAATATTTGTGGTCATGTTAAAGCAATGTTGTTTTACCTGTTTTTGAAGTAGATACATAATTTGAATAATTTAAAAGTTTAGAGATAGTGCTTAGGAAGGTCATCAGAGTCTATCAAGGACTCATTATCTACTTCTGGATTTAAGTCTGGAAATTAGGGAGACTGGCTCACTAATCAAAACTCATAAGATACTGGTGACAATGCCAATTTAAAGAATTATACTGAGAAAAAGAGTTGCCACAAGTATCAGATGTTTGAATCTTTTTCTCAGCTTATTTTCTCTAAGAACTTGACGTGAAGTCCAATAGAGAAGTGCAAAGAGGTAACTTTGCACTTGTGGAGTCAGAACAAAAGGAATGAATTAGTCAAATTATGTTTGCCTAGAGCATACATTTTTCTGCGTAAGGTTAATACAGTATTGGGAAATCCACTCCTCTGCTCAGGGCATTTTCTCACTTCACGATGTTGAAATGGTAAGTATTAAAATTGGGTTTGGAGCACTCCCCCTCTTGAGCTTTCACATCAGTAATCAGTTCACACATTTCTTCCTTTATTTCAGCACATATCTAAGCCACAGGGAAGCCCTGTTGCTACTGGTTTCCAAAGGAAATCACTTTGTTCTTTGAAGATGACTTGTGGTGGCTGATCTCAGTCACTACATGCTGAATTCATTAGTTTAGGTTTTAGAGTTGGTTTAAGATGGCTCCTCCACTACAACTCATGTCTCTTAATGTCTTGATTTAGATGACAAAAGTATGTTTACTCACAGCTACATAATGCTTAATTAAATTTTTTTTTTAAATGCCAGGAAAAGGTTAAATTTCATGAAGTTCTAAAATCTCTCTAGGTGTCTTGTTTTGGACCACAATGGAGTATTTCTTCCCCTAAGTGCAGGCAGAAGTCCAGGATGTGATCTATAAAACAAACATAAGGAGACTGTGAGGTAAAGAGAAGAAGGCTGACCAACTGTGGACCTGGAAACACAGGAAAGATCATGATGACCCGTTCCCCGGGTTGCCTTTTTGACTCCCATATCCTGGACTAGAGAAGCCATATCTGGGGGGAAAAAAAAATGGAACCTGACAAATAAGAGCCCTCATAAAATCCAGTTCTTTCTTTCAAAGGACAAGGAAAGGGGCAGCTTAGCAACATGAAAAGTTTTTAGATAATAAGTGCCCTACTGCAGAGATGCACTGTGGAATGAAATGCAGCTCGGGTTCCACGGCTGTCAGCAAAAGCTGGAGATCCTAGATTTCTACCATTCCCAAGTATGGTGAGAGAGAAGACAGATTGGGAGAGGGGCCTCTCATCCTCATCCAGAGGTAGCAAGCCTCTTCTGGTAGTGCCCGTGGAAGTCTCCCAGGAACCTGGACTCCCGGCCCTACCTGGAACCACCCCCCCATCTCCACAGAAGTGATACCAGAGGAGGCCAATTGGGGAACTGTCGCTACCAGTCAGCAGGAAAACAGTTTCCTTCTTGCAGTGTCAGTGGAAAGTATAATATTTTTCTGATGTGGACCTCAATGTATGTAGAGGAAGTATTTAAGACAATTACAAGTAAAAAAAAAAAAAAGGTAAAGAAACTTAAACGGAGGTAAGATTTCTACATTTGATATTGGAAAATGGAAGAGCATGACGTGGCATTTTGAAACTGGTAAATAAAAGGAAAAAAAAAGAAAGAAAAAGTGTTTTTTATTTGATCCTGATGCTAGTTGATCTTTGTGGCAATGGAAGAACTCTGTATCTTGAACGCAGTACTGGTCATGGTATGGTACAAAGATACAATGGTTACAAATGGTAAAATGATACAGAACTATATGCAACATTGTAGCAGTACAAATTTCCTGTTTTTGACATTGTACTATAGTTAATGCATGGTGTAACCATTAGGACAAAGTAGCTGTTAAGGACTTTACATTAGAGCAACTTTTTGTAAATCTTTAATTATTTAAAAATACACAATAAGCTTTTAAAAAGATCTTTATAGGTCATATTCAGAAACTTCTCCTAACCATGAAAAAAAACATAAGGAGCAAGCAATAAAGAGTTAGTATAAAATCATAGGACAGATTTCCCCAGTAATTTGGGAGGCAGGGCAATTGATGTCATTTATGACCTAACTGATTCAGGGAATGCAATTATATTTTGATGTTGATGTTATTATCAATTTTTGCTTTTTCTTTATCAATTTGAGTACAGTTGACACACAATGTTACATTAGTTTCAGGTATACAATTTAGTGACTTGCCAAGTTTATACATTATGTTAACCATAAGTGTAGCTACCATCTGTCCCCTTACATCACTAATATAATATGATTAGATTTCTTCCTTTTATGTAGTCAATAATAACACTGCAAAACTCATGAGTCATTTTGCCTGGACCATTAATATAGCTAACAAGTTTTTAGCATTTCCTAGAGAAAAGATCATTTATCAGCTTTAGCTATCAGGGCATGGCAGTAGATACCTTAGAAGGCTGCAAGCATTTTTTTTTTTTAAGATTTTGTTTATTTACTTTGACAGAGAGAGCAAGAGAGACAAACAGAGGGACAGTAAAGGGAAAGGGAGAAGCAGGCTCCCAGCCCAGCAGAGAGCACGATGCCGAGCTGATTCCAGGATCCTGGGATCACGACCTGAGCCTAAGACTGCCACTAACCAGGCGCCTCTGTTTGGTTTATTCCTCTTTCAAGAAAGTGAAAGTATTGTTGTTGCTCTTCAGATGTAGGAGTCCTTTCTGTATTCTGAATATAATTCCAAATATATAATTTACAAATATTTTCTCCCATCTGAAGATTGCCTTTCAATCTGTTGACTATTTTCTTTGATATGCAAAACTTTGGAAATCTGATAGAATCTCACTTATCTATTTTTGCTTCTGACTTTTGGTGTCTTTCAAAAACCATTGCCAAATTCAATGCCATGAAGCTTTTCCCATTTTCTTCTAGAAGTTTTATGGTTTTATGTCTTATACCTAGATCTTTAATCCATTTTTACTTAACTTTTGGTATATGGTCCAAGGCAAGGATCTAAGTTCATTCTTTTGCATCCGAGTATCCAGTTTCCCCAATTCCATTTGTTGAAGAGACTGTTCTTTCCTCCATTGGCACTTTCATTGCAGAACATTTGCCCATATGCAGAAGGGTTTATTTCTGGGCTCCCTGTTCTATGCCATTGGTCTAGACATCTATTTTTATGCCAGTACCACATTGTGCTTTAATTAATGTAGCTTTGTAGAAATTAACCTATTTTTTTAAAAAATGTTGTTTCCATTTTTTCCTCTTTATGCATTTTATAGCAAATATCAGGCAACATAGTTTTACCCCTATATGATTCAATATAAATCTCTAAAAATTGTGGACATTTTCCTTTTAAAAAGTATTAATATCAATGAAACAAGATGGGATTGGGAGGGAGACAAACCATGAGTGACTCTTAATCTTACAAAACAAACTGAGGGTTGCAGGGGGGAGGGGACTTGGGAGAAAGGGGGTGGGATTATGGACATTGGGGAGGGTATGTGCTATGGTGAGTGCTGTGAAGTGTGTAAACCTGGCGATTCACAGACCTGTACCCCTGGGGATAAAAATACATGTTTATAAAAAAATAAAAAATTTTAAAAAGTATTAATATCATATAATAAAATTGGCAGTATTTCTTGGCTATCATCTCATACCGAGTCCAAAATCAAATTATGAGTGGTCTGGAAAATGTGTCCATTGATTTGTTTGAATCAGGATCCAAACAAGGTCCCCACTTTCATCTTATAAGTCTCTTTTGATTCAGAGAAGTCCTTTTCCTTCTTTTCCCCTCAGATATTGACTTGTAGAAACTGGATTAGTTGTTCTATAGAATGTCTTACATTCTGGATTTTTCTGTTTACTTCCTTGTTCTGTCATTTAACTTGTAAATGGAAGTTAACTGGTGGCTTAATTTTATGGTCACTTAACTATATATTGAAATTAGCAAAACCTTCAATTTTTAGACCTTCAATTTTTTTTTTCATACCTATATGCAGTATTCTTAATTCACTTGCAAACTGGAGACTGGGGACCTTTCCAAGGTTTACTGGCCATTCTCAGCTGTGTCTTCCCATGTTTGTACCTGGGATATGTAGGGTCTTCTCTTAGAGGTGAATATGTGTTGGCAAATTTTAAAACCCTGGTTTGTGGAGTATACACGTGGTCCCCATTCATTTCTCATTACTCCTACCACCCAGCTTTGATCATGTTCTTGTTCTGCTGCTGTAGGTGATTTATTACATTGTGTTTATAATCTGAAGTTTACAGAAATATTTCTTTCTAGTTTTATTTAGATATTGTCAATGGAGTTTTCATTTGCTATCCTAATTTCTTTGTTTATTTTTCAGGAAGAATTTTATGGAGTTTAAAAATCGAGCATGCTGCCAAGATCACATCACTGGAAGTTCTTCAACTTTCTTTTTATTAAGGAGAGAAAATATCACAGAAAAACTGTACCTCCTAACCCATTCCCCTTCACTTTCAACCCCCTATGCCCACCCATCCAGAAGCTGGTATGACCTGTTCCCATGCATGTTTTTGTAATTTTACTACACATATATGCATCCATTAAATTTGTATCCTCTTGTTTTATGAGTTTAGAGTATTTACATACATGTTTTCACATTATATGTATGACTCGCTACTTGGTTTTCTTCACTCAAAATTGTATTTCTTGGGATTTACCCATATTGAAACATGAAACTCTAGATCATTAATTTTAACTGCTGTAGAGTATCCCATAATTTGAAGAAAGCATAATTTGTCAG
Source organism: Mustela nigripes (assembly GCF_022355385.1). Lineage (NCBI taxonomy): Eukaryota > Metazoa > Chordata > Mammalia > Carnivora > Mustelidae > Mustela > Mustela nigripes. Next base: position 58,196,129 of record NC_081570.1, on the reverse strand, counting down.
TTCCGTGACAAGAGAAAATTATTTTATTTCATAGTAATAAGCTGCACTGAAAAAAAAAATCACCAGTGTACATGTTAGCTTGTGTACATCCCCATGAGTTTCTCTCAGACAGATGCCTAGGGGGGGAAGTGCCAGTCAGAGGGCATATGCATCTTCTTATATTCACATGTGTAAGAGTTTCCTCCATGTGTATCTATACCAACATTTGTGATACTTTAGACTTTTATGTCCTTATAAGCATGAAATAGTATCTCATTATTAATTTATTTTACATTTTCCTGATTGAAATGTGAGGTTGAGAATTTTTGTTACTGATGATTTGGTTTTCTTCTGTGTCTGGCCTGTTTTTAAAATTGACAATTTCCCCTGGGTTATATGTCAGTTTATTACTGATTTGCAAGGGTCTTAAAAATATCCTCTGGATAAAAATCCTTTTCTGGTGTTTATTAAATGCAATGGATTCTTTTAACTCCTCTGTAAATCTTCTCTCTTTCTCTCCTCTCCCTTGTTCTATTTCTACCTCTACCTCTACCCCTGTCTCTAGCTCAAAAACTTCTCTTCCTACAGCCCAGAAAACATCCATGAAATGGATGTCCATGAAAACATCTTGGGAAACAGACCACATACCAATCTTTTCATTTTCCCATCTTTCTCAAACCCATGACCACCATTTACTTCATCCTGGAATATCTTTTCTTTCTGAAGCACCGCCATTCATGTAAACAGATACCAAGAGTAGAAGAGTTCTGCCTTTATGGATAACCTATTTGTCAGTTATAATCAGAATCTGTATATTAGTTTAAGCTCAACTGGTGTTTATCCTTTTTCTAGCATGTCTCTCACCCTTTTCTTTATTTGCGACCTTCCCTATTCCCTGTCTTTATCGGGATTTTGCAAGTCATTATTCCAGTTAGGTGTGCAGTGGATATGGACTAGTAGGCATTTCATCTATATAGATGATAGGAAAAAGAAAAATAAATCCAAATTCTTTTGTAAGCCTAGCCATACATTGATATGATACTTTGATATTATGGCAAAATAAAAGTTGAGATATAATGTCAGTATATCTAAATGGGTAGATGTCAAAATGAATTTAGAAAAAAAAAAAGGAAAGTTTCTAGAATATACTATATTGTCACCACACACAAAACTGGTGTTAATGAATAAATTCCTCCGGAAGATTATGTAAGTTTATGAGTCTAAAACAATGTTATTTTGGATATTGATATCTAATTAATATAATTTCTTGATGTAAAATATATGGACTGAAGATTTCTTTATTATGTTTTGCTCCTCTATCTTTCCCTATGGCTTCTCTCTTAGCAGAGACTGGAGAAATAAAGGCACATGTAAATGTTTAGAGTTATTTATTTGGATTCTAATTTAAACTTTCCATTATTTTTCTTTCATTTTTAAACATAGGCATCTGTTTGGTTTCATGAGAAAAGCTCCCAGTTTTTTTGTCTTCTTACTGAAGTTCTTGAAATGGAAGTAATATTTTAACATTTGTAATAATAAACCAAAGAAGATGATAACATCCAAGAGTAAGTAGGCATTTCATCATCTAGAATAATTATTTTTAACAGGAAGATGCATTAGACAAAGAATAGTAAGGGTTTTAATTATAATAATTATAACTGGAAGAAATAGCTGGCCTGGAATAATATACCTAGTCCAAGTTTGTATCCAATATAATTTTTAAATCTAAAACTGAATTATAACCCAAAAATAATATTTGGGTTCTAACTAATGAGTCAGATTTGAAGACAAAAATAGTAGCATGTAATGTTGAAATTGTTCAAAAATAGGAGTGCTTTCATTTAAAAAATGACATTCTTCAGCGTTCCATGCCCCTCAGTTATTTTAACAGAACAAATTATCTTGGAGGAAGGCTCATAAACTCTCCACTGTTCATTAGTTTACACCTGCACCTTGGAGAAGTTTGTTTAGGAAACTGATTCTTAACTTAGCTCAAAAAAGTCAGTGCTCTTAGATTAAGGTTTTCTAAAATGCACAATACAAAAGGTTAATAATGTTTTTTGTTTGTTTTAATGATAAATGTAATATTTATATTAGCTTCATGTTGTACCTTCTACAAAGTCTCACTTGGATTTACTAAATAATTGAAACCATTCTCCAAAATGTCCAAAATAAGAAAAGACAGATAAGCTTATTTCATAACTTCTTCCAAAGGCTTATTTCCAAGTAAATTTGATCTCTTCTTATTTGCTATTAATTTAGCAGCCAAAACTTAATGTGATTTATTTATCAAGCTAGTTCATAAATCTTTGTATTATGTCTTTGTATATGCTAGGCAATGATCTACCCATGACTTGAGTTTTTAATTCTTTCTTCCTTAAATTAAAAAAAAAAAAAATTAGGACTTTTGTTTTTATCCTAGAATATTCCTCAATAATAATTCCAATAAATTATCTCTTAAACAAGCCTGGATCAAAGAGATGTTTGCAATTCATAACAAATGTCACTTTTTGTCTCTCACATTAACTATACTACTTAGAACTATGAAAGGTGGCAGTTTTTATATTTGTGGTGCTTCACACATATCACTCATCCTGTGAAAATCCTGTGGACTCTCAATGAAAAAGAATAGTTCCTCCTCCAAAGTCCCTTAATGAGAATGACCCATGACATTGCAGTAGACTAGGACATACAGCGATGCCAAGAACAAATGCTTGTGCCCGCCAACAGGGAGGAGGCTACAGACTGAGGTTGGCCCAGATTCTGGACTGGCCTGGGAGCCAGAAGATTTTAAGAAGAAAATAAGGTGATTTCTGTTTCTTTCCAGCCCATCCAAGACTGCTCAATAGGTCAGCAAACAGAAAAGAAATTGAAATAAATGACTATTTACTTAGTTCCCTCATATGCTAGTGTTAGCACGGATCCATTTTGCCAGGCTTTGGTGCTTACTACCCACGGGAACAGGGACAAGAATGTAAACTTCCTGTGCTGCAGTTTTCTTATCTATAAAATAAAGACAACATGTGGTTTTTTCAGAGTTTGCTAAAATAATTCAGTACATTTTTTCTTAGGATAGTGTCTGGAACAAAATAAGCATTTCTTAAATATTTGCTATTACTACTGCATTACTGTTGTTGTGGTTAATAATGTAATTCTGTTGTGACAGAATTTTAGCAAAGATTCTGCTGACTTAGCTTTCCTCATCCTTTTGGACATCAGATCATAATTATGTGCGAGGTCCAAACAGCTCAGATATGTCTCTGGAACAACACCAGATGGGTTTCAGCTCTTCTCTTGCAGAACGGATCCTCCTATTAACCCTAATCATGACTATTAGGAGCCAGAGGTTTTTAAATAGTGCTTTCCAGATGTCAACCAGTTTGGGGTAAGGGTGGGGGAGGGGGGGTGGAGTAATCTTCAGGTGCCAAAATGGGAATGCATTCCTCCCAAGATAAATTTTATCTTCTACCTGGGGGCCGGGTTAGTAATGACTTGTGACCACTTCAGTCCACTTCGAGGGCCTGGGCTTAATATGAAAGGCTCAGGTTCTACTTCTGCAGGGCTGGGTCTCTACCTCCCAGTTTCAACTGCCAGGTAATCCCAGGTAACCCATTTGCTTACCATTCAAGGTTCAGTATTCAGAGTTTCAACTCATTCTTCTTCTTACCCTTTCTTTTCCTTCTCCTTTTTTCTCTTTCTTCTTCTTCTTTTTTTTTTTTTTTTTTCCCCTGTTGGAGATTTTTCTTACTGTCATCCTAAGAATACATTCAGAATGTTTGTTGGCAATACTTCAGCTGCAAGCTCATTGCACCGTAGGGGGACCGCCACTCAGTATTTCTGTCCATCATAAAGGAAAACTGATGATGCAAGTCAATATTTCTTTTCTATTTTTTTTTTTTAATGGGGAAGCCCAATGAGACTTAGATTTGTGTTTCTTTTGTTTGTTATACTATGCTAAAACTGACCTCAAGAAGGCCTCCAGGTTATAGGCTTTTCCACTAAAGAGAGAGCCGTATGACCAGTCCACTTTCCTTCCACAATAACACAAATTCATGGGGGAAATTAAGTGTGTGGGACCAGCATCCTACCCATTACCATGCCCTCCAAAAGACCTGCTTTTAATTCTCTCTACCCTTTCCCATTGATCTCTTGCCTATTTATCAATTTATCTATTTACTCCTTTCCTCTCTAGACCTCAACATAGCAGTTAATGGATTCAACTTTAATCTTGTTGCATTACATTTTACACATTTTGCATATTTTATCTGAAGTAGGATAGAGCATGACTGAGTAAATGTGTGTGGTAAACTGTAACCTAAAAATTTTTAGTATTTTTCAGTGTAATAAGAGAGAAGGTCAAGTGCAAGTAATAAAAAAGTCAGAGAACAGACAACTTATGTCCTCAAAGAAGGAAGGATTACAAACCTCAGGCTTGGTCAGAAATGAAATTTTAAGGCATAAACATTCATATTTCATGCTAAGAACTCCATTCGGAGTTAAAATACATTATTATTACAAGCAGATTCCAATCTTCGGAATGGAGGGGGCTGCTGGCAGAGGTTTTGTTATTGGGGGTGCCAGCTGACTGCTCCAGAACACTCCAGCAGTTACATGCAGAGAAGGAAGCAGGTGTTACCAGATGACTGCTCAGGAATGTGACCTAAAGGGGACACTAACTGGAACACAGACTGGTCATACGGCTCTCTCTTTAGTGGGTTGTTTTAAATAGTTGTCTACATCTCTTGGTGTCTGTGATCTCTACCTAGGTCACCCTCAATAACTTCTCTTCCTGTAAACAGGGAAAGGAGTGCTGGGAAATAGGTGAATGACAGAAAACAAGTGGGAGTCACAGTCACTTCTGGCCCTACTCACCTGCAGGACACCACTTGCTAGGCTTGGAGTTGAGTTCTGTAATCCTTAGGTAGATGTGACTTCTTTGTTTAGAAATTGAACCTCCAAGTAATGACTACTAGCGAGGTTGGATGATGTAGCCAAAAGAATTCAGGATTCGAAGGGATCAAATCTCAGCCCCATTACTCAATCACTTTGTAGCCTTGCTATTATAACCTATCGATGCATTTTACTCCAATTTGTGAAACAGCGATTACAATAACACCGTCAACAGGTTACTGTGAGGATGAGGTAACAAAACATAGGGTGCAAGTACTAGGGGCTCGGTATTTATTGGTTCCTTTTTCATCACACTGTACCCAACTCATCCACCCCCAGAGACTGGATTAGGCGTTAGAAGACATTCACATATTTACAATGGGGATGGAGTCACTCCAACCACATCAAGGATTCTCTTTGTTGCTCAAACACAGCAGACATTCTCCTGCCCTAAGGCAATGGATCTGGCCGCTCCCTCTCCTTGAGCATTCTCCCAGTTATGCAGATAGTTGTCTCTTACACCTCCTTCAATTCTTTTTTTTTTAATATTTTATTTATTTATTTGACAGAGATCACAAGTAGGCAGAGAGGCAGGCAGAGAGAGGGGAGGAAGCAGGATCCCTGTGGAGCAGAGAGCCCGATGATGCGAGGCTCGATCCCAGGACCCTGGGATCATGACCTGAGCCGAAGGCAGAGGCTTTAACCCACTGAGCCACCCAGGTGCCCCAAAAGTTTCATTCTTATTGTGGCTTATCTCAACAACTTCATTTTAAATTGCAACCTCTACAAGTCCTTCCTTCCTGCTCCCTCGTTACCATACTATTGATTCACCTTACCCTGTTTCTTTCCTTTTTTAAAATGCAGTTATCATCTCCTAGCACTCTCTAAAATTTACTTTTCATTATGTTTACTGTTCATACTCTGCCTTTCCCTACACTTCATAAAGCCTAAAATCTTTATTTAACCAATGTATCCTAAGTACCTGTTTCCTAGTATATAGTTAGGGCACAATAAATTTTTTAATGAATGCACACAGGCATTTCAAGACTAAATCAGAGTATAGAACTTACTCATTTTCTTTTTTTTTCCCCAAGATTTTATTTACTTATTTGACACAGGGAGAAGCAGGCTGTCCATTGAGTGGGAAGCCCTACTGGGGGGGGGGGGTCAATCCCAGGACCCTAGGATCACGACCTGAGCTGAAGGCAGACACCTAACTAACTGAGCCACCCAGATGCCCCCAGAACTTACTCACTTCCATATCCCCAGAGCCTAAAGTGTGGAAAGTGTGAAATATATAATGGAATGGATGAAAATACTTCGTTCGTATACAATGCAAGTTCCCAAGAGGGCTAGGAATTACCCAAGCTCAGGCAAAACCCATTATCATTACTCTCTTCTTTCTGAGCTTGACAGCCTAACACTGGTTTAGAATTCTTTTTTTGTTTGAATGATATTATGCATCCAGAAGGTCAAGAAAATGTGGAGAATATTAACAATAGCCCAGGAACTTTGTGTATTTATAATGATTATTTGTGCTCATGCTGGGTTATTTAAAATCTGCATGCTGATATTTAACAACACTCAAATAATATTTATCATTTTTATAAGAAAAGAGCAATATGATGAAATTCAGAGACACATCTTCAGCAGATAGTCCTACATTGCTACCCATGTCATTTTTGAGCTTGCCTGAGCAATATGCTGGCATCTACTCTAACAGAATAATCTTATCCCCCTCACTCAAGTGAAGAGAGACAACCAATTAAGTCCCTTCTGAGAATCTACTTTCATTATTAGTATTTTCTGCTCTATATAGTGTTAAGAAGCCATTACCTAATACAATCTTAAAGTACATCACCATCGTAACACTCAAGAGATGACATTATGCGCAGAGGATTTCTGTAGAGTCAAATCCAAAACGAAGAATAATTTATAGATGAGTTATTTGGAGTAATGAAAATCATAGACAGATGATAAAGAAGAATGCATGTTATAAATACAAGCAAAGAAAGTTTATAGAAATCATACTAAATTTCTGTCAAGAGTGTTGTAATTATCACCTGACCTTTTCTCCCTCTACTTTCAGCAGTTAAAATGATAGTCTGTCCCCTGAGATCTCTCTCTAATGAATAGTTTAGAACATATTAATCTGAGTTTACACAACTTCTGTGCTCAGTCAACTGTGCTTACAGTGTCAGATATGCCTGAACAAGCAGGCATCATGCACATAGATTTTATGTAATGCTAGCATCTTGTCTTGCCTCAAATCTATGCATTTATCAATTAATTGTGCTTTGTATTTTCTCCAAATATTGACAGAGCTGAGGATTTCACAGGCTTCCCTGAAGAAAGATGCCTTAGACAAGCACTGAAACCATTTATATTCTACCTCATGACTAACTTATTTAAACACATAGGGTAAAGGAAATATGTAATAACTCTCTGAGACAACATGACAGAATTAAATCAAGCATTTATGCCATCAAAAATATGTTTTGATATGTGCAACAGTCTTAAGTGTTCAAAACTCATATGTCTCACTTTAGAGTTAGGACTCCCAGGTGGCAAATAAAACCACCAACATATTCATGAGTCATTCTAACCTCTTTACAGAAGACTGCAACTTGGAAAGCAAAAAAGGAACACAAAAATGGAATAAGAAAGCTGACCCAGAATCTATCCATTAAATATAATTCAGCTGAAAATATTACATAAAAGCATCCATAAATCAAGAAGGAGAAATCAAAATATAAGACCAAAAGCCCAGTAGAATATTGTTAAAGCATGAATGAATAAAGATGGATGTATGTAGAGGTTCTATATCAGTCAGAAGAGATGAAAAGCTTTCTGTCCTCAAGACTCTGATGACATAAGTATCACAGAATGAGAAATGCATTAAATGCTTAGTACTAAATATAATTTTTGAGAACAAGTTTGAACAAGTTTATATAGAGAATATATCAGAAAAGAAGAACATATTATCTTTACCATTCAGTTATATCTATCTTACTAAGTTCATCTAATGATTTGGGCATCAAGTGGCATGATACCATAATTGAACTGGCCAGGCATTTCACTTGGTGACCCGAATTTATAGATGAATATTTAACCTATTTTGCCATTACCTTTGTTTGGTATTATATTAATGATGATAACCTTTTTACTTTAATTGGAGAATTATTGTTTCTAAGCACTTTTTTCTTCTGCCTAGACACAGGCTATTTGTTTATACAGGCTATAAAACGGAGTCTCCAGGGTCTGCTCCTGTTCAGTCACCTTAATTTCCACCTTGCCATTAACCACAGGGAGGTGAATATATAGCACCTAGAAGAGACCCAGTCAAGGGTCTCTTGTAAAATGTAAACTCATCAGGTGATTTTACACATTGAACACTGGCACAGCAATTAAATTCAGTCAACTGGAGAGATGATAAAAAATACGGATCTGGATTACTGGTCAACTATTCAGAGGCATGGCTCTGGTTACACAGTGAAAATCCAGAAGCCATAAGGCCATGCTAGAGATGGCTGCAGCCAATTTAGTTAACAACTCACAGATAGTTATAACAGAGCGTCATCTAGTCAGTTCTTGCCCAAGGTCATAGAGGTCATTAATGACTGACCCAAAACAAGAACCAAGAATTCCTCACATAAGTACAGGGCTCTTGCCAATCAGTCTTTAATCATGAGTATAATGTAGCTCTGAAAGAAATTTGTACATATTTTTCTGAGTTCTATGACATTTAAATAACCCCACATAATTTCAAATGAATCGTGAAGTTTTAAGACTTTTAGTTCATTTTGAAATGGCAAGTTATTCACAAATCTTAAAAGTTCTAGGATAACTTTCTTCTGTTTGTTTGCTTAAGCAGAGGGAAGACAAGTAGCCCCAAACCTTGGCTATTCATACCGAAGAACTGAATCACATAAATCAAGGACACAGGAAATAACAAATATACACGACTTCAGTCAGTAGCAAATTTTATATACCAGAGTAGTTGAAAAGTTTAAAAGTAATATAAGGAAAGAAAGAGAACAAAGAGGTAGGAAAGCTGAGAAGATAAATTTTTCTTAAACTCCTCTGAATTTTACCCTTTCTTTTTTTAATGGCAGGTCTTGCCCAATTTAGATAAGCCAGGATGACTAAGTTATTCTTTAAAAACACTTTTATCTATCAGAATACTACTTTCTACTCTCAAAAAAAAAAAAAAAAAAAGAAGTTGAGAACTTGAGAGCACTAAGGGAATTAGTGGCTGAGCAATCCCCTTTAGGGCACTGCTCACTTAACTTGTTAAGGGATCAAACCTTGTGATACAAGGCAATTTGAAATGACAATGTCATCCATCTTACACTCAACCCAGAAGTAAAATAGAACTCCCTCTTTATTGTTATCATTTCTCAGTGTTTGCTCTATATCATCAAATGTTAGATCTTAAAGTCCCTATCTGACTGCCTGTAGTAGGGACCTCTTGCCAATTGCATTATGATGTCAAATGAGCAAAAGATAAATTTTTATTATATTAAGTCATTGGAATTTGGAGTTGCTTGTTATAGCTGCTAGTGTTACTTATCCTGACCTATGCCCAGAGGAACATTTCTTTTTTTCACATAAGTGATTTTTTTCATGTGGTAGACATATATAATTTTTCTCCAACACTTTGTTCTCCCCTGCCTTTTGCACATCTAGAAGGTGTGATTATTGGCTTCCTTAAGGTTGAAGTAAAGCACCATGATTAATTCTCATCAATAAATTGGAAGTGAAATTTGTGTGTAACTGAGGTTGTAGAAATCTCATTTAAATACCCAAGCTCTCTGTTTCCATACTGAGTGATTGAGAGGGCTTATGTTCTAAATGGTGCAACCACCACATGGTAGAGCCCTTGTCGACCTGGGTTCCTCAATGACTGGGGACTTGCATCCCATGTCAACCAGCAATGCATATATAATGTGAACAGGAAATACATTTTTATTGGGTTAAGCAACTGCAGTTTTGAAACTGTTAGCACAGCATGGCTTATCCTAATATGTGACACATAGGTAAGACTATATATGAGTATAATTATATACATATATATGTATATATATATACATACACATGTATACACACCCATGTGTGTACATATATGTGTATAAAATTATTTGTATATATAAATACATGTTTTACATGTATGTTTTACATGTATATATAAGCTAATATATGTATATACACACATAAAGACATATAAGAGGTGTATTAGTCAGAATATATAGGTATATATGTACACATACACATATATATACACTTATGATTAATAAATTGTTGCATGAGGAATTTTGATGATATAATAGTGCTTTTTTATAGGAAGTATTTTTAATTATGCCTTTAAAAATGATTTTTAGTTGGGACGCGTGGGTGGCTCAGCTGGTTAGGCGGCTGCCTTCGGCTCAGGTCATGATCCCAGCGTTCTGGGATCGAGTCCCACATTGGGCTCCTTGCTTGGCAGGGAGCCTGCTTCTCCCTCTGCCTTTGCCTGCCGCTCTGTCTGCCTGTGCTCGCTCTCATTTCTCTCTCTATGACAAAGAAATAAATAAAATCTTTAAAAAAATGATTTTTAGTAATTTAGATTATTTGTTATAACACCATGCCAAAAAATAAACCGTACACCAAATGACCTGTGGTATAAGTTCTGCAAGGAGCCAATCATACCTTTTGTCCTCTTTGCATTTTAAACAGTATAGAAAAACCCCACAGGAAATGGGTATAATTGTGGATCTCAAAATATTAGCTTTTTAACTCTAGGGCGCCTGGGTGGCTCAGTGGGTTAAAGCCTCTGCCTTCAGCTCAGGTCATGATCCCAGGGTCCTGGGATCGAGCCCTACATTGAGCCCTACATTGGGCTCTCTGCTCCGCAGGGAGCCTGCTTCCCCTCTCTCTCTGCCTGCCTCTCTGTCTACTTGTGATCTCTGTCAAATAAATAAATAAAATCTTAAAAAAAAAAAAAAACGGTCAGAATAGGTTTTTCTACTCCATCCCACATAATGTGAACTGACATACCCATCTACTTGCCAGGAAAGCAGCTAGACAACTGTGGGCTTCCCCTTGCAGACTACCTGCTCCAGAGAGCTTAATATATGCAACAGTTAGCAAACAGAAGAGTAGGTATGACTCGAAGACATGCTGGAGAGGAAAGAGACTATTGTCCTCTACAACAATGATGTTCACCTCCATCTTATCCCTTAGAGTAGTAAATAATGGGACAATGGGAAAGAAGACTCATGGTAGCCTTCTAATATTGTTTCTCATAGATGGATACAGAAGTTCCTTTTTCTATGGATTTTGAGGAGTTGATTAATAAACTTTCTCTTCCACTTACTACAACCTTTTCTGAGTCTTTTGTATTTTTGCTCTCATTACTAATAAACATTAAAAACTGTCTCCTCTTACTAAGGAGACATGGTGATTAAGTGCAAAGTGATATGCTGACCTGGATCCTGGAACAGAAAAAGGAAATTAATGAGAGAACTGGTGAAATCTGAACAAAGTCTGGAATTCAGTTGGTAGTAATGCACCAATGTTAATTTCTTTGTTTTGGTAAATGTACATGGTTATATAAAATGTTAATGTTAGGGGATGCTGGAAAGAATGGTATATAAGAACTCTTTATACGACGCTTGCAACTCTTCTATAAATCTAAAATTCATTCCAAAATTAAAAATAAAAAAATAGAAGGTGCCTCCTTAACACAGTAGGCAAGCTAGGCAGACTGGGAATCTAATTCTATGAGTAAATTCCTGGCAAAGTCTCCTTAAAGGAAAAAATGGATTAAATAGGGTGAGCCTAAGGAGATATTTTGGGGTTCCTTTAAATATTCTGACTTAAGCATAACAATAATACTCTTCCTATAACATTCTGTAACAAAGCATAAGCAAGACTAGCATTTTTGGTTTATCTGGACTAAAGGCTACTGAATAATAAGAGAGACATAAACACTTTAAGAACACATTATAATATGTAGCTGAATTCTCATATTTTTTGAATCCTAAAAGGCATCCTCTTATTTTGCTCTTCTTCTTTCTACCTGGGGAAGTTCTCTTTAAATATTCACTATCCAAGAATGGTACCTACTCTTTTTTAAATTCTAGCTCAAGAGAGATGTTAAACTTTAGTCCTCCCAGTTCCTTGAAGGGATTCCACGGACCTCCTTACTGGATGCAATATCCACATCTCTACTTCACAAATAACTTCAGTGTTTGTGGAATAAAAAAGGCAGGGGTAGCCTCTTTGGAGAACAGTGTGGAGATTCCTCAAGAAATTCAAAATAGAACTTCCCTAAGACCCTACAATTGCACTACTGGGTATTTACCTCAAAGATACAGATGTAGTGAAAAGAAGAGCCATCTGTACCCCAATGTTTAGAGCAGCAATGGCCACGGTCGCCAAACTGTGGGAAGAAGATGCCCTTCAACAGATGAATGGATAAGGAAGATGTGGTCCATATACACTATGGAGTGTTATGCCTCCATCAGAAAGGATGAATACTCAATTTTTGTAGCAACATGGACGGGACTGGAAGAGATTATGCTGAGTGAAATAAGTCAAGCAGAGAGAGTCAAGTATCATATGGTTTCACTTATTTGTGGAGCATAACAAAAAGCATGGAGGACATGGGGAGATAGAGAGGAGAAGGGAGTTGGGGGAAATTGGAAGGGGAGATGAATCATGAGAGACTATGGACTCTGAAAAACAATCTGAGGGTTTTGAAGGGGTGGGGGGTGGGAGGTCAGGGTACCAGGTTGTGGGTATTATAGAGGGCACAGATTGCATGGAGCATTGGGTGTGGTGCAAAAATAATGAATACTGTTATGCTGAAAATAAATTTTTTTAAAAAAGGCATGAGGGCATTTAATTTCAACAATCTTTTGTGAGACAACACAGTAGGAAAACCTAGTTAATAGCTTTGGAATCAGAAAGTACTAGGTTTAAATACCAACCAAGCTACTTTCTCTACGCAGCTTCTTTTAAGCAATATATTTTATCTAAGTCCCAGTTTGCTTATCTGTAAAACTGGGATATTGGGGCCTATTTACAAGGTGGTTGTGAGATTTAAATGACACATCACACATAACATGGTTCCTGGGATGCATAGGGCATCTCTACATATTAGTTCTACATTCTCTGAAGAAAGCAGGGTTTGATAAAAAGTAGAATAGCTTGAAATATGACTACCAAGATGGAGACAGAACCAAGTGTTAGTGGGAGGAAAAAAGCACACAACCAGGATATGGCCTTGTTGAAAGGCATTATCTTTTTCATAATTGTATACATTCAGGATCATGGTCACAACTATAGTTCCAGCGTGTCTCTCGATCAACATATTTCCACCCTTCATGTCACTGCTTGTGGCATCACAGAAAGATTTACAAGATGCTCTATCCTGAAAGTGTCAGGATTCATTGGAAGATACAACTCAGCTGATTGTGAATGTCAACTATTTTTTTTTCTTCTGTTAATTGCATAGTCATAGACAAATCAGTCAAAATGTGTTTGCTTTATATCTTTCAGTACCCTAGTTGGAAGAGAACAAATTTAACAGTAACACTGATACAAAATGATAGTCATCTTCCTGATTGAATTGGAAGCCTTCACCTAAATCAATGCACATCAGTGCCTTTGAGCTCAAGTCCCAAGTAACTGGTAAATGTATACCTGACAACTCAGTGACCAGAAACAATTCTGAAAGCATTGATCATAGTGGTGAGAGCTTTTAATACATATAAGAGCTCTAAGAAAAAGGTTTCAGGGCCTTCTAAAACCAACTAATGACATAATGATATTTTGTTCTGTTTAATTACCAGTCATAATGCAATGTAATTAAATCCAGCGGCACAAGGATAACAGTGCCAAGATACAGACAATTAAGTTAATCACAACACATGTAAGATATATTTATGCATTCTATAAATCTTCTGACAAAAAGGATCTAAATCTACCTTAATGAAAATAAGTATTTTCTTGCATTTTCACACGATAAAAAGATATCCAGTTTTCAAATTCTAAGCAGTAGGATAAACTTGCCAATGGCAGTGTTTTGAAAAACTGGACTTTAAAACCGGTTTTTAAATAACAGGATTTAAGAGCTTAAGAATTATTTCTTGTCATTCAGATGTGTAGAGAGCCCTGGGTGAGAAAAAATTAAGAATCCTGAAGGATAGTATAGAGAGGTTGAATCTCTATGTTGCACCTCTGAAACTAATGTAACATTGTGTGTCCACTATATTCAAGTAATAAAAGTTTAGAAATAAAAAATAAAAATAAATAACAATGTAAAAATTTAAAGATAACATTAACAGTTTAACGAGATGGAGGGAAAAAAGAGTATTAAGAATAAACATAATTCTTTTGAAAAATGATTTATAGTTCATTACATATTCTGGATAATAATCATCTATTTGCTATAAATTGCAACTATATCTGCTTCCAGCTAGTCAGTGTTTCTTTTTACCTTTATCCCATTCTTAGAATACACATTTAAAAAAATTTTTTTTGTATTTATTTATTTGTCAGAGAGAGAGAGAGAGCAAGCACAGGCAGACAGAGTGGCAGGAGGAGACAGAGAGAGAAGTAGGCTCCCTCCTGAGCAAGGAGCCTGATATGGGACTCTATCCCAGGACGCCGGGATCATGACCTGAGCTGAAGGCAGCCGCTTAACCAACTGAGCCACCTAGGCATCCCCACATTTTTAAATTTTAGGGGCACCTGGGTGGCTCAGTGGGTTAAGCCTCTGACTTCAGGTCAGGTCATGATCTCAGGGTCCTGGGATCAAGCCCCTCATCAGGCTCTCTGCTCAGCAGAGACTGCTGAGCTGCCTACTTGTTATCATGCTCTCTCTGTCAAATAAATAAATAAAATCTTAAAAAAGACACAAGTTTTTAAATTTTAATTTCAACACATCTATTGATCTTTTCTTACATGGCTTCTATTTTTGCATCACATTTAAGAATACCCTACCTACCATGAGGCAACATATATTTTCCCATACTATCTTCTAATAAAGATTTTTTTTCATATTAAAAATTTTAATATCTCAGAAGTTCATTTTTGTGCTTGGGGTAAAATTGGGACCTAATTTTACCTTTTCCAAGGAAATCTACTAATCTAACACCATTTAAAAAAAAATATCTAATAGGCTTTATTAAACGGTACATGAATCAGGTAGCATCCTATCTAGAAAGTACAGAAGAGTGCCCCCAAAGTCATTTTTTTTAAAAGACTCTTTTTCTCACTATTTTGTAACACTGTCTCTATCATTTATATGACATTTAAATATCTATATATTTGGTGTACTATACAGTGGTTAACTGAACATAATAAAAAAATGAATAAATTTTAAAAATAATAAAAAACTATATATTTACATAGCATTTCTATTTAAATCTATAGATATCTTGTATATTACAGTTATATATTATAAATCTATATTTATAGACAGCATATTTATAATTTATATCAAGTTCTTATATATTCACATATGTATTTTTTAGAATTCTCTATCCTGTTGTATAAATCTCTTCATACATTAATAATAACTACTATAATTTCTATAACTGTATAATAAATCTTAGTATCTGATACCCCAACCTTTTTTCAAGCATATCTTTTACTTTTGTCTTTTGTATTAATTTTAGAATTAGGTTCTCATGTTCTTTGAAAATAAATGACACCTCTATGATCTTGAGTTTTCCATATACATGACGTAGAGCTCCATTTATTCAGATTTCCTTACATGTCCTTTAATATTTGAAAATTGTGTCCATAAATTCTTCTTTTGTAGTATTGGATTAATTCCAATGAAATTTATAACTTTGGCACTATTTTCAGCAGAATTTTTCTTCCATTATGTTTTCTAATTAGTTAAAGAAAAGGAGAAGGAATCCTTTCCTTATTTCTGACTTTACTAGAAATACTTCTAAATATCAACAAATATGAAAGGTGCTTTTAACCAGGAGATTTTAAGCTCCACAAGGACAGAGTCTCTATTCTCTTCACTGCTATGTGACCAGGGCCTAGAATGAGTATTTGATATATGCAGGCATAAAATAAATATTTGTTGTCCATAAATTAGGATATGATGCATGCTTTTTGGTAGAAATCCTTTCTCTTTTTAGGAGTTTCTTTCTCCTTCCAGTTGGATAAGAAAAAATAATTATGAATTAGTGTTGAATTTTATTATTTGCTCTTTATATATTGATAGAATAGAGAGGATTTTTCTCCTATAATCACGATTATTTTGAACAGATGACTTCCTTAATATAGAACTACTTATACCCAACCTTGGTGATGGGACCTTACTTTTTTGTATACCGTAGGATTTTACTTTTAAATATTTTGGTCAACTGCCTCTACCAGTTGTAACAACTGCTCTTTGTATTAGACAACTTCTCTAAGGATAGGGATTGTCATACTGAGAAAGATGTGAGTCTAGTCAAAGATAAATTTTGTGAATTTCCCATTCTCTGGAAATAAGAGAGTTTTGGGGGGGGGTCCAAACAGTCCCCCCAGTGGCTGCTAAGCTGCTGGTTTTCATAGACACCATGTTCCAGAGGTTGCTGGGTTTCAAGGCTGCTGAAAAGCCGAGGAGAGAGAAATGGGAATATGGCAAATTAGAACACCACAGAGCTCACTGTTCTTATCAAAAGTCAACTGTTTTTATTCGAGAAATACTCCTCGGATTTTTGCATGCCTTTGGTTAATTTACAGAGTTTTTAAGAAGTTGATTTTGACAATTTTTTCCCCAGTGGTCTTGTTGCTTTTCTGAGAAAATGGATTTTCAGAGGTCTTCACTCTGTGTTATGTAGATTTGTGTCCTCCCCAAAATTCATTTGTTGACGGCTTAGCCCTCAGTGTAATGGTATTAGGAAGAAGGGCCTTTGGGAAGTAATTAAGTTTAGATGAGGTCATGGATCCCTCATTACAGGATTAGTGCCCCTAGAAGAAAAGACATCCAAGAGATCCAAGAGATCGCTTCCTCTTCCTCTCTCTACCAATGTTCATACCGCTAGAATGTAGCCATTTACAAGGCAAGAAGAGGGCCCTCATCAGAACCTGGTGGTGCTGGCACTTTGATCATAGACTTCTCAGCCTCTAGAAGTGAGGCAGATACATGAATTTGGTGCAATTCCATTCATGGTATTGTGTTAAAGTAGCCCAAACTAAGGCATTGTCATTTTGATCATTCTTCTCTATTTTTCCGTATGTATAACAGTCATAAGATCTTCATTTTGGGGAATTTTCTTATGTTTTTTGCTCATTATACTGTAGTACTGGATTTTCTTATTGGACTGTTATTTTTTTAAGTATATGAAAACCATGTCATATTTTATTTGCTAAAACTTCCTAATTTTGTAGTATTTTGTTTTGTTTTTAAATATTTTGTTTTGTTTTTAAATATTGTAATTTTTGCACACAGAGATTTTTTTAACCAAGTTGAGTACACTAATATCTACCATTATATTTTTCACCATCTTAGAAAAAGCTAAAAATTCACTCATATTTTCTGGTTTTTAAATGATTTCACTTTTTATGTCAAATTTTTCATTCATCTGGAATTTTGACATATAACAACAAAGTCAATTTGATTTTTTTCCACAAACATCAGTTTTCTTAGCAGAATTTATCAAATAATCTATCTCATTCCTCACTGGTTTATGGTATTTATTTATTGTATGTTAAATCAGAAAATATAATTCTTATATAAAATAAGAACAGTCTGGGGGTTCTTTCTTGTGAACTCTGATCATATTCTTACTCTTGAGCCAACTCTATAATATCTTAATATATTATTCCTTTATACTGTATTTTAATATTTGGTTATTCCTTTTTTTTTCAAAGATTTTTATTTATTTATTTGACAGAGAGAGATCACAAGTAGGCAAAGAGGCAGGCAGAGAGAGAGGGGGAAGCAGCCTCCCCACTGAGCAGAGATCCCAATGCAGGGCTCAATCCCAAGATGCTAGGATCATGACCTGACTCAAAAGAAGAGGTTTAACCCACTGAGCCACCCAGGCACCCCTTAACATTTGGTTATTCTGAATTAAGATGTAATGTAAATAGCTAACACTAGTTGAAAACTAGTCTTTGGAGTATTACCTTTCTGGTTTTGTTCCTGTAGTTATTACATTCTTATGGAAGCATTGCCTCCTCTAAGAAGACATTCCTAAATCCTTTTCTGCCTCTTAGGTTGAGTTAGGTACCTTTCCTCTATGCTGCTTCTTTATATTCTCACAATGCTGCATGCATAGCTCTATTATGGCATATATCTCACTGAATTATGAGGGCTGAATTTTTTACTATACTGCTGGACTATGATAAACTCTTTGAGCACAAGATGCTATGTTTTGTATCTATGATGCCTTGAATAGTTTTTCACCATTTTAGGAGCTGAAGAAATTTTCCTTGAATAAATGAATAAATGGTATCAGTTGAAGTTCCCCTTATTAACAGATAATGAGGAGAAGGAAATCTAGTGTAAAACTCGGGCATTATTGTCATTAATCTAGAACTTACTACAAACAGATATACTATAATAATTTTAAATACAAATACCTAGGTATGATTCAGTAATATCTTGATACTGAATTTTCTTATTCTGCTTCAATAAAAAGTTCAACTACCATCATGAATATATAAAACCTTTGGTTTATATAAAGCTCCCGGTCATTAGTAGTTAAAATTGCAGTTTTTCTCTGTTGTCAACTCTATTTGCTTTTTAAACTAAGCCAATTAAGCCAAGTATTTCCAAATATCTGCTAATCCCAAGAGGACCTGAAAGTCTCAACACTTGTTATTTGCACTTGGAAAAATGACTTCTTGTTGTACATACCTGACCTCAGCTGCTACTAGGCAAATTATAATCTTTAGATATGCATTCACATCCCCAACAGACTTTCTAGGACATTGAGTTTCCAATTAGAGATTTCTCAAGGAGGTAACTTGTACCCCAGCAGCTAGTTAACAAAAGAGGTCATTGGTTTCCTTGGTAACAGCTATAGACATGTATTTTTAATCAGATTTTCATTTTAGCATCAGATGTAACCAGTTTATTAAATAGGCCATACATTTTGCAGGAATTTAATAAAACAAAAAAATCTAAAGAGAACATTTATGTTTTCAAGTGAAAATATTGAAAGTTTTTTAATAGCTTCTGAGCAACCAAAATGATCATAAAAGTTAGCAACCAGTCTATTGAACTGTGTCAAAATCATTTTGGAATAAGCTAAAAATAAACATGTGAAAACATACACTATAAGAAAAGCAGATAACTTTGATGGAACAGAAATAACTTGATATATGGGCATGAATGAGAAGCAGAACTGACAGCCTGGAGAGAGCTGGAATAAATATAAAAGCTTAGCTGTGAACTGCACAAATGAAGAAGACAGTCACTTAAAGGAGGTTCAAATTGGCAAAGCCAATGTGAAGTAGAGCACCAATGAATCTTTTATTAGTTTAGTGTAAAACAGCATGTGTAATATTGACAAATGCTTCTGCATTCCATGTTTATTTAATGAGATCATCTTCAAGAATGCACCTTGACCACTTACAGCACTCAAGGCTCCCTTTAACCTCTTGCTCCTCAGAACTGTGGCTTTTGAATCATTTATTTATGGTTAGACATGATATTACAAGATTTAAACTTGTCTTTCCCCTCAGAAGCAAAAAGAAGTCACAGCGAGCATCAGTACTTTCTGCACTCACCAGCTACAGGGGGGCTCTGGAGCAGAGAGGGAAGGATGGATGGACTCCACAGCTGAGAAAGGCATTGCTTTGGCCAGAGGCTCTAACTATAGGTTAAGCACAGTTCAGCAATGAGGAAAAGAATATTCAATATACTCAAATCCAGAAGATTAAAAACCCATTTCTGCTCTCACTTTCCAAGGAGGATTTCAAAATTTTGATTTCCATAAAAGGGAAAGAGTATAAATGTTTAGTTGTGTTAATAAATAAGAAATGATTATGTTCCAGCTAATAGTAAATTATAGAGTAAATTGTCCAGGTCATTAGAGATGCCAACATGCTTGAGATAATCATAACTTTACTTTCAAAGCTGACTTCTTACCAGATCACATAAATAATCTGCTTCACCCCTCCAACCCCCTATAGCAAAAGAAATTCCCAGGCAAAGGCACTGAAATCTCTACTAATAGAGAAATCACTATGAAAGTAAGCATTTGTGTACCTAGAAGCTTCTTAGTCAAATACAACAGTCCTGAAAACGGAGGATCAAGGCTTAGAAATTTTGCTCACTTCAGTGGAGATTGGCTTATTGAGGTCTTTTTGCTTCAGAAGAACCAGAAAAGGAGGATTCTGTGGCTTGTGTATGGCTGGGCAGTTAGGGTTTCATCAAATAACTACCTGTCAAGATAGATTGCTGGGAGTAATGCGGAGGGAGTAGGACACAAGGGACAAATACACTTTGGTGGCATAGAAAAGAGACACAAGCCTCTAGCTCCTCAAACGCCAGCTCTCATCCTTCTTCTAGGTCCTTGTGCTTTCTATTCCCTTGAAATTTTCTACTCCTCTGTCCCAAGCCCAACCCCACCTCCTGACCTGACTAGTTCCTATTTAACCTTTGGGTCTTAGCATAAATTCTACCTCTTTAGGTAAGATTTCTCTGGCGCCTACAATTAGCATGTTATCATAGAATACTGATATTTTCCATTTTCAAATAGAGCAAATACCAATTAATACTTTGTCTAATTATTTTTTAATATCAGCTTCCCAAGTGGACTATAAGCATCATCACAGCAGGGCCATGGCTTCCTCATTTACCATTCTGTTTCAAACCCTAACACATCCTTAGGGCATAAAAAAATACATATGACTGATTGACTGTTTGGTACATTGTGAATGCATGTGGAGTGTTATAGCAGCAAGTTCTCCATGACATAAGGGTGAGGGATATCTGGGAGGCACTATAAGCCTGGGAAGGAAATGGATAGGGATGAAAGGGAAAATGAAGGAGGGAGGAGATCATCTTTTTACTCTCACAATTTGGCCAAGTTCTGCCTTTGCCACTTTTTATTCACCCTTACTTTTTCTATTTCCTGTAGCTACCTTTTTGAGGGTTTGGGTAGAAACCACAAAAATATCAGATAAAAACGTAAATAGTGCCTGCCATGCGTCAGGTACCGTTCTAAATGTTGCACTAACTCATTTGGCAATCATAGTAACTCTATGAGAGAAACACTTTTATCACCCTACTTGCAGGTGCAGAAGCTGAAGCCATGGGAGATTAAGCTGTTCCCCAAATTCACACTATAGAATGTAGCGGACCTAGTGTTGGCACTATGACTTCATAAAACATGCTCTTGAATGCTTTGCTAGGGTTTTGTAGAGAGTACAGAAGACATTCTCACTTAATTAACATCTATGTCCAATCTTCTCCTTTGCCCATCTCCTTTGAAGGACAAGTTGAATTTTATTGCTTTTCCTGTCTTCTGTGCATTTAACAGTGGCTCTGCAAGCCAATTCTGATAAATAAGGCATAAGCAGACATATTCTGGAGACGGAATCCTTCTCAGAAGGAATATTTTTCTGAACATCTAATGGTATAAATGTGGGTTCTGGCCATCTTTCTCTCTGGTTCCTACCTGGAATGCAGATAGTAAGCTCTAGCAGCCATCTTGTGCCCAAGAGGAAAATACCAAAGAATTGTGAAGATGATAGCCAAGGCTTTGACAATATTGAAGCACTGAAACAATGGCAGCACCTAATCATATTCATTCTCCTTGTCACATAACAAGTTTGTTTTGTATAATAACAAACTCCAATTTGTTTACTCACTCTCGGTAATATTTTTTCTATTACTCATAACTGAAGACAAGCTAAAATGATACAAGTCACAAAAAACATTACTAAGAGTAGGTAATATATTTGAGGCAGGTTTGTTCACTTGTTTGCTTATTTTGCCATATAACAAAAAATAGTGGAGGCCCAAGGGATTTCTGAAGAAATGCCAACCTTTAACAATAACTTAGGAAAATACTTGAAAGAGTTGGAGTTATGCCCTATTATGCCAGAGTCTCAGGAAGAAAAAGATCAAATAATCAAAGTGGCTGGCTTAACTAAATGTCATTCAAGGGAGATTATTTGCAGAGGGTTCCACAGAGTCACAGAATGAACAAGATAATGAAACACCCAGAATCTAACAACAGCATGAAGCGGACCCTGATGGGGCAAAGAAAGGGAACAGAGTTACCAAAGATTGGAAAGATCTGGAGCTGGGAAAGAGAGTCTTCCACACAGAGCTTTGTCCATAGAGATATTCAGTCACTGCCAGGGTCATAGTAGTCAGGGCTGGAGTGGGGGAGGGGGGGTACAGAAGTACAATGATACTTTTCTCATCCCCTGCTGGAGGCTCCCCTGTAGTAAACCTAACTGGAAATGAGACAGCAGAAGATCCTGGAAGATCTTGTTCATAGAAGGAAATCTCCTAGAGCACTGAGAAAGCAGAGAAGGGCTGAGAAGAGATCTGGTAGCATTGTGGTGTGGGGGTCAGAGGGAGACCTGGAATGAATGAAACAGGTGCAAGTGGAGAATATAATCAAACTTGCTCTGGAACAGAGAGAAAATGGACTTCCTCTTTCTTTTTTTAAAGAATATTTTATTTATTTATTTGAAAGAGAAGAAGGCATAGAGAGAGCCCAAGAGGGGAGCTGAGAGGTAGAGGGAGAGGGAGATGCAGACCCCCCGCTGAGCAAGGAGCCCGATTATGGGATCCCAGGATTATGACCTACAAGCCAAAGGCAGACACTTAACTGACTGAGCCACGTGGGTGCCCCAGACTTCTTTCTCCTTGTCTTCTCTTCTTTCATAGGTAACCCACAACTAAAAGTTAACTTTTTCATAAAAGTAATAAAGAAGCATACTTCCAGCCCCTACAAATTGTGTGACTTAGAGCAAGTTACTGAACTGTCTCAAGGCATCCCACGCCCAGTCTGTATCATCCGATGTCCTAGTTTTTTATTTTGTGGACTCACTTAATGATCTTATTCAAGCCCACTCATGTCTATACTTCGGTTCTAGTATTTTTTTCTCTGGGAACTGTTCCACTGATGAAAACTTGAACATAAACAATCTACATTCTGAATTCAGTGTTGTGGTAGGTTGAAAAAAGCCCCTCTCCAACAAATCCATGCCAACCCTGGGCCCTGTAAACATGTAATTTATATGGTAAAAAGGATGTTGCAGATGTAATGTAATCCAGGTGTAACCAATGAGGTCATAACTAAGTGTCCTTTGGAGTTGGAGACAGAGGGAGATGCTACCACAGAGGTGGAGACAACAACGTGGTGATAGAAACAGAAACTGGAATGATGAAGCCACAGGCCAGGGAATGCCAGCAGCCACCAGAAGTTGGAAGAGGCAAGGAATGGATTCACCCATGGATCCTCCAGAAGGAATCAGTCCTGGAGAAACCTTGATTTTAGCCACATAAATTTCATTTCTGATTTCTGGCCTTGAGAACTGTAAGAGAACAAATTTCTATTGTTTTAACCCACAAAGTTTGAGGCAGTCAATAGGAACCTGATATAAACACCATTTCCTTTCAGCTACCCACACCTTTAATTCCTCAGAGAGGTCCCCTGATTCTTGTATTTTCCCCCAATAGTGTCCTGCTGTCTCTCTTTCCCTCTATTTGTATGACTTCCATCAACATCCTCATTTCCCAAATACATTTTTTCTTCTATCACACCTACTCAGCAAACACCAGCTTTGGGCCAATCCCTGTACCTTCTTATTTGTAGACCTGGGATGCCAGGAACTTTGGAAGAAAAAAATACCATAATTTCAGGAAATTTTGCCACAAAATATACATTCTCCAAATTACTTCAGGGTAGCTTTTTCCTTATAATTTTCTTGAGTCTATTTGTCTCCATGCCCTTATCAGATTTTCCAGAGACAGTCTAATAAATCCTCTCAGGGGGTCTGCTTCTAGAGAATCTAATCTAAGACATTAGAAAAGCCAGCAGTCTACCGTCTTCCTCATGGATAAAGTGCTTCCTCATAGATAAAGTCTCTGCTTCCAATCACTTCAGCCCCTCCAACAGATAAACTGGTAAGTTCTCATTCCTGCCTAAGCTAGGCTGAGTTTGATTTCTGTTACTTACAATTATGAGACACAATTCATCAAGGGGAAGCACAGTGACTCCTTTTCTTTGTCCGTTCAACAACAGATCTTACAAACAAGGGGAAGATGTCCATGATGACACCATAAAGGGGAATAAATCAGCACTATTTTCTGAACAAAGTTATCACAAGACCACTGTCACATTCAGTGTGCTTTGGGTGTCATGGCTAAGGTTAATAAGGTTAATAAGGTTAATAACCATAAAACACATACTCAGCAACAAGACAACTCCTGCGATTAAACAACAGGATCCAGAATCACTTAGCCATGATATCCGGCTTCCCTCCCAGTACAAGGTACCCAAGTTCTCTTAGAAGAAAGAAAGCTGAGATTTGTCTACCCACCGCTGAGAGACTTAAGTGGATCACTTAACCTCTTTACTGTTATATTAGTTTATGGATTAATGATCAGGGGCAACTAGCTCATGTACCCAACTTATAATTTATATATCTTCCACTAGGGATTATGGAGTTGTTTCTAATCTTTTCCACAGCATAAGCACCTGAAAAATTCAATCTATCTTGATATGTTCTATAATGCATATTATATACATGTTATTATAATATGTATATGTTATATACATATTATATATGTATTATATATTACACACATTATATATTATATATTATAAATATATATTTATATATTATATATTATATAGACATTATATATTATACATTATATATTATACATATTATATATGTATAATATGTATAATATTATAATCTGTATATTATAATATTATAAGATTTTCCTAATGCAAAATCTTCCTAAATGCAAATCTGATCATGTCAGTCCAGTCAAAACCTTCAGTACCACCTCTTTGTTCTCAAGAGAAGGTTCATACTTCTTAAAATGGTCTCAAAATACTGTATTTTGTGGTGTCGGGTGCAATCTCCAATCACATTCTTCCTACTCCACCTCCATATTCCCATCACGGTGAAGACTTTTACTTCCTTGACTAACAGTCTCCTTCATACCTCAGCTTCTCACTTCACTCAGATTACTTCTCTTTAGGTTTCAGGACTTAACCAAAATGTTACTTCTTCCAGGAAGCCCTCTTTGATGTCCCACTTTCCACATCTTTTATGTGCTCCCATTGTTCCCTTTACTCTCCTGTAATTTCACATATCACTCTCTAATGTGATTAAATTTGTTTGTTTGAAATAAGAATATATGAGCCCTGAGGTAAAACAGTGTATGTTTGTTCAATGCTATATTGCTATAGTCTAGAAGAGAACCTGACTCATAATACATTCGTATTTCTGAGTAAGTGAATGAAAAAGAAAGAGAGAAAGAGATGTTGAAAGAGGAGAAATGATGTCTTTTTGAATACCAGTGTAACTGGGACACTGATTCCAATCAGGAAATGTCTCCTTAAAAGAAATACCTTGACGGAAAAAAGATGTGTGTATATTTTCAAGCCAGCATAATTCTCCCGTGTGTCAGCTCTTTATGATGGCTAAGGTTAATAACCATAAAACACATACTCAGCAACAAGACAACTCCTGCGATTAAACAACAGGATCCAGAATCACTTAGCCATGATATCCGGCTTCCCTCCCAGTACAAGGTACCCAAGTTCTCTTAGAAGAAAGAAAGCTGAGATTTGTCTACCCACCGCTGAGAGACTTAAGTGGATCACTTAACCTCTTTACTGTTATATTAGTTTATGGATTAATGATCAGGGGCAACTAGCTC
>NC_081570.1:57937352-58170378 GCF_022355385.1 Mustela nigripes | reverse complement strand
TAAAGACTGCTATCTAAAACAACTTGATTTCCAAACCTGTCTCATGTAGTAACCAGATAGATTAAGGAATAAGAAGATACTGACTTACAGAACGAAGTGCAAGACTGAAAGTCAGAAGTTCATGCACTATGAAAGCAGAAATACAAAGCACTCATCTATGTACGCTGTCTTATCTGGTGCAGTGAGAAACTTATCCATCTTTCAGAAGAGTTTATTAGTTTTAAATTGTTAAGTTTACCTTGACTAAAATCATTATGCTGGCTGTTATATCATCAAACAATAGAGTAACCATTTCAGAAATGGAGGATTTGACCATGGTACTGTCACTCCCCTATGCAATTCCTTGATGGTCTCACTAACACATCACGACATCCTTTTCCATGAGACAGACTCATCTTCAAAGTGCTCCCCAATGCATTCTTCCAGCAGTCACTGTTGACCGATTAAACTTGCCAGAGAAGATAAAACTATTGTGTCACTCTGACTTTTCTGTTGAACCAAAGACAATTACCTTTTGGGATCTCAAATAGTCATTTCTTTGCCATTACTGATATCCCTGTCAATATTCACAAAAGTGAATTCAAATGAATACTCACCATAAGACAAGCTCTTAGAGCAGCGATCATGACACCTTGTGGAGCCAATGAAAATAGCTGCCTACCCAAACTGATTTTAAGCAGCATTTGCTTCTTGGGGTTTACTCTTTGTTACCTTTGCTGTAACATTATGGATGCTTTCAATGCTCACAGGTAGCCATAATGTCTGAAGTATCATCTCATGGTCAACTCAATTCAGTCTATATCCAGAGACATGGGTAAGTCCTCTACACATGCAAGAGTATCAGAAAGGCTTCTTTCTTTACACAAAAGAGTATCAAACCTACCACATACTCCTTTCATTTTTAAATATCTTGATCCAAAACAATTGGCAAAGAATACTTGAAAATATAATCTTTGTTCTTAAACTATTTGCTTTCCATCTCATCATCAATCTTATAAGGAAAATCTATTTTATCTTCCAAATTCCTCTGTCCTCCCTATTTCTTATCTTATGTCATAATCCAGCTTAGGGTTATCTAAAATTCAACCATTAAAATTCTGGCAACTTCACAACCTTTGCCAACTGTATTCTTACAAGTGATAGATAGATAGATGATAGATAGATAGATAGAGATAGAGATATTGATAGATATACAGATAAATCTATTTTTAACTAACTCACTTTTTATAATCTTTTGTGTCCTAAATAACAATATCCATGGACTACTTACATATTTTTCTGATATACATCCCAAAGCAATAATGACTACAACTTAAAATGATTTAACACCATCTAAAATGATCTTATTAATGAGTATAATCTCTTTGAGAAACAATGATTTATGCCAGTGGTTCGCAATACTGGCATCTCAGAATCACTTGAAAAGACTCTTTAAAAAAAATTCTAAAGTCTAGATCTCACCCAGAACAATTAAATCTGAATGAGAGTATCTGAGAACAATGATATATCTAAAAAAGAAAAAAATGATCATGCAGAAGATCCTCACTCTAACCTGTAAGCTGTGTGAAAACCTCAAGTTAGACACTTTCAATTAAAAAATGTCTCGAGAGCTGCATTACTGAGTAACTTTGGGATTTCTTCCCAACAGGAATTTAGAAATTAACATTCAATGTCTATACTAATCAAAGGTTCTAATTTTAAAAAGTTAAGTTGTTATAGGCTACAAAATTTTAATTTTTCAAAGTTCACTTAAACTGAACAAAAAAAAATTCTTTATAAGCTGAACAAAACAAAGAGTTCTTTATGTTCTTCTACCTGTATGCACTGAACTTGGCTATGAATTCTTTAATAACAAGGCCTTCATGTTTTTCACATATATGCATTTATATATCTAAGATCTCAAGGAGTGTCTGACACAAAGTAGACCTTCAATAAATGGCCATCAAAAAATGAATAAGTAAATACATATAGTTCTAATATTTATAAGATCTAACTTATGTCAAAAATATTTAAGGGTATCGGAGTGGCTCAGTCTGTTAAGCATCTGCCTTTGGCTTAGGTCATGGTCCTGGGGTCCTGGGGTCAAGCTCTGCATTGAGCTCCTTACTCAACAGTGAGAGTCTGCTTGTCCCTCTCCCTCTGCCCTTCCACCCCATTTGTGCTATTTCTCTCTCAAATAAAGAAACGAATTATTTTTAAAATATTTTATAATTAATTCCCATCTCATTTGGACCTCATTATCTCTTTTGCAAGGTTTTCTTAAATGATTCGAAAAATAAGGACTGAAGTTTTCTATTATCTCATCCCCTTTAGATATAAGATACCATCTTAACTATCTGTTTTCACGGCACATGTTTTAGTGTTTGAGATCTGAGGAACTCCCATCAGTTTCAGAAGAAATGATTGTTTCTAACCATTACAACTGGCAGCATTTCATTCATATCCAACCACTGTTCAGTGTTCAGCACGTATTATGATCTCTGTATATTTGAAATGGGGATTTGAACAAACATGACCTGTGGAATATAATCAAAACACTTTTCAGTGGGGAAGTACCTCCCCTACCACTGAATGGAACCCTTGGCAAGCTCCACGCTTCTTTTTTTTTTTTTTTTAAGATTTTATTTATTTATTTGACAGACAGAGATCACAAGTAGGCAGAGAGGCAGGCAGAGAGAGAGAGAGGAGGAAGCAGGCTCCCTGCCGAGCAGAAAGCCCGACGCGGGGCTCGATTCCAGGACCCTGGGATCATGACCTGAGCTGAAGGCAGAGGCTTTAACCCACTGAGCCACCCAGGTGCCCCAAGCTCCACACTTCTTACCAAGAACATTTAACCTTCAAAAAGCTCATTCCCCTCATGTATAAAATAAAGGACTGATACTACATACCAACCCTTCCATTCTAGTTTTAACAACTTTTTAAAAAGTGTACAGTTCAATCGTATTAAGTACACTCATATTGTTGATCTATTTCTTTTTTTTTAATTATTTCTTTTCAGTGTAACAGTATTCATTATTTTTTCACCACACCCAGTGCTCCATGCAATACGTGCCCTCCCTAATACCCACCACCTGGTTCCCCCAACCTCCCACCGCCCACCCCTTCAAGACTCTCAGGTTGTTTTTCAGAGTCCATTGTCTCTCATGGCTCACCTCCCCTTCCAATTTCCCTCAACTCCCTTCTCCTCTCCATCTCCCCATGTCCTCCCTGTTATTTGTTATGCTCCACAAATAAATGAAACCATATGATACTTGACTCTCTCTGCTTGACTTATTTCACTCAGCATCTCTTCCAGTCCCGTCCATGTTGCTACAAAAATTGAGTATTCATCCTTTCTGATGGAGACATAACACTCCATAGTGTATATGGACCACATCTTCCTTATCCATTCATCTGTTGAAGGGCATCTTGGTTCTTTCCACAGTTTGGTGGACTGTGGCCATTGCTGCTATAAACATTGGGGTACAGATGGTTCTTCTTTTCACTACATCTGTATCTTTGGGGTAAATACCCAGTAGTGCAATCAGGGTCATAGGGAAGCTCTATTTTTAATTTGTTGAGGAATCTCCACACTGTTCTCCAAAGTGGCTGCACCAACTTGCATTCCCACCAACAGTGTAAGAGGGTTCCCCTTTCTCCACATCCTCTCCAACACATGTTGTTTCCTGTCTTGCTGATTTTGGCCATTCTAACTGGTGTAAGGTGGTATCTCAATGTGGTTTTGATTTGAATCTCCCTGATGGCTAGAGATGATGAACATTTTTTCATGTGTCTGATAGCCATTTGTATGTCTTGATTGGAGAAGTGTCTGTTCATGTCTTCTGCCCATTTTTTTGATACGATTATCTGGTTTTTGAGTGTTGAGTTTGAGGAGTTCTTTATAGATCCTGGATATCAACCTTTTCTCTGTACTGTCATTTGCAAATATCTCCTCCCATTCCGTGGGCTGCCTCTTTGTTTTGTTGACTGTTTCCTTTGCTATGCAGAAGCTTTTGATCTTGATGAAGTCCCAAAAGTTCATTTTCACTTTTGTTTCCTTTGCCTTTGGAGACATATCTTGAAAGAAGTTGCTGTGGCTGATATTGAAGAGATTACTGCCTATGTTCTCCTCTAGGATTCTGATGGATTCCTGTCTCACGTTGAGGTCTTTTATCCATTTTGAGTTTATCTTTGTGTACGATGTAAGAGAATGGTCAAGTTTCATTCTTCTACATATAGCTGTCCAGTTTTCCCAGCACCATTCATTGAAGAAACTGTCTTTTTCCCGCTGTATATTTTTTCCTGTTTTGTCGAAGATTATTTGACCATGGAGTTGAGGGTCCATATCTGGGTTCTCTACTCTCTTCCACTGATCTATGTGTCTGTTTTTATGCCAGTACCATGCTGTCTTGGTGATCACAGCTTTGTAGTAAAGCTTGAAATCAAGTAACGTGATGCCCCCCATTTTATTTTTGTTTTTCAACATTTCCTTAGCAATTCGGGGTCTCTTCTGATTTCATACAAATTTTAGGATTATTTTCTCCAGTCTTTGAAAAATACCAGTGGAATTTTGATTGGAATGGCATTAAAAGTATAGATTGCTCTAGGCAGTATAGACATTTTAACAATGTTTACTCTTCTGATCCAAGAGCATGGAATGGTCTTCCATCTTTTTGTGTCTTTTTCAATTTCTTTCATGAGTGTTCTGTAGTTCCTCAAGTACAGATCCTATTTCTAATATTCTAATAGTATGATTTAAAATTTCCTCTATCAGATCTGGATATGTCTTAATTTCGCTTTCCCTTCCATAATTTCACGAGATGGGAAGACACTCTGCATCTCCATAGAGATCCCACTATGATTATAAATATTGATTTCACCCACCCTTTCCAGCAAAGGCAGGATCTGTGCATACAGCAGATCCTGACAGAGCTAAAATCGTTGACTTACAGAGAATGATGTACAGTCTGCCTGGTGATTTTAACATCCTCTTGTCAGGCACTTGCCTCTTTTCCTTTGATTTAAGAAGGTTTTAGTTTCCATTTAGTTGACACATGTACTCAACATGATTTCTTCCTTCCCATCAAGCTTTTGGATAGATGCCACCAAATCTGCATATATGGGCATCTTTCATACAACTCATGGAGATATATATATATATATATATATATATATATATATATATGAAACTTCCCTCACCACCACTATAAATTTTGCATACAAAGAGCTGGTGCTCACATTTTCTTGAGCTCAGAGTGACCGCAGAGTGACCACAGAGTACTGGCAACTCATATTATGGTGATATCTCTAACTGAGGCATAAAAAGCTTCTGCAGTTGCATTGTCTCTGACTAATGTTCTTATTTTCTTCAGAATTAAACCAGAGCCAATTCCTGCCATATGTTGCAGACAAAGACAAAACAATTTTGTTCTGTACACTTCTACTTTGTATCAGAAGCCCAAGCTTTTGATTTTCTTATCTTGAAGAGAAATGTCAGAAAGAAATCTCTTTTTTTGTTGTTGTTCCATATTGTTGAGCCAATAATGAAAAATACAAACTAAGCCTTGCATTCTACTTTCTAGTACCAAATGAAAGGAACACAAAGCTCTAGTGACTAACAGCCAAGAAACTGAACTGTATCCTGAGGGGAGAGGAAGAACAAACATTATATTTTCAGAGCACCACTATTGAGAAGTGTAGGTATCACTGGTGCCCCTTCCTCTCAGAGAGTACATACTAT
Source organism: Mustela nigripes (assembly GCF_022355385.1). Classification (NCBI taxonomy): domain Eukaryota; kingdom Metazoa; phylum Chordata; class Mammalia; order Carnivora; family Mustelidae; genus Mustela; species Mustela nigripes. Next base: position 58,164,659 of record NC_081570.1, on the reverse strand, counting down.
ACTAGAAATAGGCATGTGTGGGTGGTGAGAAACCCTCATGTACAATCAGGATAAGACCCATTGCCCTCTGTTTCTATTTTGGGAGAAACACCCAAGAGGATGAGAAACCAAAGAAGTTGGGTCAGATTCTTCTTTTTACCCATAGTCATTTGTTTATTCCTTCTCCTTTCGTATCATTGATGGTTATTAAGCAACTGTATACCAGCGCTGTGCTAGCCTCTGAGAACACAGATATAAGTTGTTAGCCATCAATAAGCTAAAATCAAGTTGGGAAATAGTCACCTATACAGATTCTTATAATACAAAGCTTTCTAGAGATCATGATCCAGAATTAAATTTTGGTTTAGTTAAACACTAAGTATAAATTTAACAAGTTAAGTAATACCACTTCACACTTGTACAATTTGTTATTTACCACATTCACACATATACAATTATCCATGTTAATTATTAAATGCTGACTGTAAATTAAACTTTGAAGGAAGGAGGTAAAAATGGTGTGGGAGTGGGAATGGTGTCATGCCAAACAGAGGAACTTGCTTGAAAAAAGCTCAGAGAAACAGTTCAGGGGGTACTGGGCAGATTACCAAGCTGTTTTGAATGGCTGGAATGCAGAACAAATTAGATGAAGTGACCGTATAGTTTACTGTCCAAAGTGGGACACTTCTGAAAGCAAAAAGGAATGTTAAAATGATTAAAATTATATAATTTAAAACATTTATATATTGACCTAAAACTATCATTATAATAATAATTATTATGTTGTTGTTATTGTTGTTGTTGTTAGGGTTGCAACATAAGTCTTCCATAACTATCTTCAAAAATAAAGTTCTTTCAAAAATTAAAATATAGGGGTGCCTGGGTGGCTCAGTTGGTTAAAGCCTCTGCCTTCGGCTCAGGTCATGATCCCAGGGTCCTGGGATTGAGCCCCACATAGGGCTCTCTGCTCAGCAGGGAGCCTGCTTCCCCCACCCCTCTCTGCCTGCCTCTCTGCCTGCTTGTGATCTCTGTCTGTCAAATAAATAAAATCTTTTAAAAAATTAAAATATATCTATGCATATTAAAACAAATCAAAACCCACTGATTATCTGAACATTACAAATACGACATAAGCAGAATAATTATTCTTGATACAGATATTTGAGTTTAACCAGTTTCTGAGACACTACAACATTAAAAACTTCTCCCATTATCCCCAAGACCCAAAGAGTTGAGCTATCACTAGCCATCTTTTTTTTTGTTGTTTATTACCAAATACTCTGCATTGTGTCTTTAAAAGGCAGGTGATCGTTACGTCATGTCTGGAAAGGTCTGGGCTGCAAAAGATGGTTATCATTGATCATCTTTCACATATAGCTATGTGTTATAGAAAAAACAGTCTTTAATATACAAGCAACTCACCAAAGCTAGTTAAGACATGACAAAAACTGGAAGTATAAAATATAATAAATCCATGCCAGCTTCTTTGATTGCAACTATTAGTAATACCACCTTATTTAATCAAATGAAAAATCCTGGGCAAATACTAAACCAGGAGGGGCTCTCAGACAATAATTCATAAATCTGAATGGTTTTACACAGAAAGGATATGTCAGCTAACAAGGTGATGGTAGGATAAAAAGCTAGGGAAGGAAGCAAAGGCCAGATCCTTTGTAAGGGAGCTTACAATTAAACAAGGGAAGCCAGTGAGTGAAGAACTGCAGATGGAACTGTGGTTCAGTCTGAACACTTGGGCTGTTTTTTGAATATGAATTTTGAGGAGGCAGAGCTATTATATTAATTATACCAGAGACTACAAATCGGGAGCATGTGAGCTGCATCTAACCCATGTGCATATGTGTGTATTTTTAATTTATTCTCTGCTTGTTTATTACCAATTGCAATTTGATGAGCTGAATTTTCAGTTTAAGCAATAAAAAGCAGGAAATTTCACATAAAAATTTGGACTGCTGTCTTGAATTGAAAAACTTGGGAAGTGCCTGGGTGGCTTAGTTGATTAAGCATCTGACTCGATCTCAGTTCAGGTCTTCATCTCAGGGTCATGAGTTCAAGCCTAATGTGGAGCCTCCTTAGGAAAAGGGAAAGGGAAGGGAAGGGAAGGGAAGGGGCGAGAAACTGGAGGCTCTGCGGTTTGAAGACCTGCTTTCCTGGGTGACAACAATTGGCAGAAGTTGAATAGCAGTTGTCTTTTAGTATGCAGGATGCACCTTCCAACTTGACTGCCTGACCTGCTTTCACTAACATACCCTAAATGCCTGGGCCTGTGGCACTAGAGTTAGGAACTTCCAGTATACACTACCTATTAAATATTCTTGATAAAAACAGAAGAAAACCTATACCTAAAATAGCAACTGAGTTCTAATCAGATGCTCCAACCTAATGGCACAAAAGTGTGGACCAGCCAAATATGAAGACAAGCTTCAGATGAGGGCAGGGCTAATGCGTATTCATATGCTCACTTTGAACACTATTTCCATCATGACTGACAGCACTTTACACTTTAGCTGTGATGGTAAACTGAGCCAAATGTAGAGTAACTGGATGGTCACCTATTCTCTGGGGTTACAAGCAGTAACTTACCAGAAGGAAGTATCTTTTTACTTATAGTTCATTAGCAACTCCAAGATAACTAGAGCAGAGTAAGCCTACCATCATCTTCTTCTTCCTTGGACCAAGTGCTTCACTGAAATATGGAACATGTAGGGTTTCATAAGGAGTTTCCCAGATGAAGCCACCAGAAACTACCCTTCCCAGTTCTGTTAAAATAACAATGTTATTTTATCAGATAATAACCGATACTGGTTATTAACCTCCTCCCCATTTTCAAGGCCCATGTAATTGGTGGCTTCTACATTTCTGAGCTCTTATACAATGGTTATACATTTCATTAAGACTTTCAGCTAAAAAGAAATTATATTACAGAAAGTAGTAGAATAAAATAAAAAGAACATACACCTTCTTCCAATTATACCATATCTTTGAGTTTCCTCTTTTATAAAGTTTCCAGGCCACAGGAAGAATTCCTAACTCCTTTCCATGTTTTCTAAGACCTTTCAGGAGCTGCTTGCTTCACTACCCCCTCTCCAGTCCCTTCTGCCCCAAATTGAGTCTCTGGTAGTATTATGTGATTTTATTTCCTTTAACATGTCATGTTCTTCCTTCCTGATCTGAGCACATGCTCTTCCCTCACCTAAAACACTTTCACAAAATCCCTCCCATCTGTTGTACATTATTTATCTATTATTATGTAACAAGTTAACCAAACTTAGCAGCTTTAAGTAACAAATATTTATTATCTCATCATTTCTGTAGACCAGGAACCTAGAGACAGCTTGGATAAGAGATTCTGGCTCAGGGTCTCTCATGAGACTGTGGTCAAGCTGTTGTCTAGGGATGCTGTCCATCTGAAGGCTTCCTTGGGATGGAGAATTCACTTCCAAGATGACTCACTCATATGGCTATTGGCAGCAGGTTTCTGTTCCTTGCCTCTTGTGGTGAAGGTGTCAGTTTCTTGTCATGTGGGCCTCCCCACAAGGTTTCCTGAGTATCCCAACATGTCAGCTGACTTCTCCCAAAACAAATGGTCCAAGAGGGAGTGAGGCAGAATCCACTTGTCTTTTATGAAATAGTCTTGGAAGTGAAATATCATCACTTTGACCATATTTTTTTAATTTATTTTTTATTTTTTATAAACATATATTTTTATCCCCAGGGGTACAGGTCTGAAAAATAAGTCAGTAAGTCAAGCCTACACTCAAAGGAGGAACATTAAACTCCATTTCTTGAAGGGAATGTCAAAGAATTTGTGGACACATTTTAAACCACCACATCCTTGTTAGAGCCAAATTTCAACCTGGATGGTTATTTTCCCAATTAGCCAATATGCTTTTAATGAGGATCGATATAAATAAAAGTTAAATATAAGCCAAAAGCATCATACAAATATACAAATAGTACTATTTCTCAAATTTCTATGGAGTATGGATGATATTGGAAAATATGGAGAAGATGCTTCCAACTTTGGAAATTCAATCAAGTGTGAAAATTTTATCTCAGTGATAACTAATATTTTAATTCCTTCATTCATTCATGCAGTATTGATTGAACTCCTACTATATGCATATTGAAAGCAGTCCAGGTATTCAGATATCTTCAGGTCTTCAATGTAGTCCAAAAGCAGCTGTCAGTTCCCAAAATCTTTTTATACAGATTTATTAGGTTCCATTAGTAATAACTAGATGTTTTAAGTGACAGAGGAAGGTCGCCAAAGCAACAGAGCAAACAGTGGGCTAACGGCCTTGGTCACGTCTGGAGTCAAACTCTGGCATGGTCGGCTGCCGCTCTCTTCTCAGGCAGGAGGTTAAGCATTCAGCAAATGCTTAATCTTGGTTGAACAGAATTAAATAAATGGTTGTGTCTTGTACAAGAATCATCGGATGTGATGACTTGATGGAATGGCTGAAGTTTGCAATCTAGCTGCCTCGTTTTGTGGAGGACGTAGTAGAAGTTCACTAAGGTGAAGGCCCAAGATCATATGGGCAGTCACTAGCAGAGTCTGACTCCAAATAAATCTTCTGACTCCCAGCACTGTGCTGTTCCACTATCAAATCAATCTTTGATTGATCAATTACCAAATCAAATTTTGGTTGATCAGTTATCAAATACTGGACTCTATTTTGTTTGATATGAGAAATAGCCTTGCAAAAGATGGAAAATAACACTGACTTACCTAACAGGCTTGCCCAAAGTACTATAAAATAATGAAGTCAGTAAAGTACTTCCCATACTTCATGAATTATTACAATACTAGCAAATGTGATCAAAATTTATGGACAAGCAGCAGAGGGACATTAAATCTTCTGGCCACTGGGGTAGCATTTAACACAAGGCAAAATTATGCATGGAAGCTATCCTGAAAAAGCTCCCTTCTTTGCATAATAATAATATATTATAAAGCATCAATAGCACCCCAGAAGTAAATTATATTTACTTTTTATATTTACTTTTACATATTGTGCCTTCATTTTCTCTCTTCCTGATTATTAAAGGACAATAGTATTTCCCCCAAAGAAAACAAATGCTTTGTATCAGACAATCATGAAGCTGTGTGTCAGTTTTCCAATCTAGACAATTCTGATGGTGAAAGTTTCCTTGAGGAAGAGGGATGAATCTGTAGGCTAATCTTGGTAGCTGTTGAAACCTAGAACTATTTCAATCCCTTCCCAGTATCTTCTTCCAGCGATATTCTCATTACTTACCCCTAACTCCTGGTTTTGGATTCGAAGGCTGCTCTTCTTCGTGAAATGTGATTATGATCAGATCATCTATGACAGCTCTGGCAGGTCCTGAGCCAAGCTGAGCCTGCATTAGCTCTTCTCCTTCTCCTTCTTCTTCTTTTCCCCCCAATAGATTTATTTATTTGAGAGAGAGCAAGAGACAGCCCACAAGTGGCGGCTTGTGTCTGGAGTGGGGGAGGAGAAGAAGCAGACTCCCCACTGGGCAGGGAGCCAGAGGCAGCTTACACCCAGGACCCTGGGATCATGACCTGAGCAAAGTCAGACCTTAACCTACTGAGACATGCAGGCACCCCTGCATTAGCTCTTCTTACAGAATTTTACCCTAAGTTAGAAAATGCCAAATGAAGGGTGCCTGGGTGGTTCAGCTGGTTAAATGTCCAAATCTTGGTTTTGTTTCACGTCATGGTATCAGGGTCATGAGATCGAGCCCCTCATTAGGCTCTGGGCTTAACACTGGAGTCTGCTTGTCACTCTCCCTCTGCTTCTACCCCACTTGCTTCTACCCCCCTCCTTTTCTTTTTATTTGAGAGAGAGGGAGAGAGAGAAGAGTTAGATTGTTGAACCCAGCAGCTGACATGAAATGTGATTCATTTTCAGCAGAAAATATTCATTTAGTTCCATTTTCCCTATCACCTTGGAGGAATGCATCTGGCCTGTTTGCCTCAGTTCCAAGTGAGCAGATCTTCAATATGCCTGGCATTTGGGAAAAGGAATTGTAACTTTGATGAAGGTAAAGGGGCTTAATAGGGAGAGCCTTGCTAGCAGCCATCTCATGCTCTAAAGCAAAAGCAACACACAAAGTGTATTGGTTAAAATGTTACATTTTTATAAAAAATAAAAAAAAAATGTTACATTTTCACACAAGTACTTTGATGGTTAAAATGTATGTTTTCTCATAAGACCTTAGTTTAAAACCAAGCTCTGCACTTGGCAATTGTATGAACCCAGGTTAAAATGAAAACTTTTGTAGAATGGACATAAAATACTTAACTGAGAGCAATGTTGTGAGGATAAGAGAAATAATGACTCAAGATCATTTATCTGGTGCTTATATTAAGTGATGAATAAAGTGGGGCTTTTATTATTACAAATGTTAAAACCAAGCAAAGGCTAGTTATTCCCTAAATAGTGCTCCTTGCTCTTTAAGAATTCAAGGGGCTTTGCAATGTACACTAACTTGCACCATACATATACAATAGATCACCAAATTGACCTGAACTCCCTGAGCTGACTGATGAAATGGGAACTTTTATTCCTGTAAAAATGTAAAGCTCTGAACTTCCAGGATATAAGGAGAGGTAAATCTAACCTATGCCTCCTCCTTCCACTGGGCATATCCATGCACGAGAGAGTTACCACCCATGGCTGGTAAGTGAGGCTTTGCCGAATCCAGGGAATTTCTTCGACAATGGCTCCATTTACAAAATCCTGGCCTAAACCACCCTAAAGTACCTCACAACAAATCCTCTTCTCTAACTCATACAGATTTCAGCATTAGCAAAGGAAAATGCTGATAGAGTAAAAATCTAGAGTAATCTCATTCAATGATATTCTGCTATCCAATTTAATTTGCTCTTCTCTCTTATAAATAAGACTAATGACATAAGTATAATGCAGAATGAAAAATTACCATAGTACATTTAGTGTCATGGTTAGCAGCCAGTTCCTCCAAATTAGGGTTGCCGGATAAAATACAGGATGCTCATTAAATCTGAATTTATGATGAACAACAAATAATTTTTTTTTTAAATTTTTTATTTTTATAAACATATATTTTTATCCCCAGGGGTACAGGTCTGTGAATCACCAGGTTTACACACTTCACAGCACTCACCAAATCACATACCCTCCCCAATGTCCATAATCCCACCCCCTTCTCCCAAACCCCCTCCCCCCGGCAACCCTCAGTTTGTTTTGTGAGATTAAGAGTCACTTATGGTTTGTCTCCCTCCCAATCCCATCTTGTTTCATTTATTCTTCTACCCACTTAAGCCTCCATGTTGCATCACCACTTCCTCATATCCATCAACAGATGAATGGATCAAGAAGATGTGGTATATATACACAATAATTTTTTTAACAGAAGCATGTTCTAGGTTAGTCCTGGCTTTTGGAGGCAGACTCAGAAAAATCATCAGCATCCCCCATCATCTGACATTTGGTATATGAACACTTAACTTTATGTCCAATATTTTTATTTGTTAAGTCTGGCAATCCTCTTGCAAATGAACTGAATCAAACCAAACTCTACAATTACTTGTCATGCAATTATTTGATCACCATTCAAAAAGCCATTTTCTGAGATCCCTTCAGCATTTTCTTTTTTTTGTTTTTTTTGGGTTTTTTTTGTTTTTTTTGTTTTTTTTTCTTAATATAATTTTTAATTTTTTATAAACATATATTTTTATCCCCAGGGGTACAGGTCTGTGAATCACCAGGTTTACACACTTCACAGCACTCACCAAAACACATACCCTCCCCAATGTCCATAATACCACCCCTTTCTCCCAAACCCCCTCCCCCCAGCAACCCTCAGTTTGTTTTGTGAGATTAAGAGTCACTTATGGTTTGTCTCCCTCCCAATCCCATCTTCTTTCATTTATTCTTCTCGTACCCACTTAAGCCCCCATGTTGCATCATTTTCTAGTATTTGTTTATTTTAAAGGGATAACAAAAAATTATAGTTTAGAAATTTATTGAAGGTCATCATTTTTTATAATTTAATTTTACATAATTACCATTTATATTAATGATAACTTCATAAGAAGAAAATAAACATGCATAAAAATAGTATTTCACTCTCCATAGATAATCATGAAATAGGCCAGTGTAGGCTTCTGGGAACTGGAGACAGTTTTACCCTTTTGATTGGAAACAGCTGGTCAATTCTTTTATATTAAGACCCATGACCATTTGGACACAAAAAAACGTCCAACTTCAAATTCTGGACAGTTTTCAAATCTTTTCATACATCTGATTATTTAAAACCCAAACTTCAGCCTAAGAAATGTGTAAATGAGACATCCAAGTCAGTAGATATGCTAATGGATCTCCCACATGTTTGCCAAAAAACCTCCAACACCTATTAATATGAAAACTCTATGGGATACCTTACTGCTTACAAAGCACTTCCTTCAGTTTCTCAAACTACACTACTTGTTCTTCATAGCAGAAATGAAAAGATAAGCATGGTTAGTGTCAAATTGTGTAAAATATTTTTGTATGAAATTAAACAGATCTATGATAGATGAAAAAGGAAAAAATGTGTATTTGTTTTTAGAACATGACATAGGAGACCTCAATAAAGTTGTTGTTTAATTTAATTAGAAAAAAAAAACCAGAAACCCCTCCAAAAAACTACCAAATTCTGGACAGTTTTCACTAAGGATGTCAGAGTTGAGAACTGGATATTTTGGACTTGATGTGAAATCATTATCACATAGTCATAGGTTGAAAGTTCAAATTTCACCCATGTTCATTTTGGACATTGCCAGATTCATACCATTAAGATTTTTTTTTAATTTATTTTTTATTTATTTTCGGCATAACAGTATTCATTATTTTTTCACCAAACCCAGTGATCCATGCAATCTGTACCCTCTGTAATACCCACCACCTGGTATCCCACCTCCCACCCACCTGGCAATTCAAACCCCTCAGATTGTTTTTCAGAGTCCATAGTCTCTCATGGTTCACCTCCCCTTCCAATTGCCCCCAATTCCCTTCTACTCTCTAATTCCCCATGTCCTCCATGCTTTTTGTTATGCTCCACAAATAAGTGAAACCATATGATAATTGACTCTCTCTGCTTGACTTATTTCACTCAGCATCATCTCTTCCAGTCCCGTCCATGTTGGTACAAAAGTTGGGTATTTGTCCGTTCTGATGGAGGCATAATACTCCATAGTGTATACCGACCTCATACCATTAAGATTTTAATGCTGTTGGACTCCCTTCTGGAGGCTGACAGGAGATGAACTCTTGAGAAAGTCATACCAAATCCCAGTGAAGAGTCCTTGTGCAATTTCTCAACACAACCATCCCAAAACAGTTTTGTGGAATTTTCCTCTCATAAGGAGACCCTGTTCACCAAATTGTTCAGTATGTGAGAGAAGCTTCCCAAGAATGTAGCAATGACAGCCTCAGTGTGTGACCTTTGTTTGCTGGGGTCCCTCAAGCCTCAGTGTGGGCAGTAGTAATCTTGATGACCTCCGGCCTCTGATCTCCGTCACAGGAGGATTCCAAGACCATTTTGCGTTTCCTGTTCAGTCCCTGGTGGATTTTGATCCAAAGTAAGTAAGACCCAAACCTAGACCTCAAAAGTACTGGGGGGTCAACAGAGCTGCTATCTCAGCCATTACCACTTCTCCATCCTCGGCTGCTGTGCTCTTCTCCCTATGCCTTGTCGCCCTTCAACTGGAAAATGACCCCCCAGGTTGCCCTGCATGGGTTTTGTTTTTGTTTTTGTTTTTTTAGAGTTTTCTGAATTTTATTTATTTATTTATTTTCAGCATAACAGTATTCATTGTTTTTGCACCACACCCAGTGCTCCATGCAATCTGTGCCCTCCCTAATACCCCAAATCTGGTACTCCGACCTCCCACCCCCTGCTCCTTCAAAACCCTCAGATTGTTTTTCAGAGTCCATAGTCTCTCATGGTTTTATCGCAGGGCAAGTGCATCTTCTCATATGGATCCCCTGGCAAGCGGCCCTTTCTGTTTTCCACACCCTCTATTCTCAAGGAACTTAGGACAAGTTCCCAGTGCTGGGTGAGAAGATATTTCAGTGACTCTGCTTCACTCTCTTCTCTGCCCCTACCACCAGCATCCCAGTCAGACTTTAGTGCATCTTGATTCCTTTTCTTCACCAGAGTGAGCTCCCTGCTCACCCAGGGCACTTTGCCACCCTTTTATTTTTGGACATTAACTTTAGAACCTTAGATCTCATTGTAAATTTAAATGTATTCCTATTTTTTCCAAAATACTAACGTACTTTTGTTCATTCACTTATTCCTCTGTTTTCTTATATTATATTTTGTCTCAGCAATGTTGAGTCAAACCATTTGGTTCCTGCCTTCATGAATCTTGTACCTTTGAGGAGAGGGAGGTACAGCAGAAATAACTTTATTTTTTAATACTATCTGATGTCTTCTCAACTCTCTCTAAATCTTATTTTATAATTTACCAAACTTCAAAAGAATAGCATTTATTTCCTAAAAGGAAAATGCAGTTCTTGCCTAGAACCAAAGGATCATTACTCAGTTTTGGGTTCCAAAGTAGACTTCTTTCTAAGTATATTTAGAGCAGGAGTTCTGAATACTTGGTTTTCTTGAGAGAGGAAGAGGTTTTCTGATTCCTAAAAAATTCCCTTAAATTTCAGATACTAAAGTTTGAAAGATTGATTGACATTATTCATAGAATAGGGAAGAGTGTATGCAGACAAGAAAATATGGCTTCCGGGAAGTCCCCAGCTCCCACAAAAGGGGGGGAAAAAAGCCTTTCCATGGCTGTGGGAGGAATAAAGGGGGAATCTAGATTTTGCCTGGGCCTTCTCGAGACCCAGTGTGCATCTAGGTCTCAGTCCAGAGTCAAAATGGAAAGCAAGATCACAAGGGATCTATATGAGCCCATTGGGTCAAATTGAATAAAAAGAACGAAATTGGTTATGTTCCTGCTTGTGAAAAATCTTCTAGTTATCACCAAGATTTCCCATTCATTCTCACTTCTAGGCATATGGCTCCCTGGACTCAGGCATGGCCATGTGACCTACTTTGAACAATAAAATGTGAAAGGAAGTGAAAAGTTTCACTTGTAGGTAGAAGCAATAAAGATAAGATTCTCCATCTTCCTCTCTTGCTGGGCAACTCAGAAGGACACAGGTGGCACAGTTACAGGATACCAGAGATTCTGTCAGCCTGGATTCCCGAGTTTGTGCTGTAGTGATATTTGGTTTCTATCTTCCACTTCCTTATCTTATTTCTCAATTTATCCTGAGCTCAAAGGAAGACAAAAATTGGTCTGAGATGGAAATCACGGAGTCTGTTTTGGATATGCGGGTTTTATGTGATACCAGAAACATCCAAGAAAAGATGTTAAGAAGATAAATGGACATGTGGCTACAGAACTCAGAGGATAGAGCTACAGAGATATAACTTGATATACAGAAAGGATATGTAAATACAATCTCCCAGCCAAACTACATGTCCCTTATTAGAAAACATATTTTGAATTCAGGAAGGATTTAACTTATGATGATCTTAGTTAACTGGTGCTAAGTACATCGAAGAAAATTGTAAACATAAGCCACATTATTTTGAAAACATAAAATATTTTCATTTACACATGCATAGAGGGAAACAAAATGGTGCTACCATTTACCGTTCTTAGAACTCCACTATAGTTCTGTCTCAGCCCCAGAGGAATCTATTTATTCCCCTGCACGGATACCGAAAACAAATTGAACCTAATGAACTCTGTTCCTTGATTCATTTCTGGATATTTTTAAAGGTGATTTCGAAGCCAGGGTTTGAGAATAAAGAAAATTAGGAACATTTAAAATTACATGACTTAAGTAAATACTTTCCTAAGGACACCGAAATTTTTGATTCCATTGTTTATCTTTCATAAAAAAGCTAACTCCAAATTATGAAGTAGGGGAGGCTGAACCAGTCAGAAACATACAGGCACCTGTGTACAGAGCAGGTAAGACAAAAGTGAGTGCACAATACCACAAAGCGATGTGTTCCTCTTCGCAGTGAAAAGAATGAAGGTATTACGTGTTTTCAGCTTGCTAGTAAGATTAGATAACCATTGACGAGTGACTTCTGCCTCACCCTAGAAAGAAAAGAGGTTAATGAAAGCAGCCAGATTAGGGAAGAGACTTGAATTGAGCCATCCATGGAATGGTGGTGGCAATATGGTGGGGAGGGGAATGTCAGAGGAGAAGAGTAGCTATTTGATACATTATAATGAATTTTACATGTAATTGGTGAGTGTTTGATTTGGCACAGTTTCAGAAGATAGAAAATACAGGTAAATTTTGCTCCAAATAAGTGAAGACTTAAAACTATTATGATAAGCACTGGGTGTTATACACAACTAATGAATCATTGAACATTACATCAAAAACTAACAATGCACTACATGTTAGCTAACTGAACATAATTTTAAAAAGAGAAAGAAAACATTTTTCTTCTATTTCTGACTCTTACAGTAATATATGCACTATAAACATTTTTGAAAAGTACAAAAAAACAAATGTTAGAAAAAAATCATTCCTAAGCCCATCACCCAGAGATAATCATTGCTAATATTTCTATATTTATATATTCATTTCAGCAACCACTTACTGAATTTCTGTTAAGTGTGAGATACTGTGAGAACACAGTAGTGACCAAAAAATGTCCCAGCTCTTAGGAAACCTACAATCAAAGGGCAGGAGAGAAAGACAATATGTCAGTTAGTGAGAAGTGCAAGAAGGAAAAAATAGAATTGAGTAAAGAGATAAAGCATGATATCATGAGGGAGGGGAATTTATGTTCTGTGATTATGATGCTATTTGAGCAAAAACCCAAGGAAGGAATGAAGTTATATAGATATGTGGGAGAAGAGCTTTCTAAATACACACAAAATAAGATTTACACAACTTTGTAACCTACATTTTTATTTAAAGATAAATAAGGAACATCTCTCATGCAATTAAATATGTTTCACAAATGGTATTTTTAATGTATACATAGTCTATTGCATGAACATATGTACTATAAGCAATTCTTTATTGTTGGACATTTGGGTTGAGTAAACTATCTTCCTACTATACTGAATACCTTCATTTAAAATTTTTATATGCAGCTCTGATTAATTCGTTTGGATAATTTTCTTAAAATAGACTTTCTGAATTAAAAAAGGCTTTTCCTAAATGGCTTCTCCCTCACCCCTTCCAAACCTGACTGATTTACTTTTCCATTAGCAATATTGAAAAAAAGATTTTTTTCAACCACCCTTACAAACATAATGTTTTTAAAAAATCTTTGCTAATAGAAGTTAAAATGTGTACCATATTTAATTGGCATTTCTTTTCTTATAAGATGAACATTTTTATTCATGCTTTTAATGAGTCAGTATGTTGTTTACATTCAATGTTATATGCATTAAAAGAAGACCTATAATCTTTACAAAAATAAAGGTAAAATGGACCCAGCTTAAGGATACAACTAATCTGGGGTGCCTGGGTGGCTCAGTGGGTTAAGCCGCTGCCTTCGGCTCAGGTCATGATCTCAGGGTCCTGGGATCGAGTCCCGCATCGGGCTCTCTGCTCAGCAGGGAGCCTGCTTCCCTCTTTCTCTCTCTCTGCCTGCCTCTCTATCTACTTGTGATTTCTCTCTGTCAAATAAATAAATAAAATCTTTAAAAAAAAAAAAAAAAGGATACGACTAATCTCATTCCCTTACAAAACCTTGTGTACTTTAGCACAGCCTTCCCCTCGTGAAGTAAGCACTCTTTTCAGCTTCGGGCTTGTCATTTTCCTTAGCATTTTACCACATATATTTATATTCCAATTAATAGGCCATTTATTTTTGTAAGGTTTTTTTTATATAATTTTTTATTTTTTATAAACATATATTTTTATCCCCAGGGGTACAGGTCTGTGAATCACCAGGTTTACACACTTCACAGCACTCACCAAAGCACATACCCTCCCCAATGAAAGGGGAACCCTCCTACACTGTTGGTGGGAATGCAAGCTGGTGCAGCCACTCTGGAAAACAGCATGGAGGTTCCTCAAAATGTTGAAAATAGAACTGCCCTATGACCCAGCAATTGCACTATTGGGTATTTACCCTAAAGATACAAACGTAGTGATCCAAAGGGGCACGTGTACCCGAATGTTTATAGCAGCAATGTCCACAATAGCCAAACTATGGAAAGAACCTAGATGTCCATCAACAGATGAATGGATCAAGAAGATGCAAGGGTTTTTTTAATGTCTATTGGATTCATATTGTATACAAATTTGGGGCCAAAAATCTGTTTTTTATTCAACATAAGGAGATTCAATATTGATTTTCCATTTAGTTGTATTTCATTCATTTTTGCTTTTTTTTTTTTTTTTAGGATTATTTACATACTTGACAGAGACAGTGAGAGAGGAACACAAGCAGGGGGAGTAGGAGAGGGAGAAAAGCAGGCTTCCCTCAGACCAGAGAGCCCAATGCGGGGCTCAATCCCTGGACCCCGGGATCATGACCTGAGTCAAAGGCAGATGCTTAACAACTGAGCCACCCAGGCACCCCTATTTCATTCATTTTCACTGCTGAAGTACAATGTATGACTATACAATTTATCTTTCTTATTGTTAATTAACACTTGAGTTGTTTTAGTATTTTGCTTTTACAAAATATGTTGCTTGGAACATTTTGAACACCCTTCTTATAGACATGTGGCAGAGTTCCTTTATGAAATAGTTACAGGAGCTGAATTTTGGCATCATACACCAAGTGCATTTGCAATTTAGAAAATAAGTTCTTGGTGCTATTACTTTATACTGGTACAAAGTTCTTATAACTAATTTATACTTCCACCAAAAAGGCACAGATGTCTAGTTTTTCCATATCCATGCCAACACTGAGTATCATCCAATGTTTACATATTTCCTAATCCGGTGGATATAAAATTCTTTTTTTTTAATATAATTTTTTATTTTTTATAAACATATATTTTTATCCCCAGGGGTACAGGTCTGTGAATCACCAGGTTTACACACTTCACAGCACTCACCAAAGCACATACCCTCCCCAATGTCCATAATACCACGCCCTTCTCCCAAACCCCCTCCCCCCAGCAACCCTCAATTGTGAGTTTGCATTGTATTTTTCAAATTACCAATAAGAATGAACATGTTTTATAGTTTTCTTGATTGGTTTGTGGATCATTTCTATTACCTCTAGCTTCTCTGCTGTCTCCCCTTTCTGCTTCATTTATCTGTTAGTCGGATCATAATGCATTATCAGAGAACATATAGGTTCTATTACTGGGATCATTGCCTCATCTGTTGTAACAACAGGGAATCAAATTCATCTTTTAAAGTTGAGTGATCGGGGATGCCTGAGGACTGGGTGGCTCAGTCATTAAGTATCTGTCGGCTCAGGTCATGATCCCAGGATCCTGGAATCAAGCCCCGCATCAGCTCCCTGCTCAGTGGGAAGCCTGCTTCTCCCTCTCCCACTCCCCCTGCTTCTGTTCTCTCTCTCGCCGCCGTGTCTGTCTCTTTCATAAATAAATAAATAAATAAAATATTTTTTAAGAAATTTTAAAAAATAAAGTTTAGTGATCATACAATAGAAATTAAGCATGCTTAATAACATGAACCCCAGTAACAATAATATTAGTGACTAAATTTGAGAAGTTGAGGAAGAAGAGAATACAAGCTAATTTTATTCTTGTTCACATACAAAAACCCATAGCCACTGCTTATGAAAACTGGGGACTAAGGACTACATAAAAGTTTAAGATTACAGATAACTACTAGAGCAAATTACAAACCTTTCTAAATATAAGATGTATAATAAAGCAAACAGCAAGAAAAAAATAACATAGAAAAGGTTTAGGATTAAGAAATAAGGGAAAATGAAAGTACACAATATTATTTGCTTTTTTTTTAATTTTTTTTTTTTATTTGACAGAGATCACAAGTAGGCAGAGAGGCAGGCAGAGACAGAGAGAGAGGGGGAAGCAGACTCCCTGCTGAGCTGAGAGCCGAAGGACCCTGGGATCATGACCTGAGCCGAAGGCAGAGGCTTTAACCCACTGAGCCACCCAGGCACCCCTATTATTTGCTTTTTAAAAAATTTACAAAACTCTATGGAAAAGAAAAAATAGGGATAATAATTATAGAGTTAATAAGGCATCAGATTCAGGCCCTTCCTTCACATGGACTCCTTCCAAGACCTTGGAAAGATTCAAATGGTCATAGGTGTTAGAAAATTTTGCATATATTAGATATTTTAATGCAAGAAGATAGTACCAAGTTTAAGTTTATAATTTTGTTTTCTTTTCCTTAAAAACAGCTATGAACTGCACAAAACAAAAAATCCCAAAACTTGCATCCAATCCTACTAAGAAACTAGTAAAAATGAGTACCAGTTTGGGGTGGAAATGGGGGCTATGGTGGGAGCAAGAAATCAAATATACAAAATTTACGCCGTTTGGTTTTTAAACCATGTAAATACAGTCTCCATTAAGAATATATAAATTTTCAATTAACTTAAAAATATTGGAATCCGAGGGGTGCCTGAGTGGCTCAGCTGGTTGGGCATCCACCTCTTGGTTTCAGCTCAGGTCATGACCTCCTGGGTCATGAGATAGAAACCTGCTACGGGCTCTGAGCTCTGTGGGGAGTCAGCTTGAGGATTCCCTCCCTCTGCCCCCTCCTGCCACTCACATCGGCCACATCTGCTCTCTAAACAAACAAACAAATAAATCTTTAAAAAAAAACTGGTGTTGAGTGGTGCTGTGAATAAATCTTTTAAATCTTTTAAATATTATCTAAAAAACAATATATTAAATTACATCATTATTTGTAATTATAAAACGTATAGTTAAAAGGCAAAAAGAAATGGGGCCCCTGGGTGGCTCAGTGGGTTAAGCCTCTGCTTTTGGCTCGTCATGATCTCAAGGTCCTGGGATCGAGCCCCATGTTGGGCTCTCTGCTCAGCGGGGAGCCTGTTTCTCCCTCTCTTTCTGCCTGCCTCTCTGCCTCTTTTTTTCTGTTATGCTTTGTTTTATTGTTAGATTTAGATATCAAGGTTCTGCTAATTCTCTAAGATCATTTGAATAGGCCTCATGAATAGGCACCATCCTTTGTGTGCTCTGGGAAAATTTTTATGAAATGCAAGTCAGCTTTTCCTGGATGTTTAAAAACTGCCTCACACGACCTGCAGTGCTGAGGATGGTGGAGGCCTTGCTAAGGCCTGGCCTCGGACAGAGAATGAGCCAGCCAGTGGGGTTAGGAGGTGCTCCAGATCTCCAACAGGAAGTCGCAGAGACCTGATGGGAGGAGAGCAGTTGAGACTTAGTGAATGTGGCAGGTACACACAGTAGGTCTGCTACATGTTTCTACAACAGGGCAAATACTTCTCCACCTCCACATTCGCTTGCCTGGAACATTCTCCCACTCTTCTCTTGGCTGCTTCCTGGTCATCCTTCAAGTCTTGCTTTAAATGTTACTTCCTTAGAGAAATCATTCATGTCCACATTAATTGAAATTAGATCATGGGGTAAAGTTTCTCACACAGTTTTGAACTTTTAATACTAGCACATATTACAATTTATAGTTATAGATTTATTTATTAATGTGGTAATTTTTTTAAGTCCCTTGGTGCCATGAGACAATAACCTCTATGAGGGATGTGGACTGTTTTCCCCTATAACTATATGCTCAATTTACTAATAAATTCATGGCACATAGTAAATACTCAGTAAAAGTTTGTTAAATTAGTGCAAAAAATGTGTTTTGTATAGTTACATATACTTTTTTATATGTGAATGAGCTGCATTTTTTTTATTTTAGTCCCTCCTAGAAACTATGTCACTCTTTGAATCTCTGGAACTCACAGAACCTGTGTAACAAACCTGTTAATCAAGTCCAATTTCCACATTTAATGGACAAGGAAATTAAATGACAGAAGGGTTATGTGATATCTCCAAAGTCATAATAGCTTATACCAGAGTCTGGACTAGAAGCCATATCTTCTTGATTTCTGTTCTCATGTAGTTTCCACAAGCTAGCCTCTCTCTTTTCCCACAAAGCTCTATTCTCCCCACTCATTCATTTCCTTTCCTTCCATCAGAAATCCCCCATCTGTTCTTTCCTATTTCTTTTTTTTTTTTTTTAAGATTTTGTTTATTTGAGAGATAGAGAAAGAGAGAGAGAGAGGACACACAAACAGAGGGAGGGGCAGAAGGAGATGGAGAGGCAGACTCCCTGCTGAGCAGGGAGCCTATGCCCCAGACCCTAGGACCATGACCTGAGAGGAAGGCAGACGTTTAATCCACTGAGCCATCCAGGCACCCTGTCCCTCCCTCTTTCTGAGGCTCCACAAAGTGGTAAAAGAAAAGAAGTGTCTGAGCAAAAGGGACTTTGAAAGCATACACACCTGGGTTCAAATCCTAACTCAGTCACCTAACACCTGTGTGAATTTGGACAGTTCCTTAATTCCATTGAACCTGTTTCTACAGCCATAAATATAGGTGTAGGACTGTAAATATTAACTGAAGAAATCACATGCCAAACAAGTATCCAACATAGGCTCTGGCACAATCTAATACTTAGGAACTGTCAATCCGTGTCACTAATTGTTTTATTATGCTCTCCATGAGCATGTATTGGTTTGCCCTGACACTGTTTGCAAAGTGTAGACACATCCATAGAGAAAGGTCTGAGTTCAAACTCAATATAATTATACTGAACACTGAGATTGCCTTTAATACCCTAACACAGAAAAGTCAAAACAATCTCGAAAAAAAAAAGCCTTCCTATGGGCTTCTTGAAGCTGCAAGGGTTACTGCAAAGACAAGAAAATCAATCCTGAACTCAATCATCTTTTAATTTCTTCTCATGATTACTGTGCTCCTGTGGGGAATACAATTAAAACGAATGCTATATTAGTGCACTTTCCTCAAAATAAACATTGATCAGATTCTATGTTAAGGGTCTGTAACATCTCTTGTATAATTATTTTAAAATATATTAACAGGGATCTGTGTATTGCAGGACAGAAGACACTGTTTCTGCAAGACGAGAGTTCTGAGTTCTGGCACCGGCTCCACCATTCACCACTGTGTGTCCTACGGGAAGTCATTTCCTCTGGTTCACTCTGTCTCCACTGTAAAATGGATACATTCCTACCCTCCAAAGTTGCTTCAGGATCACACAGGTCATGCATGTTACAGGCACAAAAACTGCAATACTCTTATAATAAACCATTATGATTTCTACCCACATTCCCAAAAAATATGACTAACACCAGCCACACAGAAATCAGAATTACTGGAACTCAGCACAAATAAGTTACAACGCTTATGAGGTCAGTGTGGTACAGAGCTCACAGAGGGCTAACTAGCTTATGTTAGGAGAAGCTCTATTTATTTCATTTTTAGAGGACAAAGGTATGAAAATAACTGAAACTTGTGACTGAACACTAAATTTACTTATTAAATAATTATATCTCCAAATGATCCAAGGCAATCAGAAACTGAGATATGATATACATAATTTTGCATTCTTTCCAAAACAGCCTATTCTGTTACTGTAGAATAACAACCAAGGCTTAGTGTTTGTTACAAATACTCTTTAGACTTTGCTTTTTTTCCTCAACAATTTCTCTGGCGTCTCAACATACTATTACCTAGGAAATGCTTCATTGCTGCAAACATTAATTTAGCTCTTGGCAAAACCTGTTAGTCATGAACTCTGACACTTTTTTTTGGAACTTCTAGTTTATAGTGTAAATGGAAATTTTAAAAACTCTAATTTTAATTTTAGATTTAAATTTAGGTAAATTTAGATTAAATTTTAAAATAAACCTTTAATAGCCCAGGTGTTGGATTAATCATGGCTCTGCGATAAAGCACATGTTGTGCAGAGGGAGAAAATAACACTTAAACAGATATATAACTATGTCCACGCTACATTGTTATCAGCCATCAGAGTGTCATGAATTTCACAACACTATAAAACTTAGTCCTTCCAGCTCTGATCATACTAAACAAAATGCTTACCCTTTATTTCATATCATGAAACTGACAACATTTATATCCAGACTGATGCTAGATGCTAGAGGAGATAAAATATTCGTCAAGGAGGGACATAAACCATCTGCTACCCTGATAAAAGGGCTGGGCCAACTTCATGCTCTTAATTGTCATCTGGAATTGCCGGATGAAAGGGAAATGAGAAATTACCTTCTCAACAGTCAAGAAACATGCACAGAACCCTTCTGTTGACTTGGAGAGCTGCTACTCCAGAGGCTCACATTTCTCAAGGTTACCTAGAACAAAAGGGAAAATGCAAATTAAGAGGCAAAACACATCCTTATGCAAATAAGCCCACACTCCTTTTGACAAAAATTTCTCTATCCTATTTCTTTCTCTAAATAGCTAAGCTAGATATTTTTCATTCAATATTCAACAAATATTTACTGATCAATTAGTAAGATTCTTTCATCATTTAAGGCACAGATATGGGTGGTTAGGGCACAATCCCTGTGATTTAGGGCTCACAATGTCATTAAGAAAGAGAAGTGTGTAACCAAGCAATCAGAAAACAATAGGATACTGCAAAAAAAGCTTTCTAAAGGCTATGGACGTGCAGAAGCATGAGGGTCTATGTTTCGGGTTAGTGTTTCAGCAAAGAGGAAGCAACATTTAGCTGGAGTCTTGAAGGTTAAATAAAAGACAAGGTGATGATATTCTAGGAAAAAGGAATGAATAGTGCAGAAGCACAGACTAGGAGAAAGCATAATATCTTTAGGAAATAACAAGTAATTAATTATGTTTGCCTGGATAATCATTTTCATAGAAGAGATTATTGACTTCCAACTCTCTGAAGAGAACAGTAAAACAACCTGTTCAATCAAGCAGAGATATTTATTGCTTATTACAGTAAAGGGAGCCACTTACGATTCTGACAGAATTTTAGTAGCATCTTGGAAGTGGGGGGAGCAAAACAGCATTTGTAGGGTTGTGGGGTCTAATTTAAAGCATATCTTTCAGTGAGGGAGTCTGATTGGTATTGACTAATGTTCATAATGGAAGAGCATAAGATTAACGGTAAAGTAAGGAGGGAACTTTAAAGAGAATCTTTGAAAATTAAACAATCATTTGATAAGCCCAGTTGAGTGATCTATTCTTCTGATAAAAGGTTATTTATCTAAGAAGAACAAATTGATTATTTAGATAAATAAATTCAAGAGGCTCTGAAATAGACAATAGTTCATTTCAACTTCATCTTCCTGGGCAAACTTTTCCTAGAATTCAAAGTTAGGTTAATACAGAAGTCGAAAAGTGAAATTATGTTAATGTGAAGCACAAGCTATATGGGTATAAATGGTTTCACTTGTCATGAAGCAGACGAAGTTTGAAATAGAACTGGGGGCGGAATTATGACCGTCCTCATCTGCCTGAAGAATTTGAAATGGGCAAAGAAAGGAGAGAGAGCAATCTAGACCCCTTGCTGAAGTGCTTCCCAATATAACTTACCAAAACTCATTTACTTTTTACAGCAATCCTGTAAGACAAGTATCATCATCCTCTTATTCCAGATGACACCGAGGTTTATAGATAGAAGTCATACTTACAGATAATCCTTGCCCAATGTCTTTTACAGAATTAGCGGAGCCAGATTTCAAATCCAGTTCTAGCGGATTCCAAAATCATCTTGCTCTTTCTCTCACATAATGCTGTTTTAAGGCAGGGGTACAAACTGAAAAGATTTCTCTGTAGAGACTGACTGAAGTGTGGACCCATGGACCACCTGGTTGCTTATTAGAAATACAGACTCTGGAGCCCCATCCCCAAACTCCTGAATCAATCGACTAACAATATATCAGGTGATTCCTATGTAGCAGGTGGGTCATCATGGTTCTGATAGGAGACAAAGGAGTGACCTGTACCACATAAGCATTTTGTAGTATTTCTCAATTTCTTACAACGGCATTCTCGTTCGAGGCTCTTCACAGAAGGCATAGGCAGTCTTGCTCCTAATTCCCCTGCCTGCGGATCCCATTGTCCAAATCCCTCAGGTAAATTCTCTTTCTTGGTATGAACAACACGAGAACGCGGGCTGTCAGTAGCTGCTCAATCATTACCTAAGAAAGCCTCCCAAACAGATATAACTTGCTCTCTATGGGGCATTTCCTGTGTGATACATTCCTCCCTCTTAGATGAATGACTTCCCTCCGGAGTGCCCTGGTTGTTTATCTGCGTTTGGGTGACATGGCTCAGTGATGTGGCAGGGGTCCTTCTCTTAAGGGAGAGTATGTACCATTCTCTGTGAGTCTGAATAATGTTAACTGTCATTTGTATAGTTACAAAGTCTTTTCTCATACTGCCTTACATTTTTATATCTTACAGCTAGGAAAATTGACATTCAAAAATAGTAAACATCTTCAGCAAACATCTTTGTGCCCAAGAATTAAGTGCCATGCTTTCTAATTCCAAACCCTCTCTTCTTTCTTTTCTAATGTTCATATTCCCTCCGTGAGTGGTCTCTGCTACTCCCTCCTTCTTCCTCTTCCTCTCTCTCCTCTTTATGCTTTAGATTTTTTAAGGCTGAAGGAATATAAAAATGGAGTATCCATTTTTAACTAACCTCTAACACAGCTTACTTCTTATTTTCTCTCTCTTCTTTTTAAGATTTTATTTTTAAGTAATCTCTGGACCCAAAGAGGGGCTCGAACTTATAACCCTGAGATCAAGAGTTACATGCTCCACAGACTGAGCCAGCCAGGCGCCCCTTGTCTTCTTTATGGGAATAAAATGCTTAGCATTCTTCCATCACCATCTTTTATGAAGATAACAGTATTAGTTATTACCCTTATCATGAACTATAAACTCCATTGTTAGTCCTACTGACAATAAAAAGAACTGGTTGACTGGTAACTGCAGATCTCAAAATAAGCTAGGTCTTGTTTTTTTTTTTTTTACTTTTTATTATTACCATGTTCTAGCATTATTTGTTAAGGCCATACATAACAAGGAGATAAATTTGGCATTGATGGATAAAACACTCACACATATTTCTCTGACTACTTTGAAATATATTACCAACAACAACAAAAAAGTCATTCAAAAAGAAAAAAAAAAAGTTTTCCTCCTTAGGAAAATTTTCTTTCTTGTATGGGGCAGTGATAATTTAACCAATTTCTGAAACTTGAAGCAAACTTCCCACTAAAATATGTACATGAAGCAATCCATAAAAACTAATTATGGTAAAAATGAAAAATGTACATACAATAACATATGCAGAGATTTTAAAGAAAACTCTTATAGGGCTATCATCACCCCTCCTCCTTTTGGTACCAATGACTTACTGAAGAGAAAATATTTGACTTCCTCTATGGTTGTTTCGGTTTAATTTGGAAACACATTTACTATGGACGTTAAAATTAGACTCAGTAATGCCTCGGTATTGAAGTTTTACGCTGACGTCCAAGACTTCATACTTTATCTGCCTCTTTAAAGTGTGTACAAAAAAATTAAAGCAATAGTAATGATTCCTAAACAAGAATCATGTGGATTCACTTATTTCTGTCCTTTTTTAACCAAGTTACCAAAATGGGATGAAAAGGCATTTAGCAAATTTCCAGAATAAATGTCTACATTCTAGAAAGCTTCCAACAAACATCCTTAAATCCTAGAGAAACTACTTAGAGAACAGATTGCCCTCAAAAATTGTGTTTTATTCATACAGTTATAATAAATAGTACAACAGAGTGAAATTATCCACGAGTTGGGGAAAGAAACTAGACCGTTCATTTTTGAATTTATAGACCTAAAGTAGTACCTGGTTTAGGTATTTAATATACATTGTACTGAATTGAATATGTACTGATATACTGAGCTCTGTTCTTTCTGACATACCCAGGAAAGCAGAAACAGCTAAATATAAAGAGAAGTTTCCCCCTTTCCCACCTTATGTGTCTGTGTGCATGCATGCAACCTTGTTTTGATTTTCTAGTCCTACACTTACTTTCCATGGTTAGATGAAAGGTTCCCAAGTCACTGTGAAGCCTGACTCTAGGCAAAGTGAAGTGGAGAGAGGGGTATTGTCCCCTTCATTCTGAAAGCAGCCTTTTTTCTCCTGTTTCCAACCCTTTCTTCAGGCTCTATAGAATTACCCCAGGATTAAACTCACAAGCTCTCTTTCTGTTCTGATCATTTTTAAGATATTTCTTAGTATCTTTGATGTTCTGCTATCTCTCTATGATATTCCTTGGTGAATTATTTTTTAATCCTGCTCTACACTAAGTTTTTTTTTTTTAATTTGATATCTCAAATATTACCCCTAGAAAATGTTAAACAACATTTGCTCAAACAACAGAAATTTACTGTCTCATGGCTCTGAAGCCTATAAGCCCGAGACCAAGGTGTCTTGGGGTTGGTTACTTCTGAGGGCAGTGAGGGAAAATGCTTCTCATGCGTCTCTCTTAGCTTCTGGTAGTTTTCCTGATGATCTTTGATGTTCCTTGGTTTCTCCTGCATCACCTTCATCTTAACACAATATCCCCCTTGTGTGTGTCTATCTGCAAGTTTCCCCTTCCTGTAAGCACACCAGTCATACTAGACTAGGGGCCCACCCTAGTATGAATTCAACTAATTACATCTACATCTATTTCCAAATAATGTAACACTCTGAGGTAATAGGGGTTAAGACTTCAATACATGAGGTTGACGGCAGGATGGAGTCCACAATTCAACCCAAATTCAATTCATAACAGAAACCAACAGTGTCTTCTATACTATCTTTAGTCTGGTGTCCCCGTGTCCAGTCTCTGACCTCTCCCATCCCCATAATGCAAAACCTAGATCACATGCCTGCCTGCACCCTGTCTGTAATGAAGGTTAGCAGATAAGTTTCTGGAGTTTAACTCGGGAAGGGAGACTCATACTGTGTGACCCTACTAGAATGTAGGGACAGCATTCCACAAATAAATAAGAAGACCCATAGTTAGAGTGAAGGTTTATTTCTGGCCCTGCCCTTTCTTGACAAGAGTTATAATCTCTCTGATCTTCAATTTCCTCATTTTTAAAATGGGGTTTTGTGTGGGCTAACAGTTAAGATCTTAGCATGGTGTCTTCTTGTATATAAAAAAAATGAGTTCTCACTCCTCCAAACCCCAAAACTCTTCATTTCTTGCATGGTCTCCATCATATTCTGTCTTGTGTCTTTATTGTTTGCTTGCCATGTTTCTTCAATTTTAATGTGCATTTTAGGAGCCAGGGACATTGTTCTAGACCAGTGTTTCTCAAATCATTTATGAAAAAGGACCATTTATAAATATCCACTCTGTCACAGAACAATATTTTTGTAAAATCTAATAAAAATAAGTTCTAGAAAGATGAAATTTTAAAAAGACATAAACTATAAACCCTAATTTTATTATATTCAACAAAACTAAAATTACTGTCAAAATGCTATAAATATTTCTAAATGCTTAATTTGAATTTGTATATTTAATCCATTATAGACCAGTCACCCACATTTCACTGGTCTATGGACCACACTTTGATTGACATGTCCTAGACCCTCACTCCCCAGAACGTGGCCTCAGTGCCAGCAGTTGTGATCTTCCCTATGAGAGTGGTGGAAATGCAGAGTATCAGGAATACTTTCACACCTGTTGGATCAAAACTGGCATACTGAGGTTTGAGAAACACTGTCCTGGGTCATGTTGAATCCCTTCTGCTACTGAGCAACAAGTGCTCAATCAAAAATCTATTTAAACTGTTCAAAAATAGAGACACCCAAGAGAGATCAAATATGTGCATTTTAGTGCATCTGTCAAGGTCTTTTCATTTTATTGGGATACTGTAATTATTTGTTGATTAATAATTGAACAGTTTTTATAGGTCTTCTCCTACTACCCAAAACATCAATTTTTATATGAATAGATGATTTTATGTTTTTAAATCACAGTGTTATCAGTTTATATTCTTAATGCATGCACATGGTGTGTGTGTGTGTGTGTTGTGTGTGTGTGTGTTGTGTGTGTGCGTGTGTGTGTGTGTGCATAATTCTGTCTTCTGTCCAGCTACAAGTCTGTAAAGTATTTAAAGGAGGAACATAATTCATTATCATTGAATAATTTGCTGTTTTTATTTCATTAAGTCAAGATTAAGATCAATAAAGAAAGATTTCAAAATTTCATTATGTTGTAGTTAATAGAGACCAGCTTTGAAGTCAGAAATGCTTCCATTCGAAGGCTGGGTTTTTACTCATTGTTCACTTGTTTTCTTTGTTCAAAATTTCCTCATTTGTAAAGTGAAGTTAGTATTCTGATTCTGGATGATTGATGAAGTTAAAATAATTTATATTAGGCACCAGTAAGATGCCGGTTATATTGTTAGTACCCAGTATACTTGGTCATTCTGAATAAATAAAGGAGCTTAGATTACCATTTTTACTCATTTTTTAATGAGGCTATTGAAAGAACTGAAATGCATACAATGAAATGAAGAACTGTAAAGTATATAGAACAAAAATAACTAAATTTCACTTGGCAGGGAAATATGTAGTAGTCATTTCTTGAATACTTGTAAATTTAAAGTTGTCACTATCTGTCACAAGTCAGATACTCAACAGGGTTTTCTCTGTGGTAAAACTGATATTCTGCCCAATATGAATCTGTCCCATGCCCATAGTATCTGTTACAGTTCCTTGCTCATGGAAGGTGCTCCATGGATGTTTCCAGAAGAAACTATGACTTCTTTGCTGTGAGGGACCATGTCTTCTATCTCCTTATTCTGTGACCTCTCATCAGTTTCCTATGGTGAAACTTCTCACCCACATGTTGCTATGCCCTGGTGAGACATGAAGGATTTTCAGTTGTGCACATATCTTGACCTCTACACCTGCTCAACAGCCATGTAGGGCCTGGGAAACTAAAGCAGCTTCCTTTTATTTATCCCCATAGTATAGGGCTCTGACATAAGAAAAGTCAAAAGAAATGGGCCCATCTTATCTTCTTTCCCAACTGGGATCCTTGATGTATGTGGTTCTCTCTTATAGAGGAAATCCTTTGAAATGGGGCCTAAATTTTATTTACCTCCACTTCCTTCTTCCTGGACAAGTGTAATTCATCTTTAGATGAGTTGGGGTGACATTCTCACCAATTACTTTTTTTGTAAACTTGGCCTTGTCTCTAACTAAATTTCTTTTCTTCAGTTACTTTTTCAGATATACCATCCTGCAACTTGGTACCTCCCAGCACAGGCACTAAAATGATTTTACATAGTGTATTGTTAAAGGTGGTCCTTGTTCAGTTTGTTTTCAGTGCTCTGAGAGAATGTCCCTGTTCAATGTTGGTGAGACTTGCGTATCTTCTCAATCTCCTGCGATTTTCCCTTTTTACCAGCAAGAATATAAGACCTCAAGTGTTTTAGTAGGCAACAGTCTCTTAACCAGAATTTAATAACTTTGCTTTATGTTTATCTTTATTTTTATTGTCTATTTTAAAGCAAAATAAAGAGGCACCTGGGGGCCTCAGTCAGTTACACATCTGCCTTCAGCTCCGGTCATGATCCAGGCGTCCTGGGATCGAGTCCCACATCAGGCTCCCTGCTCAGTGGGGGGCCTGCTTCTCCATTTGCCCTCCTCCCAGCTCACTCTCTTGTGCTCTCTGTTTCTCTGTTTCTCTCTCTCTCTCTTTCTCTCTCAAATAAGTGAAATCTTTAAAGGAAAATCGAAATAAAACTATTTTATTATATTATTTAAATTATAGTAATAAAGAGCTACTTTCAATATACTTAAGTAAGAAATTGAGTTAGCATATTTAAGTTCATGGATACAGCACACTCAAGTACATGGATATACTAAATGCATGAAAATTATATGCAAATAAACGTGCAAAACACCAGTAGAAAGGGTGCTGGGTTTTGAATCCAAATACTTGGATTTGGGGTGCACTTTGCCAGTTACTCAAGCAAAGTGCTTAACTTTCCTGAGACAATTTTCCCCACTCATCTGTAGAAGAGAGATTACAGCAACTGCCCGAAAGAGCATTTTTTGTGAATTAAATGAAACAATGTTCGCAGAAGAATTTTGTAAACTAAAAATAGTAACATAAATGTTAGTTTGTTATTTTTATGAATACATGACCATTGCCATTTCACCTTATATCACAGTGTTCTAACAGAGTCATACGGATTGCAAGATGCATGATATGAGTGTGTTATTTTTTTATTTGTTAATTTCAGTATAGTTGACACTGTCACATTAGTTTCAGGCATAGAATTTAGTGACTCAAGTTATCCATACTCTTACGTTATGCTCACCACAAGTGTAGCTACCATCTGCTACCATAGCCTTTTATCCCTATGACTTATTTTTTTTTAAGGATATTATTTATTTATTTGACATAGGGAGAGAGAGAGAGAGAGAGATCACAAGTAGGCAGAGAGGCAGACAGAGAGAGAAGGGGAAGCCGACTCCCTGCAGAGCAGAGAGCCCAACACGGGGCTCCATCCCAGGACCCTGGGATCATGACCCGAGCCGAAGGCAGAGACTTAACCAACTGAGCCACCCAGGTGCCCCTATCCCTATGACTTATTCATTGTATTACTGAGAGCCTCTATCTCCCACTTCCCTTCAGTCATCTTGTGCATCTCCCAACCACTTCTCTCTGGCAACCACCAATTTGTTCTCTATATTTATGGGTTAGTCTGCTTTTTGTTTGCTCAATTATTTTGTTTTTTAGATTCCACATATAAATGAAATCATACTGTATTAGTCTTTCTCGGTATGACTTATTTCACTTAGTGTAATACCCTTTGGTCCATCCCTGTTGTCACAAAGGCAAGGTCTCATCCTTCTTTATTGCTGTGCAGTATTTCATTGCATGTATGTATACCACGTCTTCCTTATCCGTCAGTCTAGCATGGATACCACTTCTTCCTTACCTATGGGTCTATCAATGGGAGTGCATTAAATTTTTAAAATTGGAGCATAACATCAAAAATAATGAGTTTTACAGATTTTATAAAATCCTGTAAATACTGGTAACACTGGTATCACATTTATTTTCAAGGTTTATTATGTGCCAAACTAGCTTTGGGGGTAGCCTAATACTACTAACTGAGACTATTGTGAATGAGCTGCACCAGGCAATTATGGAACTCCTTGGGCAAAAGATGAGAGAAAACCAAGTGAGGTGGAAGAAAGCAGGTGATACTCTGAGGAGAGGTGATTAGAGGACTGTGTTCTGGCGGGGGCAGGGTGGAGGGGTCTGGCCTACTTTGAACCTCAATAATGTTACTATGGGAACCTAATGAATCTGTTGGGAAGCAGGAAAGGAAGAGTGCCCAGAGAAAATGTGGGACTTTCACACTGGTGGAAAGCCAGGCTTTGTGCTCTCAAACAGCCTGCCAAAATACACAGTCTACAATAAACTAAGGCTTCGAGAAACTTGGGAGTACACCAGTCTCGTAATCGTCACAGTCCACATACTTCAAATAGCAAGCAGGAAAAATGGGAAGATTTGGACTTTCTGGAAACCTCTAGAAGAGAAAGCCAGCTGGGCTCCAAGAGAACTTGTTTATGCACTGGACGCCTGATGGGTTTGTTGAGGCTGGATACCGGAAAGGAATATGTATTTGAATCTCACAGCAATGACACTATCAAATGGCTTACGGAAACAGTCAGATAAGGCTCCAAGTGCAAAAAAAAAAAAATCATGAGAAAGGAATATTATTATTTCTCATCTTTGCAAATCAGTGGTGACAAAGATCTCTGACCTTCCTAAAGCTTGTGTGAAAGTTTTAGAACTTATAAATCCAAATCAGTATTTGTGTGTTCCAATACCTTATATTTCTAAATAATCTAGTTTTTTAAGCTTGGATGATCTGAGCCATGAATATTATTGTGCTATTAATGAGACAAATAGCATCAGTAAGACCAACAAGTGGTTCTCAAAATGTAGCCCAAGGACCCCCGGGAGTCCCCAAGACCCACTCAGGGGATCTGTAATGTCAAAACTGTTTCAATAATAATTCTAAAATGTTATCTTCCTTTCTTTTTCATTCCTTCATGAGTGAACAGTGCTGTTTTGCAAAGTCAGTAGACATACAATGATGTAATAGAATGGGTGCAGAAGCAGATATAAGAATCAGCTGTCGTCTAGTAAGCCATCAAGAGATTTACACAAATATTAAACAATGCTACTTTTCCTCCTAATTTTTTTTGTTTTGGAAAATATAGTTATTTTCATAAAAATATGTTGTTTGTTGTTCATGTTGGCACTGATTTCCATCAACATGTAACGGATTCATTATCATTATTTTCAAATGAAAAATTTCTCAGTTTTAGTTTTTAACATGGAGCCCAGCAACAGATATGTAACAGAGACAAATGACAACATGCATAACACACACTTTGGGTCCTCATAAAGGCATCCTCAGGCCAAAAATTTCAGACTCAACTGGCTATTAAGCTGCCAGTTCCTACAGGGCTCATTTTCCATGGTTTGGATTTTCTGGTGCTGGCTTGAAGAAACGTAACCCGTTATAACTTTATTAGCAATTTCAATTAGGTAGCAGCTGGATTTGTGAATAGAGGTATAAACCACGGAACATCCAGAGAGGAATCTTTTTCTACCAGCTACTAATTTGCTCTGCCCATCTGAGCTACAAACCCTTGATTGTGACTATCCTTTGGGATTTATCTGACAGCTATCAAACTATGGGAACACTTGAGAAGATGTTTAGATCTGTGAGTTTAAAATAATAACCAAAGTTTTGATAAGAAATGGCTGAACCTCTAGTATGGTAGAAAAACTAGAGACAGGTTTTTTTATACAATCAAGTTAGGCCATATTACATTTATTACAAATACAAAAACTGTGTAGCAGAGTTCTGACAATGACTGAAACCCTTTCTCACTAAAAGTGAGTGAATACTTAGGAAGGTATATTGTGCAGGGAAGGGTACAGGACTTCGTGTGAAGCAGAAGTGGGTTAGAACCATGTCCCACACTTGTTAACAGCATGACCTTGGGAATTTTAATTTTAATTATTTCTGTAAGGCTCAGCTTTCTCTTCTGTAGGATGAGAAACAGTAATAATAGCTTCACTCTGCAGAATGATTTTCAAATTAAATGAGACAATATGCAACATGTTTTGAGTACATCATTTCATTTAACCCTCACAGTGATCTTAAGACACAGATGCTATTACATTTTCATTTTACAGGCAGAGAAACTGACATTTATAAAAGTCAAATAATTTTCCAAAGATCATGCTATTAGAAGTGGTAAAGCAGGAATTTGCTTTTGACCCCTCTAAATACAAACAACTACATCACTGTGTTTTCTTAACAGCAAAGGTTAGAAAAGGGCATGCTGGGGCACCTGGGTGGCTCAATTGGCCAAGCATCTGCCTTTGGCTCAGGTCAAGATCCCAGGGTCCCTGCATCAGTCTCCTTGCTCACTGGGAAGCCTACCTCTCCCTCTCCTTCTGCCACTCCTCCTCCTTGTTCTCTCTCTCTGTGTCAAATAAATAATCAATAAAATCTTTAAAAAAAAAAAAAAGAAAAAAAAGTGCATGCTTCTCTTTCTCTTGCCCAACACCTAGCTCTGTGTGACGTGTGCACAAGCTAGGTCTTCTTGTAACAGAGGGCAGGAAAATGGCAGGAGGCTCAAGGATAGGGAAGAAGCATTTTACAGTGCCCCAGATGCAGGAACTGACAATTCCTCTTTCAAAGAGGTTTTATAGACAACTTCTTTTTGTATCCACACAGCACATGCATATTTCACCAGTTCCCTTCAATATACTCTGGAATAGGGTTGAGCAATTGTGACAGACACCTGTAAATATCGTGTTACATACTAAGTGATAAATGATAAATGATCTTAAGAAAGGGAAAAATAAATAAATGATCTTAAGAAAGGGAAACGATGACTCTCTCATAAAAAAAGCTCTCCCTGAAACATTCTAGATGAAAGGGCTTGAAGCATTGCAGGCTCACTTGCTGCACTGCCGGGTCCACACACTGTAGGACCGGATGGCCCTACAGCTGGAATTTTCTGTGCCTTAATATTGTAATGGAGATGCAGAGTAGCTGGAAATGTCTCCCAGATCTTGCTATTTAAGAAGCAATTCTATTTGGAACAATACTGTTCCACTTTTTTACCAGACAAATTAAAACAAAAACAAAGACAAAAAACCTGGATGCTTTTTTAAAAAAAATGTTTATTGTAAATTCAGAAGAATAGACTGGTGATTTCACAGTTAATAACCTAGACATCTATTTATATTAGGTGAGCATCTATGGCCAACAGCCTTCTCGGTTTCCAGACTGGACATCTAAAATTGTAAAAAATTTTTACATTATCTCTCTATGGTTACAGTTTTTCTCTTAGCTGGATGACAGAAATTGCTTACAATTAAAATCATCTGACATCACTAGCAGGCACCCTCCCTTTTCCAAGGATTCAGTTTTAAATGGGACTGTTGCATGAATTAGTTGTAAACCTGACTAGACTCATGTTCTAGCCTTGATGGTAGAGCTCAGGAATGGATCATGGCCATACCTCTTGAGACAGACGTTTTTGTTCAGTAAACTGCTATTTTGATTTCACTTTTTCACTGGGATAGGGATAAAAAAATGCATCTGTTCATGTGAAAGTTGGTAGTTTCAGGTTCACCTTTTATTATTATGTAGATTGATATTTGGAGTTATAATATGCTTTTTCTTCAGAGTATTTCTTCTATTTGGATTACTTTGATGTTATTCATGGATTAAAGGAGGCCAGTTCCAATAAGCTTCAACATCAGTTTTCCAGCTGGTATTCTGAGAACAGCATGGTAAGGGCTAGGGGATGATGGGCCTGTGCTCTGCTTTTCTATAACATCTTTCACCTGTTCTCTTTTTCACTTCACTTTTAAGAGGTAAGAGAAATTAGATATCATGGTTTTTCTAAGATTATTTCCCAAAGTATGACTTCACACTTTCTAGTTCATTCACACATCCTTCCTCTGGAGAAAAAATAATTATCAAGATATTTGACATATCTCTAGATCAAATATTCTTCGAGGTCAAAAAAACAACAGCAAAAGGTCTAATATGTCACAGAATTCATGCATGAGGAGCCTTTCGATACCCAAGCCATTTGACACAACAAAAAAATAAATGTCTCATCCTGTAGGATACCTTTGAAAAATCACCTCCATTTCATACCAAATGCCACGGAAAAATTAGAACTTCAGCATTCTCTCATTCCTGATCTTCAACTTGTCCTAACTATTCCTCTGGCACTGTCTTATCGTGATACCCTAGCTTCCGACCTTCCAACTTTCACCCACATTTCACTTTGTAGAATTGACCTTCAACACCGTCTACCCCTACCCTTGCTGTCCCCTTGAACTTTTTTGATTCTTCCTCTAGCAACTTTCTCCATGCCATCTTAAATAAATCCTAGTAATTAATACTTCATAATATAAGTTTTACTTTTAACATTCACTTACTTCAAAATCAATTTTATTGCAGCCCAAACTGCAGAGTTAGCAGGGTTAACTGAAAAGAATAAACTATTTTGTGTATATATAGATACAAATTAAAGTTTCAAGGACTATAATTTACTTTGGCAGATAGTGTTAAACAAGAATAAATAAATTGAAAAAAAAAAGATTAAATAAATTGCTGACTACTTCCTTTTTTTAAATTTTGTTTAATTTAAATTCAATTAGCCAGCATATAGTACATCATTATACTACTTTCCATAAAAGTTTCCCACTTCCATAGGCCCCAGCAGTCCCTGTCTTAGGACCATCCCTCTTAACAGTGGTCTTATCCACTTGGTTTTATCTTTGAAACCAGCAAAACTTTTTACAAAAAGGAAAGGAGGAGAGAGAGAAAGGAAAGGAAGAAAAAGTAAAACATAAACTTGTCAAATAAGTGCCTTCTGAGTTAAAATTTTGGGGATCCCTTAAGAAGCCAAAACAAAACCAAAGTCTTCACTAACAAAGTCAGAAGTATGAGGGTCATCTCCATCTGGTTTGTTAATGGGATTCTAACTGTACTATAACCATTGGTATTTTGGTACTTAACTCTAACCCACATTTATCAGGTATCACTTCCTGACATGGCTGGAAATGTGGGGTCAGCCAGGAAATTTTCCCAACTCTCTTCGTTTCCCATAGGATGCAGGAAGCTCACAGAAATAACTTTGGCCTTTATTCTGAATCTCAATATTCTGCTGAAAGACATGGTTCTTTTTACCTCAAGTAAAGGTAAGTCTTTCTTAAGCAGTAGTTTGTAGAAACCCTGCTCTCAAACATCATGCTTTATCATTTCTTGTTAAAAAAACAGATTTTACAAAAGTACAAGTATGGATTCAAATCCCAAGCCCAATCCTTACTATGTGATATGGGAAAATTTCTTCACTGGTAAAAATAGTAATGATAACACTTGCAGATAGGTTATGAGATTAAAATAAGAAAAGTTAGGTGTGAATGCACCTATCAAAATGCCTGGCATTTGGTATGCACCAAAATATATAATATACTTTGTCTCTAAGTAACTAAAGGAGGGACCAAGGGTACTGTCAATATGCTATGGGCATCTTCTGTATCAGGCTTTCTTTTTACTTTTTTTTTTTTTTTTAAGTAGGCTCCATACACCAACATGAGGCTTGAACTCACAACCCTGAGATCAAGACCTGAACTGAAATCAAGAGTTGGACACTTAACCAACTGAGCCACTCATGTGCCCCAAGCTCTTATTAAACAAGGGCATCATCTTTTTTTTTTTTCCAGAGCATCATATTTCTATGGGAACAGAATAATCACCTCATTTTAGAGACAAATAAGCACTCTCAACTGTGATAGAGTCCAGAATGGGGGATATAACAGTTTCCATCCAAACATTCTAGAGGAGCCGACTTAAATCTTAAATGGAAATGCTTGTGCCTTTCTTCAGCAGATATTTCACCTCTCTTACACTTTTATTAAATTAGAGAAGCACCGTATTTATCCTCTCTACAGCCATGATGGAAAGTTTAGCAATCCCATCAAAAATTACTCTTGGATGTGTCTCCTGCTCTTCCAACTCATCCTGTGTGGATCAAAAACTCAATACAAAATATCATTTTTTCAATGTTAAGTAATCCACAGAAGGCTTTTTTCCTAAACACAAGATAAATCTGACCATAATGCTGCCTCTCTGGAATCAATCTGAGAGTAACCAACAACAGACTGTGAGGGAACAAGGTTGCACAGAGGGAAGAAACATTAGCAGACCTCATACTTCTGTTCCTATCTCTTCTTTTGAAAATCTGCCAATAAATGAGTCAGAGTCTTAGCAATAAGCTCACATTTCCATCTGTAATGCCTTGACTCTATCTGACAATCTCTGATTCAGAGGGATTTGTTAGAAGAAAGAGGCCATTTCTGTAAGATGTCTTATTTTATTCTTCAAGTCATTAAATATAAATAGAACAATGACAGCAAATGTTTCTGGAATCAGGTTTTCATGCATGTTTGGGTTAAATAAACATTTCGCTTCAAAGGAAAGTAATCTGCCTTCTTTTATCATCTTTAATATTTCATACCTAAATTCCACAGTCCATCCTGTGGGCATTTGTTAATTCTGCTGGGAACATCCCTTTGGTCTTGATATTTTTTCTCATCACCATGACTCTTGTGTAGAACTTTACATAGAATGGAATATTGCAATTGTATATAACTTATCTCTACTCTCTTTATCCTGCTATTAATCCTGTGTAGCCCTGGTCCCTGGTTCTGGAGAGAGTAGAGCAGATCTTACCATGTAGATTTTTGTGTGTAGATTGCAAATTACCATGTAGATTTTTCTAAACTGTCTGAGGGTTGTCTGAAGGACTATCACAAAACACTCTATTTTATTTTGCCTAACTCAGAACTGAGGCCTTAAAAGCAGCAGGAATTGCTTGAAAATGCTTCAGGGCAAACTATCAATGTACAGACAATACTACAAAAATTATAGTACACAAATATGTAGACTATGTTACAGGAGAAAAAGCTGAGAAAAATTCTTCAGGAAATTAGAATATTCAAAAGAACTATTTATAATGGAAGATTTAGAAAGCTAGCCATTTTCCCAGTATAAGTTACATCCTTAGAAGAGATGCAAAGCTTTCATTTCAGGCTGACCCCAAGACTCCTCAAAAGCCCCAACACAGAGCCAATCTGAAAAAACTGGGAGAGTTGTTTTCTTTTTTTGTTTGTTTTGTTTTGTTAGTTTCTAGTACTCAAGGGAAGCTCTGTCAAAATGTTAGAATACTAATTAAAGGTATGGAGACTTCAGTTACTAACAAGAAAAGAAATAAAATCTTTAAAAAATAGCTAAAAAAATAAGAAGCAAACCATGGGAATGGGAAGAATTTGACATCCAGAGTGACTATATCATAATAATCAAATGTCCAGTTTTCAACAAGAACAATAAAACACAAAGACATAAAAGAAACAAGAAAGTATGATCTACTCAAAAGCACAAAACTGAAAGAAATCACCCCTTGGGAAACCCAGACATCAGAATTACTAGGAAAACACTTTAAAATAACTATCTTAAACATGCTCAAAGATCTAGAAGAAGATATGGACAAAGTGCTGAAGGAAATCAGAAAAGTGATGCATAATAAAGATGAAAATTTTATAAAAGGAAATATAAAAAGTAACCAAACAGAAATTCTATAGCTAAAAAGTACAATAACTGAAATGAAAATTTTAGGAGAGGTTGAAAAGCAGATATGAGCAGGCAGAGGAAAGACTCAGAGAACGTGAAGATAGATGACTGAACCTATCAGGTCTTAAAGGCAGAAAGAAAAAAGAATAAAGAAGGGTGAACAGAACCTGAGGGACCTATTGGACATCATCAAGCAGACCAACATACCCCTTACAGGAGTTCCAGAATAAATAGAGAGAAAAAGTGGCACACAAAATACTGGAAGAAAAAAAAATGGTTGCTGTAATAAATGTAAAGATGTGTATAAACATTCCCATAAAATAGGGAAAAAAAGACAACTGAAAACCTCACAAATTTTAAGAAAGACATGAATTAACAATGAAGTGAACTGGATCTTTAGATCAGAGTTTTCAGTTCTCATTGTCACATGAATGGTAAAGTATACCATTCTACCTGGCATTGATAACATTCCAGTTCATCCTGTTATTCATATTTGTTTATGCATATATTTTTTATTCAACCTATTATAAATCTCTAAAGAGTAATAATTGCTTTGGCTCAGAAAGTGACTAAGCATGATTACAGAAACCATGATATGGAATGAGCACAGTCGCTGAGCTAGGGGATAGATCCAGCTGCAGAACCTCAGGAGAACAGAAAATTCAAGAGTAAACTAGCAGAGAATAACAGTGATTAGCATGGAGGGGTTTGGAGGTTGTGGGTGTTCAGAAATTCAGAAGGAACGTCCCTGGTACATGGTCAAAGTAAAGTGAAAGAAAAAATGTGAAACAAAAACTCAAACTCAGAATCCTTTTATTCTTCTTCATATCAGGGAGATCATATGATAGTTGTCTTTCTCTGCTTGACTTATTTCACTAAGCATGCTGGGGGGAGGGGGTTTGGGAGAAGGGGATGGGATTATGGACATTGGGGAGGGTATGTGCTTTGGTGAGTGCTGTGAAGTGTGTAAACCTGGTGATTCACAGACCTGTACCCCTGGGGATAAAAATATATGTTTATAAAAAATTAAAAATTAAAAAAAAAAAAAACTCAGAATTCTTACAACTCCGGAAAGCAGTTGATATCAAGAAAATCTAGTAGCAGGAGAGAGCCACCAGGATGGCTTGTTTTAGGTGGTAAATTCTGCTTTTCATAGCTTAGGGAAATAAGGAATAACAGGGAAAAACAGGTAAGACCAAGACCTAGACACATCACTGGAGCTTCAGGTCAAAATCTCAGCAATAGAACTGGAGCAGAATAATCTTAATTAGCAGCAAGAATACTATAATGTTGAGTCCCAAAACAATAAAATGAAGCTCCTTAAAGCTTTCCAGTCTAATTTTCAGGGTGTGGCTAGAGTTTAATATGGGAATAAGCCTCTACCTTTAGTGTTATTATGCATGGACAAGAGGTACATAGTATTAAGCAACCAGTTGGGTCCTGATGGGATTTTTTGATCCTTGAAGTTCCCCCCTTTCCAGCATCTAACACAGATCCCTAAATTAAGTAGCTGTCCAATAAAAGTAAATGGGATAATAAAAGTGATCTGGACTTCACAGGCATAACTTCACTTTGAGAATTTCTAATTAGAAAACTCAGCAATTTCTTAAAATACTGTAACATCCCTCATGAGAAAATAGAAGGGCCATTTTTGAATTAACAAGAGCACTTAACCTTACTCCAAAATAATATTAAAAAGAAGGAATTTAGATTTTATATTGTGTTCAGGTATAAAAGCCCATTTAAAATAGATACTTCTGATTTGCATAAACAGATTACTTTTTTGGGGGGGGGAAAGAGCTCCAAATAAATGCAAAATAAAGAATAATCTCTATGTAGCACAATGTCTCTACAAAAGTTATGGGACTTTAAAACTAGGTTGTGAGTCTTGTTAAATACGTGAAAGAGTTTAATAAAATAATATAACTCAAGGAAACAGACTAGATATTAGAGGATTTGTAAAAACATGTGAGACATAACCTTTCCCATCAAGGTAATTAAAGTCTTTTTTTTTAAGATTTTATTTATTTATTTGACAGAGAGAAATCACAAGTACACTGAGAGGCAGGCAGAGAGAGAGAGAGAGGGAACAGGCTCCCTGCTGAGCAGAGAGCCCGATGCAGGACTCGATCCCAAGACCCTGAGATCATGACCTGAGCCAAAGGCAGCGGCTTAACCCACTGAGCCACCCAGGCACCCAAGGTGATTAAAGTCTTAATAAAGAAATAAGACATGACAAACATATGTATCCCAGAGATGAAATGTAAACTAAATATCCTAGAAAATTTTATCTATTTCTGACCATGC
The DNA here is from genome assembly GCF_022355385.1 of Mustela nigripes. Taxonomy (NCBI): domain Eukaryota; kingdom Metazoa; phylum Chordata; class Mammalia; order Carnivora; family Mustelidae; genus Mustela; species Mustela nigripes. Next base: position 58,125,625 of record NC_081570.1, on the reverse strand, counting down.
CAATAGGGCTATTTGGGCTCTCCCCAAAGTTTGTTTATACATATAATAGAGGAACTGGATAAGAAGTGAAAAGGATAAATCACTTTAAGATTACAAGCCCCAAGACATTGGTATAAACACATCTACTTCCTTTGCTCCTTCCAAAAATCCCACTAAAATAATAGTAATATGATTCAGTTTAAAGGTACAAAGGTATAAAATCAGGGAAAATGGAAGATATGCCTAGACTGGAAAAATTGTTTAAGTTGAAAATAAATTTTTAAAAAATGTTGAATGCTAAGGTAACAGTGAAAAATGCTATAAAATAACCTGATTTATAATTCAAAATGTCCCCCAAATCTTGGAACTGTTGGCCCACCAAAGAAGAGAGGAAACAGCTAAAATAAAAGACTTTTTGAAGATTTTCTCAGAAAGCTATATTCAATTTCTTTCTCTGCTCTGATCAGCTATATAACCGTATCTCCACTCTCACAGAAGCCTGGAGGGATTTTTGTTTCATTTTGTTTCTCTTAAGAAATTTAAAAAGAGAGGGTCTCTAAATTACAGCAGGATACCAAAACGTAACAGAGAAAATGAGCAAATGAACATCATAAACTGGATGCTTAATTTCCCTGACCTCTTACCCCTACTGGGTTGCAGAATGTTGGAAACAACACCTTTACCTTTCAAGCATGAAATGGAAATGCCTTAGACAGAGGTTTAACAAGAACAACAGAGAACTCCCCCATACTCCATCACCATGCTAACAAGCAGCAAAAACTATCAATTGCAGCCTACCATTGCAGATGGGATAAGAGCATGGAGAGCAATCAGGGAAAGCTTAAAACATAAAGTAAAACAGGGAACTGAGAAAAAGGTCTAAACAACCAACACCATGATGAGAACAAGACAATAAAAAAGAAATGTAAAACTGCTGGTGCACTAAAGTTTGCCATAGCAATAATAAAACCCAAACCCAATTAAAATCCTTACTACATGGATATAATATCCCACACCAATGGCCTAGCAGAAAGAAGGGTGTTAGTCATGAATACTAGTTACCTTAGGCTCTAGTCCTCTACACACTATGTCCGATAATCAGTAAGACATTCTAAGACACCCAAAATGCAAAAACAAACAAAAAACACAAAGACCCATTGTCAAAGACAAATCAACTAACAGAATAAGATTCAGAGACAACATAGATAATGTATTTATTAGAGAGGAAATTTAAAATAATTGTGATGAATATGTTATCTAATGGAAGACATGGACAGGATGCATGAACTAGTGGGGATTTTCAGGATGAACATATGGGGAAGGTAAAGGATAGTAAATAACCAAAGAGAAATGCTAGCAACTAAAAATCGCAGGTGCAGAGATAAAGAATGCCTTCAAAGGCTTGTCAGTACATTTGACACAATAAGGATGGTCCCTAGATTTCACCCAAACTAAAACCCGCACAGTAAGAGCTAGAAAAGAAAAGCAGAAGAGAGCATCCAAGAGTTTTAGGACTCCATCAAGGAGGCTAACACACATGTAATTGTAATCCCAAAAGAAGACAGAGAAAAAGAGTTGAAGAAATATTTGAAGACATGACAATGGCTGAAAATTCTCCAAAAAGATTAAAAATATGAAACCACAGGTCTTGGAAGCTCAGAAAAGCAGAGAAGCTTTTTAAAATTAATTAATTTGTTAATTTAAAAATTAATAGATAAATTAACACATCCAGACACATTACTCTGAAAATGCTGAGCACAAAAGGTAAAAAGAAAATCTTGAAATCATCCAGTGAAAAGGCCACATAATATAGAAAAAACAAAGACACAAAAGTACACCAAGACATCTTAACAGAAACTTTGCATGTCAAAAGAAAATAGAGTTACATTTTTGAAGGACTGAAAGAAAACTCAACCTTCTATCTCATGAAAATGCTAAAAAATGATGGAGAAAAAAAGATTCGCCCACAAACAGAAACGAGGAATTCATTAAAAGTGTATCTGAACTGTAAGAAATGTTAAAGAAAATTCTTTAGGAAAAAGGACTATGACAACAGACAGAAGTTTGGATCTACACAAAGAAATGAAGATTAATGACAGCTAATCAGACTGACTGAGAAAAGTATAAAACATAAATCTGACTTGCATTTGACGCCCCTCCATTTTTGTTTAATTTTCCTTGAGCGATTTTCTGTTGTCTGCAATCAAATATCCTTAACCAGATTAGGAATAGACACATAATATAACCAACCCTGGAAAAATACAATCCCATGGGAATATTAGATCACACGTTCAGTTGAAACAATTAGTAAGAATACATATTCAGTTAACTTTGTTAAATTTAAAACAAAATTTAGGGACATCTGGGTGGCTCAGTCGGTTAAACATCTGCCTTCAGCTCAGGTCATGATCCCGGGTCCTAGGATAGAGTTCTGCATGGGGTTCCTTGCTCAGTGGGAGCCTGCTTCTCCCTCTGCCTGCTGCTCCCTCTGCTTGCGCTTTCTCTCTCTGACAAATACATAAAATCCTTAAAAATATATATTTAAAAAAAACAATATTTAGTCTTCACAGGGTAAATGTGCTTTACGAATATACCTCTTAATGAGCTAGTAATACATTTTTAATTAATCCTGCTTAAGGTAATACTATTAGAAGATTTGATTCCATTGATGTCACTTAAGATTCGTCTTCATTTTCCCTGAGAAGGTTTTACTCCTCTTATCCATACCTCCTGGTTATCGTTGAAAAGGAAGTCATTATCTTTATTTCATAAACCCTGCAGATTAAATTATTTTATATAAAAACATGTATTTCTACAATTTAAAATATTTTACTTCTCTAGAGGGAGAAATACCTAGTAAAGTAAAAAGAAAATGAGTCTGGTATTTGCAAATGATACGAGAAACTAAAATAATTCTAATATACTAATCAGGCACCAAGAAACAGTCTTTGAACATCTTTTGGCAAGGAAAATGAGCAAGATTTAAAAACAGGGTCTTGGTGGTGCTGAAGTGGTTCAGTTAGTTAAGCTTGAAAGCAAGTCTCCAGGGGGCACCTGGGTGGCTCAGTAGGTTAACCATCCAACTCTTGATTTCAGCTCAGGTGGTGATTTCAGGGTCCTGGGATCGAGCCCCATCTTGGGCTCCCTGCTCAGCGTGGAGCCTGCTTTAGATTCTTTCCCTCTCCCCGACCCTCTCTTTGCCCATCCCCCATCTCCCTCTGTAAAAACAAACAAAACAAACCAGTTTCTTTGATCTAGAGATAGCAATCTAGTTTAAAAGGCATGAATGCTTCATGTAGATAAAATCAATGTGAAAGGTGGAAAAGAATTTGTTCACAGAACAGACAACTTCAGTGGGGTTTTTCCGAGCCAAAAAAAAAAAAAAAAAAAAAATGGTTTTTCACAGAAAAAAGGTTGCATAAAGAGATTAAATTAGAAAAGTAGGTTATGATTATTAAATGCTAATTTAAAGTTTTGAAATATTCTGTAACAAGGACAGCTTGTTTAGACTGAAAATTCTAGCTACTTACCTGTGGACCTCTGTGATGGTTAATTTTATGTGTCAGTTTGACTGTACCACAGGGTATCCAGATTAAACATTATTTCTGGGTGTGTCTGTAAGGTGTTTCTGGATGAGATTAGCATTTGAATTGCTGGACTAAGTAAAGTAGATTGCCCTTGCTAAAGTCTGTTGGCATCATCCAACCCTTTAAGGGCCTGAATACTATATAAGGTGTGGAGGAAAGAGGAATTCATCCTTTTTTCTTCCTGCCAGCCTGCTGGAGCTCAGACATCATTCTTCTCCTACTCTTGGACTAAGATTTACACCATCAGCTTCCATGGTTCTCAGGAACCTATATATCTATCTATATATCTATACTAATCTATGTATCAATGTCTATATATCTGTATCTAACTATATATCTATGTCTACATTATATATCTCTCTATATATCTATATCTATGTATAGGTTCTGTTTCTCTGGACATAGAATCCAGGCAAATACAACATTTTTATCCACCTGCCTCTATCTTACTGGCAGCTCCTTTGAATATCCTTGAAACAATAGCCTCACAAAGAAAGGCACTATCCCAATCCAGTTTTCCCCAGAGACTCACTCCTGTATTAAATACGATTTTTGAGAAAGACCTAGAACCTCACTATTCTCTCCTTTAAGGCTGCCGCCTAAATTTGCTTGCTTCAGCTTGGGGATATACTAATATTAAACTAAGGTTTCCATTTCTTCAAGTCTCCAAGTTATGAGATTCAGTCAATCTAAATTTCAGGTCACTGGCACAGAGCACTTCTCCTACCAAAATCTATATATAGTACATGAAGTGAAAAAAAAGAAGAAATCTCAGAAGTCGGTGAATATCTTTATTATAAAACTAATGAAATGACTGGTTTGCACCTGCAGAGCTAGCTAGCTGGAAGTTGTATGGGTCCAGCTACCTGGTACGGGTCTGTTCCAGTCCTGGATATGGTTTGGTACCATGTGGTGGTCAGCTGTGACTTCTAGGACGGCATCAGTGACCTGGTAACATTACGCTTGGAGAATCCTGGGATAAGAGATCTACTTTCTACCTCCCTGTTTCCCAAAAAGTGCTGCTTGCTAATGTTCCACTTTCCTCACCTTCCCTTCCTTACCACCCATTTTTCCAAGAAGATAAGTACTTTGTTCCACACTTGTTAGAGAACTTTTATGAAAGAGAAGAGCCAGTTGTCAAACACGTTATTTCTGAATTCATGTTACGTGACTATAAATAATAATATATATCATCAACAAGATGGATTTAACCCAGTAATGCAAGAATGATTAATATTGGGCAAAACCTCTTAATATACTCACCACATTAATAGATTAAAATAAAACATGTGACACAAAATGATAAAATGATGAAGAAAGATCTTCAGTGAAATTCAATACTTACTCATGATAAAAACTCTTAGGAAACTAGGAATAGAAGTATCTTTTTTTTTTTAACCTGATAAAAATATCTTCCAAAAAATACAGAACAAGCTTCATGTTTTATGGTAAAAGATTGGAACTGCACTCCTTAGTAACAGTAGCAAGATAGGAATGCTATTTACACCACCACTACAAACACTGAATTGGAAGCCCTAGCCAGAATAATGAGCTAAGAAAAAGGAATATAAGCTTTGGAAAGCAAAGAAGGCAATTAATCTTTGCAGATGACTACCTACAAAGAGTATTCAAGAGACTCTACAAAGAATCTAGGAAAACTAGCAAGAGAGTTCAGAAAATTATTAGATTCCAGCTTAATGTACATAAAATCTGTAAATAAATGGTGATATACTATATGTATAGATGAGAAAAATTAATATGCTTTCAAAAAGTCAGGTCTTTCTAAAATTCCAACAATATTTTTAGCAAGATTACCAAGCTGATCATAAAATTCATATATCACAGGAAAAGAACAGAGAAGTACATTTTGAACAACAACAAGAGCAGGGAAAAGGTGTAGGGATGAAATGCAACAGCAAAGACCAAGAAAGAGAATTCCTATGGTAATGAGAACACAGCAATTTTGGTGTAAGGATAGAAATATAGAAAACAGGTCTTAGAAGAGAGCCAAGGGTATATGAAAACCTGAGAGAAATATTATCATAATTCAGAGGAAGAAAAGGTGCATATATGTGGGGGAAAATTATAGAAGTGGAAAAAATAAACTAAATGCTTACTTCATATCCTGCATGAAAATAAAACATGGAGTCAATATATACAGAAAGGCAAACTGTTAAAAGTATTATAAGGAAACTGAGGGGTGAAGTTAAAAGGAAGATTGTAGGAGTACAGCATAATTCTGGACTTCCCAAATTCCCTTACAAAACAAAAAAACTAAAAAACAAAGCTGCCAAATCTACAACAAAACTAAACAAGTTATCTCCATTAGCCCCAAAATGGAGAAACTGAGGCCAAGCTGACCCTAACAAGCCTTACATTGTACTGGCAACTAAAAGGAAGGAAGCAGATTAGGTGGGGGATTTCTGGCAGCTGGGAAAGCTGGAGGACTCAGAAACTGAATTTCCCAAGGACCGCACATTGAGGGGTCTGTTCCAGAAAACTCAGTAGGCCATTCTTAGAAAAACACCAAAACTGGGAACTGGTTTCATAGATTCCAATTTGTGGGTGAGTGCAAAGGGACAGCAAAAGGTCAGATGGTATGGGTCAGTTTCTACCCTATAAAAATTGATGTGAAAGAACTAAAGTTTCCTTGTAGGACAAAGACCCGTCTCCCGGAGAATCTTCTGGGAATAGAATGTAAACTGAGCAAGATAAAGACTCTGGGACCAAATGAAGGAAAAGATCCAGATAGAAGTAGGGGAGGAGAACACAGAAGATGGTGTAAATCATATATTTAACCATTTTGCAATAGTAAGAGGGAGTTTTACAACTCTGAAGCTAGGAAAACTACTGGCCAACACTCCTCTTTTGAGAGTATTTTTTAAAAAAATTTTCACTTAAGCATGGACAAGAGAAAACTTTTAATCAAATGGATAAAAGAAAATAATACAAAACCATAAAAAACACATTATGAAGAATATATCATTAAACAGCATGGTATTCACATAGGGGTAGATAGGGCCAGAACAATTTAAAAATACAAAATAGATCCAATTTCATATGAAAATTTAGTATATTCTAAAGGCAGCATTTCAAATCAGTGGGGAAGGTAAACTTATTAATAAATGGTATTAGAACACCTGCTATGTGAGGAAAAGGGTTTGGTCCATTTTTCATACTTTCCAAAGGATAAATTACAGTTAAAATGGAGATTTAATTTTTTTTTTAAATAAAACCACACAAATACTAGAAGAAATTCTTAGAGGAGAATGTACACTTACAAAATGAAAACCTCCAATAACTGAGTCCTATTAAGCTATTTATATTATATGCAAGTTCTTATAAAAACTATCTAAAATTTGTTTTGCAGTCTGCAATTACAGAATGTTGTTATGTTCTTGTTTGTTGTATTGATCTTTTGAGGTAAGTAGAGACATGATATCACCCCTTGAAAAATACAGATGGTGAGATTCAAGAAATCTGTCCCTCATCATATAGCCAGGAATTAATGGAGCTGAAAAAAAGTGCATTGCGAATCCAGGTACAGTGTTTCTCCCAGTTCATCACCTGTTCTTCCTTTTCTTTCTGCTTTATATGACTTTTATTTTGTTTTATTTTTATTGTGTTATGCTAGTCACCATACAGGACTTCATTAGTTTTTGATGTAGTGTTCCAAGATTCATTTATGTCCATGCAATATGTGCCCTCTGTAATACCAACCAGGCTCACCCACCGCCCTCCCAAACCCTCAGTTTGTTTCTCAGAGTCCATAGTCTTTCATGGTTCATCCCCCCCTCCAATTCCCACCTCCTTTGACTTTTCCTTTCCTTCTCCTAATGTCCTCCATGTTATTCCTTCTGTTCCACAAGTGAAACCATATGATAATTGACTCTCTCTGCTTAACTAATTTCACTCAGCATAACCTCCTCTAGTCCCATCCGTGTTGATGCAAAAGTTGGGCATTCATTCTTTCTGATGGCTTTTAATAAAAACATATTTTTTCTTCCCTTTATTTTCCTCCTCCTGCCTTCCCATTTTATTTTTTTTCTTCTAGCCAGAAAGATACTGTGAAAGATGGGTAGATGGATACAAGGGTGGGTCAATGAATAGATGTATTAATTACTAAATATATACATAAAGGAATAGAAAGATAAAGGGCTCGGTAGACAAGTATGTAGTATGTAAGTGATGTTTCATGGAGAAAAAACAATGAGCCTATCTGTTCTCAACCTGGGCTCTAAGGTGACAAGGAGATCCATGTTCTACCACTAATATGGGAAAATAATGATTAGAGTAAGATTTTGTGCATTCCCATGTAACACTTATGCTCCTATAATCTGTCCAGAAAAACTTGTCGGAGAAGTAAAGGATATTTTCTAAACAAAATTATGTGATGGCTACTGGTTTGAAGGAAAACAGAAAATTATTATTATTATTCCATTTCTGCTGTACTATTTTATGATTCACTGTCACTGTTAGTGAACAATGGTCATGGCCCCACTTGTCAAAATGCTGGGGATGATTTGCTAACTTGTATGAACTATGGATAACTGTTTCTGGCAAAGACACATTATTGATCACTTGCTGCCAAGAGTGAATTGCTATTTATTGGAGCTACTAGAAGTATTTTGTTTATACTAATAAGTTTTGTAAGGCATTATAATTCCTTGGTCTTGCTTTCTTCAGTTAAATCATGTCATCTATTGCTATTCCCAGGATGCCTTTGAAAACTCATTGAGAGCCCCATAAACAATTTCAATAACCATTATGGCTGGCAGAATGATTGTACCTGCCAGCTTCCTAATCAGGCACTGATTTTCTGTGGCCTGCTGAGGAAGAAAATGTCTTTCTTCCATTCATTCGAACCAGCAAATGTTGTCTCTGCCAATCGCATTTTGAGCCATTAAGAGACACTGATTGTTATTATAGATCAGTTATGTAGCTGCACAATTGCTAGATTACTGTTTCTGCAGTATTGAGTACAGAACATGACTTCCAGCTAGAACTGTGGTAGTTGGCTATGCCATAGAGATGAGGCAGTTCCTTCATGAAGTGATTCCCTGAGTCTGTGGATAGCCTCAGGAACTCAGCAAACAAACCTATAACTGGATAAGCTTGAAGTTTACACAATAGAGTGTACATTGGGGTCCAAATCATTGGCCTCTCCTTTTTACTGTCCTACTGTTCAGATGTATCTAAACAACAAAGTCAAGCTAAATGTCCAGATAATTTATTTGTGAAATTAGTGAAGAACCACTATAAAGAAAAGAAATGGCAGGCCTGAAAGTAAATAGGGTCATTTTCTCAAAACAGCATTTCTTAAATCTCTTAAATCCATAGTGACTAGAACTTGAACATAAATATAGAGGTAAATTTATAGTAGGAATCCCTAGAGTTTTGTATCTTTTTTGTTAGATAATGTAAAACCAAGACATCCATAAGGAAAAGATAACCTTTATGTATCTCTATATCAATCATTGAGTGCTCACAGTATGCATGTAACATTTCTTATATACATAAATGTAAAGACTGGTTATGAGTCAATTATGAGTCCATGCATCTATGAGTCAGCCGGTCACTGGATCTGTTAGTTGTTCAGCATGTCTGTTACTCCCAGGACCAAAGGATGGCTGGATAAAGCTTAAAAGCAACAAAACATCTAATATTCACATTTTTGGAGTCTGGAAAAAGAGCGGACACAAAGGACAGGGCTGAATAGTGCTTGAAGAGATAATACTGTTAACATGCCACATTTGGAAAGGAATATAAACCTATACATTCAAGAAGCTGATTGTACCCCAAATATTGTGAATCAAAAGAAATTCAAGCCAAGAAGCACCATAATTAAACTTCTGAACAATAAGTAAAAAAAAGTCTTGAAAGCAACTAGAAAAAAAGACACCTCTGTAGGACATATGTAATAGAAATGACAAGAAATTTCTCATTAGGAATCAGGATAAAGAATGAAAAGAACTGTCAACCCAGTATCCTATACCTACAGAAAATACCCTTCAGGAATGGAGGACAAATTAAAACATTCTCTGATGAAGGAAAACAAAGAATTTGTCACTAGCAGATATACCCTAAAAGAATGCCTAAAAAGAATTGTTTAAAAAAAAAAAAAGAGGAAATGATAAAAGAACTTTGGGACATTGGGAAGAAAGAGCACAGTAAACAAAAATATGGGTAAATATAGTTTTTTTTTCTCCTCTTGAGTTTTCTAAATTATATCTGACAATTGGAGCAAAAGTTACAACACTATCTGATGTGGTTTTAAATATATATAAAAAGAGGAAATATGTTAGTAACTATAAATGGAGAGAGTAAAGGGACATAAAGGGAGTTAAGGTTTCTGTACTTCACTCAAATTGGTAAAATGATGACATCAGTAGACTATGCTGAGTTATATATATATTATGTAATACATAGTGAAACTATTAAAAAAAGTTTACAAGAAAATGTGCTCAAAGACATATAGATTTATCTATAGAATCTATAAATTATAGAATCTATAGAATTCTGATCAATGTTCAAGTAACCCATCATAGATAGGGTTTTTTAGACAGAACAAAGAGAACAAACAAAACAAAAATTAAAATGGCAGACTTGAGCCCTGGCACAATTACATTACATGTAAATGATCCAAATACATTAAAAGAGACCAACAGGGGAGGTGAACCATGAAAGATTATGGACTCTGAAAAACAATCTGAGGGTTTGAAGGGGCGAGGGGTGGGAGGTTAGGGATCCAGGTGGTGGGTATTGGAGAGGGCACAGGTTGCATGGAGCACTGGGTGTGGTGCAAAAATAATGAATACTGTTACACTGAAAAAATAAAAAAAAATTTTAAAAAAGAGAGAGACTGACAGGATGGTGTTAAAAATACTCAACATATGCTGTTTCCAAAATCCTCTCTTCAAATGTAACAATATAGCCAAGTTGAAAATAAAAGGATGGAAAATATATATCACATGAGCATTAATCAAAGGAGAGAAAAGCAGCTATATAAACGGCAGATAAAGTAGATTTTGGAGCAAAGGAAATTACCAGAGATGAAGAACATTTTATAATAAAAGGCTCGATCTATCAAGAGCTAAGAATCTGAAATGTGTATTCTATGCATCAAACATCAAAGCTGCAAAATATATGAAGCACAAACTGAAGGATTTAAAGGAGATATGGATAAATCCACAACTACACTTGTATACTTCAATACCTCAACAATTGGTAGAATAGCTAGACAGAAAATCAGCAAGGTTCTTCACTAACTCAACAACACTATAAGTCAAAGGATCTGTTCAGCATTTACAGAAAACCTCACCCAACAAGAGAAAAAATATGCATTCTTTTCAAATACCCACAAAACATATACCAAAACAGACCATAATCTGGGCCATAAAACAAACCTTAACCAAATTTTAAAGACTGCAGTCGTACAGAGTGTGTTCTCTGATAACGAGAGAATCATGTCAGAAATCAGTGACAGAAAATAACAGGAGAATAACCAAACATTGTAAACCAAACAATGCCCTTTTAGATAATCCACAGGTTAAATAGGAAGCCTCAAAGAAAATCAAAGAATACATCTAACTGAAAGAAAACAAAAATACAGCATATCAGAGTTTGTAAGACACAGCTAAAGCAATGCTGAGAGAGGTATTTATACCATTTAAATAAATATATTAGAAAAATCAAGTCTCAAAAAATTTATCCTCGTTCTCAAGAACACAAAAAACAAAGATGAAATAAACTCAAAGTGAGCAGAAGGAAATCTCCAGGCACAGAGGGCTGCACTGGAGAATTCTGCTTAAAGTTTAAAGAATTAACACTAAATTTATACAGTCTCTTCCAGAAAATAAAACAGGAGGAAACATTTCCAAATTCATTGGATGAATCTAGTATTACCCTTACATCAAACCAAACTAAAACAGTTGAAAAACAGAAAACTACACCCAAGTTCTGGTACAACTGTTCTCGCAACATTGGTCTGTATTGTCCTACTACAGGATACTACTATAGTGGGAAACTGGGTAATATGCAGAGATTGTCTTTATTTCTTACAATGTTTGAATCTAAAGTATCTCAAAATAAGAAACTCATCTACAAAAAAAAATTATTTACCTCTGGGTCTCATATTCTAAAATATTTTTACTGAATAAAATTTTAAGTAGTCATTCTTTTTCCAGTTTTAATTAATCAAACAAATATCTAAGTAGGAACCAACAATTTATCCTAATATCAGTATCAGTGAAATTAAGAAAGAGATCTAGAGAAGTTGCACGGCTTGATCAAGTTTAACAACACCGTCAATACTGAATTATGACAGAAGTCAGTGATGCCCAATTCATACTTGCGACTAAAATACTAGATTGTATGATATAAAATTACCAATCTTGAGTCATTATTACTTATAAAAAAATCAGTTCAACCCTGTGTATAATCTCTCATTGTGGAAAGGACTTCAAATGTTTCTATATTTTCTAGTAAGCATTTATTTAGTATCTACTGAACATTTAATTAAAATTAAGTTGTTTCACGCTATTGGAATTGTCACTTAATTTTCCTCTGATATATGATTATTAGTACTGTTACCAGGACTCGAAATCCCTCAGGAACGATCTAAAATCTCATTTCCCCCATCCTAGCCTGAAGTCATCCATATCTCTAGTGTTTTACCATGCTGACAGATTTGATATCGCTAGATGGGATACTCAAAGCACCAAAAACGTTGGAGTGCTACCACTTGACCTATGCTCATTCAGAGGCTTGGCCCCTGGTCTTATCCCAAGGCTTCTAAGAAGCTCTAGGTCTAAATAAGTATAAGACTATCCTCAGGGCTTCTGAGAGACTTCCAGACTGAAAATTATTCCTAGTCCTCCTTCATTTTGTTTCAAGCTAGGATTGAGTCTAAGTGGCAGGGGGGTAGATGGATGAGAGGATGAGATCCCAGTACCAACCTGAGCTAGGAGTTGTTCACACTGAGGGTCATTTAGAGCATTTAAAAAGTGGAGAGCCTTTCCATCTAGCCAGGTTCCAATATCACCACAGTGCTTTGCTCCCTGGTCACCATGAGGCCATATGTCTACATACCCGCTTAGGTCCCTGCTTTTGAGTACTTTATTTACCAGTTGCGTTTCCTGGGCCATAATAAACACAGGCTAGAACCCAGGTACTCAACTCAGCCATGCCTTCAAGCACTTGCAACCTTAAGCACCCACTTCATTTTTCCTAGTCTTTCTTCCCTGGCCAATAAAGTAGGGAAAATGCTGATATAATAACCTATTAAGATAATGCAAGGTTTTCCAAACCGCAGTATGCTTATTATTCATGATATAGGAGATGGCTTAGGTGGTCTGTGAGCAATAGCTTTATCTCAAATACCTAAATACTTTTACTCTTACCTTCCATTTATGAGAAGACAAATGGCTTCCTACTTATATAAAATTCCCTTTAGAAATGAGTGTGTGTACATTTTTCAAAATATAAAGTCAATTAAAGAAAAATATTAAGGGCATAATATTACAGGAAATATACAGATGTGACAAAATAACTTGTGGAAGAAACTCATGTATTGGAAACATTAAGCTAATTCAGGTTGTACTTGTCAGTGTATGAGAGCTTGTCTGGTCATTCCAACACTGTAACAGAAAGTGGTGGTATGCCTGAATATCCCTATGTCCACTCATATTGACCAAAGTACCAATTAATTGCTTCACTTTCCTTTTCTCTTTGCCAACACATTGCCAGAATATGCAATCGCTACTTCCAGAAACTTCCCTAGACTTCACATCACATCACATCATTGTCTTCTTGTGGCTTTCAGTTTCCAATTTAAATTCCCTACTTTTGTCATCACCTGAGCTATTTTGTCGCATGGCCTTTAACCACTCAGGTTACCCCAGTTAGCACTCTGCTCACACAACCTTTTCTACCACACTGCTCCTACTTGATGCTTGCCCAATTCATCCTAAAAGATCCATTTCAAAACCCACTTATGTCTGGAAATCTAGCTAACCACATTACTTTCAGATGATTTATTTATTTCATAAGTTGCCCCATCCCTGACAGTAAAGAAAATAAACTATATTTAATCACAGGGTTAAGGGAGGACCACACTGATCACAACCACCTCCCACATTCTATTTCTGTCAAGTGAATCATGAAGTTGAAGGTCATAGTAGAAAGACAGAGATAAAGATAAACAGTTTTTCTTTTTCTCATTTTCTTCCAGTTGTAATGCATCTCTCTGAATACCCTGCCAGACAGAGATGAAGCAACAGTAGGCCCTTGGATGCCAGAGGAGACAAACCTACACTCACCCTGGACATGATCCAAAGAATATTTATTGACTGACTGAAAGTACTCAAAATATCCAACTTACAAATGGATTTCACATACCTTATCTCCTTCAGTTTTCATGAAAACTCTGGGAAATAGCTAACATTATGTCCATTTTATAAAGAAAGGGAAAGAAGCTAAACGAAGTGAATGATGTAGCTAATTATGGCGGGACTTGGGTTTGGGTACACCGCTTCCAGGTCCAGTGGGTTGCCTATCTCTAGATGGATAGATATGGATGATATTAGCCATGGCCGGAAAGGGGAGACTAGTTAGATTCACTAATATAGGAACCTCTTAAAATAAAAGGCAATGAGGGGCACCTGGGTGGCTCAGTGGGTTAAGCCTCTGCCTTTGGCTCAGGTCATGATCTTGGGGTCCTTGGATCAAGCCCCACATGGGGTTCTCTGCTCAGCGGGGAGCCTGCTTCCTCCTCTCTCTCTGCCTGCTTGTGATCTCTCTCTCTCTGTCAAGTAATTAAAAATTAAAATTAAAAAAAAAAAAGAGGCAGTGAGGTTGTTATAAAGGTGCTGACTGGTAGATCAGAGAAGTCATCTGATCAGATGATGGCTGTCATCCGACTTCTCTTGATCCCCCACCCTGTGGTTTCACTCCCCGGTCCACCACTCTCAGTGCACTGGCCTCCTCGCTATCCTCAAACAGGTAAAGGCCAACCATGCTCCCCATTTGCAGGCACTCCATCTGGAATTCTCCTCAAGGCCCCTTTTCTAAGAAGGACCTTGTTGAAATAGTATCACCCCTTTTTCTTATCACTCTTTATCACCTTTCTCTGCCGTATTTTTTTCTATAGCTTTTATTGCCATCTGGCATAGTATAAATTTTATTGATTTATTTGTTTATTAATACATCTCTTCCCATTAATGTAAACTCCGTGATGGCAAGAATTTTTTATCATGTTTACTCTGCTATATTCCAACTCCCCAGTAACAAGCACATAACAGACATAGAATAAATGTTGGCAGAGAAAGAGAAGAGAAGGGGAGAGGGGGAAGGAGAAAGGAGAGAGAAGAGGAAGGGAGGAAGAGCTTGAATTCTGACCTGTATGACACCTACTGCGTAGCTGGTTGAACAGAAGTCACTTTACTCCTGGGACAGTTTCTTCCTCCAGACAATGAAGCAGTTAGATTCGGTCACCTCTAAGATGACTTCTGACACTAACGTTTCATCATTCCGTACATTATGACTCTGTGTTTCCCTTGTTTATTGATAGGAAGAGGAAGATGAATAGTTATCACAAGGTGAAAAGGCTGCACACATCAGTGAGCTCCTCTTCTGGCTGGTACCATCACACTTACTACTGTGCCAAGCATAGCTAGCCTGACCCTAATGCAGGAGAGGCCTTTCCATGTGGCAATATTTGAGAAACATCAGGAAAGCTACCACTTGATCAAAAATATCCCTCTCTACAAGTTTCTATTGATATTTAAAATTCCAAGGTGAACAGCATTTCGGCAAACACCATCTCTTATCAAATTATAAAGGTCCCTCTAAACCCATCATCACTCTCTGATGCATGTGAGGCACCTCTGCGAAAAGACTAGGACTTTGGAATCAAGAATACCTGAATAGGAAGTCCAGCTCTGCCACTTGAAAACCAGGAGCACTTGAACAATTGACTTATTTCTTTAAAACTTAGCGTTGTAACCTGTAAAGTGCGGATAATGAGGGTTGCTTGGGAGGCCCATCATTAAGTGTCTGCCTTCGGCTCAGGTCATGATCCCAGGGTCCTGGGATTGAGCTCCACTTCGGGATTCCGGCTCAGCAAGAGGCCTGCTTCCCCCTCCTCACTCCCCCTGCATGTGTTCCCTCTCTTGCTCTCCCTGTCTGTAAAATAAATAAATAAAATCTTTTTTTTTTTTTAAATGGGGATGATGATAGTACTTACTTTACAGGGATTTTGTGAGGATTAAGTAACATGAAGGTATTTATTTATTTATTATAAAGATTTATTTATTTATTTGAGAGAGAGAGAGAGAGCACATGAGCGGTAGGGAGGGTCAGGAGGAGAGGAAGAGAGAGTCTTAAACAGACTCTGAGCTGACCTTGGGGAGGGATGCAGGACTGGATCTCATGAGACTGAGATCATGACTGAGCCAAAGCCAAGAGTCAGATGCTTAGCTGATTGAGCCACCCAGGCACCCCTAAAATGAAGGTTTTAAAACACTTAAGAAATTATCCATAAATTATAATTCGTGTATCTTTTTAATACTGCAGGAATAATTTTATCTGATTCCAGTAGCTTCTGGTGCTGGGTTTGTGAATAGGCACACTCTGGATAAAGGGTGGAAATATAGACTTAAAACATGAGAGTGAGTGTTTCTTTATGGAGTCAAGAGTGTTGGTTTTGGGCAGAGGGGAGGCCAGGGCATATGAAGTCACAGAGCTTCCCTAAGGAGGAAAGGGATGAACGGCAAACTGTCTGCAGTAATTGAAGTCAGAAAAGTCTCACTTCTTGGATATATGCCCTTTGTCTATAGTGACATTTGTGAATATCTTCTCCCATTCTGTAGGTTGCCTCTTTGTTTTGTTGACTGTTCCTTGGGAAGTTTTTTATCTTGATTAAGTCCCATAAGTCCTGTTTTGCTTTTGTTTCCTTTGTCTTTGGAGAACTCCTCAAACTCAACACTCAAAAAACAGATAATCACACCAAAAAATGAAGAGAAGACATGAACAGACACTTCTTCAAAGAAGACATACAAATAGTTAACAGACACGTGAAAAAATGTTTATCATCGCTAGCCCTCAGGGAGATTCAAATCAAAACCACATTGAGATACCACCTTACACCAGTTAGAATGGCCAAAATTAACAAGACAGTAAACAAGAGTTGTAGAGGATGTAGAGAAAGGGGAACCCTCTTACACTGTTGGTGGGAATGCAAGTTGGTGCAGCCACTTTGGAAAACAGTGTGGAGATTCCTTAAGAAATTAAAAATAGAGCTACCCTATGACCCTGCAATTGTACTACTGGGTATTTACTGAAAGATACAGATGTAGTGAAAATAAGGCCCATCTGTACCCCAATGTTTATAGCAGCAATGGCCACGGTCGCCCAACTGTATAAAGAACCAAGATGCCCTTCAACGGATGAATGGATAAAGAAGATGTAGTCCATAATACAATGGAATATTACACCTCCATCAGAAGGGATGAATACCCAACTTTTGTATCAACATGGACTGAACTGGAGGAGATTATGCTGAGTGAAGTAAGTCAAGCAGAGAGAGTCAATTATCATATGGTTTCACTTAGTTGTGGAGCCTAAGTAATAACATGGAGGACATTAGGAGAAGGAAAGGAAAAGTGAATTGGAGGAAATCGGAGGGGGAGATGGTCCATGAAAGACTGTGAACTCTGAGAAATAAACTGAGGGTTTTGGTGGGGGGGGAGTTAGGTGAGCCTGGTGGTGGGTATTAAGGAGGGCACATATTGCATGGAGCACTGGGTGTGATGCATAAACAGTGAATCCTGGAACACTGAAAAAATAAAATAAAATTTTAAAAAATAAATAAATAAAAATAAAAAAGAAACATCTCAGTTTTCCAATGATGTTTTAAATTTTTTGAAAAACGTACTGTCTTTTTGGCTAACCTTGGCCACAGATCAGTGTAATTCAGTTCATGCTACATATCATCTTATGTTAACCCAATGCAGCACTAACAAACAGAAGAGAATCCATGTCTGCCTAAGACATGATCATCAATCAGTAGCCCTGAGTTCTTGGATCTGCCAGGAAACTTATCAACAGAGGTCAAAGTTTTTGGGGAAAGGCAAAAAAAAAAAAAGGCCCTGAAATTGGAGGGGGTGCCCGCTCATTAATCAGGCCTAAATGAAAACATTGTTTCTATGTTTGGAGCACTGACATCTTCTGTATAAACTACAACACTCATTTTTTGATTACGTTATGTATCAAAACTGGTAGAGTAACCAAGGAAAAGGAGGGGGAGGAGTCCAGAAAAATAGCTTTGCACCAAAAATAAAAAAAGGCCCAGTATAACTGGAAACTAAGAATCACTGTGACTGTGAATTTCTGCCTCCTTATTAAGTCAGTTCCTGTTTTATTAAATATCATGAAACTTTTTTCCCATATTTTCTCAATCTTCTGCATCAGTTATCGGAAATGTGTAATATTCTATGTTAGACAACTCTAAGTATACTTGGTAAGAATAATAAAAACCTTTAGAGCAACAGAAACGGAAAATGACAGCCTCAAATATATTACCACCTGATAAACTGCATATTTATGGTGTGACCGCCTTCCAAATAACTCATTGTCTGGTTTAGTACAAGTCCTGATTCAACGTTTGACTTATGAAGGGTTTTAGCAATCTGAGGACTATTTTTCTCTGCTGTAAAATAATACCTCCAAAGATATAATACACAAATAACAGTTGGTTGGCAGTTTATTTCTTGCCTACAATGCTCAAGAGAGACTCTCTCTATGCTAAAGAGGTCCTCTCACCTCTCAGGTTCCTGCCGCAGCGTGTATGAACGGTGGTACATTTCACGTTGCAGCTACGCCCTTGCCAACTGAAAGCTGTTCATTTCATCACTATCG
The DNA here is from genome assembly GCF_022355385.1 of Mustela nigripes. Classification (NCBI taxonomy): domain Eukaryota; kingdom Metazoa; phylum Chordata; class Mammalia; order Carnivora; family Mustelidae; genus Mustela; species Mustela nigripes. The sequence goes on along the minus strand of NC_081570.1, from coordinate 58,107,143 downwards.
GTGCCTAGAACCTATTAAATACTCCATTGAACAACTTTTAAGTTAATAAAGGAATAATGGATAAATTAGTCACCACAGGAAATGTGAAATTGTTTAAGACTCAACTGGTCTCACAAGTTTTCCAGGGAAGAGTACTTGGACAGTAACTCTTGAGGAATGAGGAGAGATCAGTATGCAGATGTTGATTAAGTGACAGGTTTAAAACCAGTTCTTGGGGGCACCTGGGTGGCTCAGTGGGTTAAAGCCTCTGCCTTCGGCTCAGGTCATGATCTCAGGGTCCTGGGATCGAGCCCCTCATCAGACTCTCTGCTCAGCAGGGAGCCTGCTTCCTCCTCTCTCTCTCTCTCTGCCTGCCTCTCTGCTTATTTGTGATCTCTGTCTGTCAAAAAAATAAATAAAATCTTTAAAAAAAATTTAAAAATAAATAAAATCAGTTCTGGGGACTACTTGTTGCCTTGGCTTCAGAACGATTAATCTTACCTTTGTGAAAACTTGGTCTTTCCAAATTTGCATTTCTATAAACCTCATAGGGGTTTCAAAAGAATTTTAAAAAAAAAATGCTCATAAAGACCATACACTCTCTACTAGCCATATAGTGAGTAGTCAGTAAAAGTTATGTTTATATTTTTAAAATAGACTCAAGTCAGCTTGTAAGAACGAATAGAATTCCTATGAAATATGGTCTAAATGCTTTTGCCAGAACACCATAAAATACTGTCACCCATTCTTCCCTTTCTCCACTCTTGATTTAAAAGAAAAACTAACATGTATTTTATCCACAAAACCAAAGATTAAGTTTAAATTGGCTTGTATTAGCTAGGATTCTGCTTTTCTTCTGTGCTTAGCTTACCTTAGATTCTGAAGGCATGAGATAAATAAGATGGACTTAAGGGCAGTGCTGTAGGAGAAGATCGGGTGATGTGGTAGAATAGATGATTATTTCCAATTCTTCCCTTCCACCTTGCTGTAAAACTGTACATGACTTTACAGTATCTCTCACCAGTAAATGGGGTATGTTCCCCACCCACGTTGACACTTGTGTTGGTGATGTGAATTACTGTGGTCAACATACTGCAATAGATATGATACAAGCAGAGGTTTTAGGTTGCTTTCAGGATTTCACTCAGAAGCTTGCATCTCTGCCACCCACCACGAAAGCAACATACCCCCTCTAAGAAGCAAGGAGATACCTGGAGCAGATTTGGACCCAACATATAGGCTGAGGCCAAACCCAGCTCATCAACAGATCCATGAGTGAAAATAAAAATTTTTGTTGGTGCAAAGTCACTGAAATTTTGAAGTTGTTTGTTACACAGAAAAAAAATGACTAATACATAAGGTAAATAATGAGGTAGAACCTAGATTATTACAGAATGGAAAAGAGAAATGGAGCAGAAATAGGGAATGAGGAATTAGAGGAATAGATTAGCTTTCAATAATCTTGCCATTATCTTGCTTTGCTTCAGCTGTAAAGGGAACATTAATACATTAGTACTTTCTCTCTTCCTGGGTACAAAATAAAGCTAAGATAAAGTAATCATGAAGACTACAGTATGAGGCTTTTCAGGGCAGATACTCAGTGGAAGAGAAACATGAGTACTCCATCCCTGGCTTTTAACAAGCCAGAGCACTAAAGACTGAAAAGGATATGAGCTGGAAAACCAATCCCAAGGTTGGGGAGGTTCTGAAAGAAAAAAAAAAATACCAAGAATCTAGGTTCCAGGACACTCCTCTTAAAGGCTTCTTAGCAAGCAATGGGTTTGATTCAGTGCAAGATTAAACTTGACTCTTTATATACATGTACGGGAACAAAGGAGCAGTGATAAAGTAAAGAAGATCTCTGGTGCACAGAATATATCAACAAACAGTAATTACGTATGATGTATTTGATAAGTATGAATGGCAAATCATATCTGTAAAGCAAGCTAACTCTGGCAGAAACAATGAATACAACTTCATGCTGCATTATATTATAACAATGTCCTAGAAACAAATTCAAAGACTATGGTAGTGAGTGATGTCACACTTTCAAAGTTTCTAAGTTAAGTTTCTTTTTTGAAAATAATATAAGCTGACATTGGTTAGACTATATATATATATATGTATATATATATATATATGTCTCTCTTTTTTTTTTTCTCTCTCCACACACACACACACACACACACACACACACAGAATATTAACTACATTATTTATATATATATATATATATATATATATATATATATACACACACATTATATATCTATCAGATAATAGAGCATAAGTTAGAGCAGCTCTGAGCATATCTTTACATGAACTTATGGACAGTGTTATCCTGGTTAAACAAGCTACAATTGCTTGTATCCTCATATTCTTCTCCATAAGTTTCTAAAACCCAGACTACTGAGACTGATTTCCTTAGGTTATGCCATATCCTTTGCACCACCAAGGTTGCTAATGATGGAAGGATCAAGTATCCAGGAAGAAATTTTAAATTGAAAAGAAAGAGGAGTTGGGGTGACAAAAATAACTGATGGACAATTCTTATTTTGATTCTATCAGTCATTTATATCTGGAAGTGCCTTGTTCAGTGTTTGGCCCATAGAGGACACTCAATGAATATTTTGTGGCTGAATGTTGAATGAATGAACATAGAACGAACAATCTCGGGTTTACTGACAATTCCCTTTTTCATGTTCTATAAAATGGTTTTATCAATTAATCTTCTCATTTGTCTCAAAATAAATTGAGGTGATATGACAGAAATAATTTAGAAAGCTTAAGGCTCTACATAAAAAGAAGGGAGTTGAGTATTTTTTGTCTATAATAAATTATGGGGACACTTCTAATGGGCCAATCACCATGCTTAGGTACCTTATATACATTATTTCATTTGTTCTTCAAACCTGATGAGGTAGATATAATTTGTACCACCCTCCACTGCTTCCACTTTATATTTGCAGAAACTAAGGAGGGGTGGGGAGAGGATATAATATGATTTGTCTAAGGTAGTAAAGTAAATAAGAGTGGTACTTGGATTCAGAATTATATGACTTCAAAAACTAAACTCTCTCTTTTTTTAAGATTTTATTTATTTATTTGACAGACAGAGAGCACAAGTCGGCAGAGAGGCAGGCAGAGAACAGGCAGAGAGAGAGGAGGAAGCAGGCTCTCTGCTGAGCAGAGAGCCCGATGCGGGGCTCGATCCCAGGACCCTGGGATCATGACCTGAGCCGAAGGCAGAGGCTTTAACCCACTGAGCCACCCAGGCATCCCCAAGAACTAAACTCTTAACCATTATACCTAATAGGCTCATACTTTTCTGATCCAGAAGAACTTGCAGATTTCAGAATCATCATACATTATCTTTTAAATACTGATATACAATATTGGGAAATCGCAAATCATGTAATTTGAGGCTTCCAGTTTAAATTATGAAAATTAAATTACTATATTATGAAATAAAATACCATGCTGTATAGAAAGTGTTAGTTCTGATTAAACCAATATGAAAACTCTGATCAGAATTCCAGCAGGACAGCTTTGGTTATTTAGGTCAGATCCATTTCCATGAGAGTCCTGTTATTTTATAAGTGTCTCATTAATTCATTTCATGAAAAAGATTTTAATTTCAGATCCCAAGTGTTTGGCAGAGATAGTCAAAATGAGGATGCCTCTTCAAAAACAGAATATAAACTTAACATAAATTATACATGACAGATGACATCTCATAAGTTTAGAACACTTTTCTCAAAAGTTTAGAATGCAGTGAAATGAAATTGTTTCTATTTGAAAGTTCTGAACTTTTAGAAGAAAGGCTTTTGCTTTAAAACCTGTTATATGAGCATAGAAAAGTTTCTGGAAGGATATACAGCAAACTGTTAACAGTCAAATTTGTAGGATAATGGTATTAAGGAATAAAATAGCTTGATTTTAACTTTATATACTTCTATGTAGTTGTCTAAGTATTGTGTTTATAATTTTAAGCAATCTTAAAAAAAAGGAAAATTTCAGAATTTTGTAACTCATAATGCCATTGGTTTTTCATTAGAGTTATTTGATTAAAGGTGTTGTAGGGAATAGTACAGTGTAGTGATAAACAAACTGTTGAGATTTGAATACCAGCCCTGCTGTTTTCTAACTGGGTGTGCTTGGGCAAGTTACTTAATTCCTCTGTGCTTTGATTTCTTCACCTATAAAGTGGGGATAACCACAGTACCAATAGAGATTGTTGTAAGAATAAAAGGAGATAGCACACAAAACATTCTACCTTAAAACAGTTACCGGGGACATAGTAAGGGTTCAATAAACATTAGCAACTAATAGAGAAGAGGTATAGAAAGGACAGACCTCTTAATGCAAATGGTCTATATTTTTGGTTCCAGATTTGAGATTAGAACCCTGGCTGCCTGGTTCCTGGTTAATTTGTCTTTCGACAACAGATTTTGTTCTTTCTCTTTTAAGTCTTTAGGATCAATCCAATTTCCTTCATTCTTTACTCTAGAGGACACTGTCTCCAGCATTCAAATGGCAGATGCAGAAAATTATAAAAAGAGAAGAAAAGATCAAGAAAATGTTCAAAATACAAGGACAATAATTCATTCAGTAAGTCTGATAATTTCCTGAAAACTTGTTTTCTTAAATTTAATATCCTGCAATTGTCAGCAAGATGTATGTGTATGATTAACTCTGAGGAAATAGGGGGTCTGCTAGAAAATTTAATCTGAAAAATAAATGTGTTATAAAAAAAAATCCCTCAAAATATGACCAACATGTCATTTCAATTTTATAGAACAGCCTAATAGCTCAAGCAATTGTTCATCATGGGCTAAACATCAAACACATTTACGCTCTCAAAAGATGCCACAGTACACCATCAAATGCAATTAGTTCATTTAAACATCAAGGCCCTTCTGTGAATGGCCTGAGTTTGGGGGAAACATATAACTGTCACATACCAGGTATTCAAGAAATAACTGTTGAATGGATTAATGAACATACACTTCCAAATCTGATTACATAATTGCATAACAGCTAGCTGTCTTTTTCTGATACACTTGAAAACCTTCTTTCTTTTTTAATATCCTACAAAGTAGAACAAACAGGATTTTTAATTTAATACCATCTGAATCTGCCAAAATGCTTTAATTTTTCTATGAACGAAACACTAAACATTAAGAAATATTGTTTCTTTACATAAGCATATTCTCCATTTTCTCATTAAATTTCATGAATATCTCAAAAAAAGAAAGGGAAATGGATATAGAAAGAGAGACAGAGACAAGGAGAGACAGAGACAGGAAGAGACAGAGACAGAGAGAGACAGGGTCGAGGGAGAGAAAGCGAAAAGGAGGAGAAGGATTGAGATACGTCTGCAAGGTGGTTGCCCTGGTTTGGGCTCTCAGATCTCAAAACAGCTTCATTTGTCCTTATTTTTTCTAAGATGGACAAGTAGTTTAGCTTCCGGGGTGCACTGCGGACTTCCACAGTCTTCGAACATCCCCTTTTCCGTCCATTCAAATTACCTCTACTGGCATGCTTTTTCTCCACCCAACACAAGTCTGGGAGACTGTACCTTTTTTGACCCACACTGAAAGCAGGAAGCAGAGCATTGGGTTTGCTTTGAATGACCTTTCCTTTCATCTTCTTCTCTTAGCCTGAAGCATGACGCAGAGTGTACCTTTTTCCCCCCAACATCTTTCGACTAAACTCAGCCATTGTTGCTACATCTACTAGAGAAAAATCTATGGAAGTTCTACACAATCACAAGGGAATTGGGAAATCTCACAAAAGACATCAGTTATTTGTAGCTCCATTCTTGACAAAGTGTTGAGATTTGAAATGAAGAGGGAAAAAGGGAGAAAACCATAAATACAAGACTGGAAGCTGCAATTTCTAGAATCGGTTGGTTTTCAAATGCATTAAAAATATTTGATTACCTAGCTTTGATGCGCTTCTAATTTGCACTCTTTTCTTTGGTTCTGCCATCAGAAAATCATTTCAGACACACCCACCATTGCCATAGCATTATTTTGGTATATTTTCTAGAATGAAATCTCCCTTTCGGTATTTTTTACTTGTTATTTATGCTATCAAATTCTGCTTTTTTTAATCTCTTTCAAACTTTGTCATTTATTTTAAAACCTGTACTATATTCTAGTTGTTTCCTGGATGATTCACAACCATCTCTGAGTAAAAGCACAAGGATTTGATTAGTGTGTTATGAACCGAGTGTCCTATCCCTCTCGACAAGAACAAGAGGCTCTTCACAATCTCAGTGGCTGCTTTCACCGCTCCTAGGAGCCCTGCCACCAGCTCAGGGACACAACCCCCATGGTTTTCTGTTGTTTTCATAGTGTACCCAGAACACTGTGATTTTGTTACTTGGCTTCTTATTTTATTTGAAAGATAAATACTGTTGTTTACTACAAACACCCTAGACCAAAACTTAGTAAGAAACACAATCCAGAGCAGGAAATATTTATTGTAGGATAATAGTGAAACAATAGGCTCTGGAACCAGAGATGGTAAAGGAAGCTCCCTCCCCAATGCTTTTACACCTAATTGGGAGAACTCTGATGTCCTGAATTTAAAAAAAAAAAAGTGGATAGATAACCTTAAATTTTTTCTTCAGCCTAGGATTCAGATTCCATTAACTACAGGAACAAAAGAGATTAAATTCATTCCAATATGAACAAAGGATTTGTGTCATTTATTCTCAGTACTAGAGAATAGGAAAGAAGGAAATAAGGTCTCTGTTGCTCTCTGCTTCAAGGGGAATAGGAGTCTTCTAAATTTTGGTGGACCCCCCAGGCCCTACATGATTTACTTCATTATTTTATTATATTTGTATTATTTTTGCTTCCCCACATTTCTGGCATCCCTCAGCACCCAGGTAATCCTCCTGGTGCCTATGTTATGTGATCTACAACCTTGAGCATAGATCCCTGCCACAGCTGTTACCTTGTTAACCCTACTTTGCTATAAATTCCTGAAGGGCAGGGATGTTGGAATTCACCATCACATCAATGAAGAGCTCTTATTTATTACATAGAAAAGAGTGGGTATGCTTGTATACAGGGAAGAATAAGTAATTCAGAGCTCTGAATGACTATGTTGCATTTCTACAGGGCTCCCTTACCCTTCTCTCCTCGTCCTCCTCTAGGGTACATTACAAGATTCATTGGGACTTTTTCCCAAGAATCCTGGCAGGAGAGAAGAAGGATATGGAGCCAAGAACACTCAAGCACAAAAAGCCATTTATATTGCTTTCTCAACCAAAAATCTACTTTAAATGGACACTGTCATTAAACAAATGAATATTATGGTGAGGCATGGACCAGTGCAGACCCATCCTCTTTCCACAGACCACTATTCAATTTTAAAGTCGGATACAGTTTACCAGTGAAGACCGTGAGCTCTGGCATCAGGCAGACCTGAATCCAAGTTTGTCTCTCGTTTCTGGCTCTGTGAACTTGGGCGAGGAACTTAATCTTTTTATGCTCAGTTTTTCAATCTATAAAATGGTGATAACATATAGCCATAACAAATAGCCTCATGGAGTCATTGGGACAGGTAAATAAACCAATCTGTGAAACATAGCTAACACATGCCTAACACCCAGTACATGCTTAACAACAGTTGAGTATGATGTGAAATCAAAGAAGGAGGCAAAGCATAAGAGACTTTTGGGACACCCGGGTTAGTCATTAAGCATCAGCCTCCGGCTTGTGTCATGATCCCAGGGTCCTGGAATCGAGCCCCACATTGAGCCCTGCATCGAGCCCCACATCAGGCTCCCTGCTCAGAGGGAGGCCTTCTTGTCCCTCTCCCACTCCCCCTACTTGTGTTCCCTCTCTCACTGTTTCTATCTTGGTCAAATAAATAAATAAAATCTTTTCTTAAAAAAAAGGCATAATAGACTCTTAACTTTAGGAAACAAAACGAGAGTTGCTGGAAGGAAAGAGGATGGAGAGATGGGGTAACTGGGTGATAGGCATTAAGGAGGGCACATGATGGAATGAGCACTGGCTGTTATATGCAACTGATGAACAACCGAACTGTACCTCTGAAACTAATGATACTCTGTATGTTAATTAATTAAATTAAAATAAAGTAAAATTTAAAAACAAAAAATTAAGCATGATTGGGTGAAAGAATAAATAATAAATAAATGTAAATGCCATGACTTCCTGGTGGTCACAAGATAGATTCAGCTACTATATTCAAGTACAGATGAAAGTAGTTTATCCATATAGTGTTTTAAAATTATTTTATTATAAAAATATAATTTTGAAGAAAGCAAAAAAGGTCTAACTCTGAAAGTCACATAGGAGAAGTTATACCCACAGTAACCAAATCCTCTGAGGAAAAATCATGGTATCTTACCAATCTTTTAAAAATCCATTACTTTTCCTATAGCTTGTAATTCCTTGCTATCCGTTCATCATTAACTAGTGCATTCTGGCTTATCTACTCTCTCTGAACATCACAGCATGGATTATTTTACTAGGGTTACTGTCACAAAACACCACAGATTCGTGGCTTCAACAACAGAAACTCATTTTCTCACAATTCTAGAGGCTAGACTTCCAAGATCAATGTGTCAGCAAGGGGTGATTTCTTCTGAGGTTTCTTTGGCTTGCAGATAGCTATTTCATCACTGTGTCCTCACATGGTCTATAGTCTATTCTGTGTGGTATCTCTTTTTGTGAGTCTCAATCTCCTCTTCTGATAAGCATACCAGTCATGTTGGATTAGTGCCCATCCTAATGGACTCATTCTAACTTAATCATTTCTCTCAAGGCCTTATCTCCAAATACAGTCACGTTCTGAGGTACTGAGAATTAGGCCTTCAACATATGAAGTTTGAGAAGGTGCAGCTCAGCCCATAACACTGTGGCTTCCAGATCAATAAATTCAAAGGTCTTTCTCTGTCTTCATGGGCCTCAAACTCTCGGTGGCATTTAATCCCGCGGCTCCCTTCTTACTCAAAAATTTCCTCCCTTTCCTGGAGGAAAACACTGAATGTAGTAGCAATTTTTTCTAATGATAGTAATTTCCATGCCCTTTTTAATTCTGTCCCCAGTTGAACACCATTCCTTTGGATGCCTTCCATGATCACCATCTACAGCTTGTATGCACCTTCTACTTTCTGACCATAACAACGATAATAATAATAATGACAAAATAATAAAAGGAGAATTTATTGAGTAGTTTCTGTGTGGCTGGCACTGTTCAAAGTGCCCCATGTTGGGTCCGTTATCAAAGGAACTAGACCGAGACAAAGTTACACAAAGCCTTATTCTATGTCAAGCATTAGAAGTTAGACTGACCGGCCAGGGGAACGAGGCTGAGACAAAGTGAAAGTTATGTAAAGCTTTATTCTATGCCAAGCATTAGAAGTCAGACTGACTGGCCAGGGCCGCCTCCGAAGAGAACGACACCCCTTGGTCTTACAGGCTAGTTTTTATAGGGCACAATCACGGACATCTACGTATGCGGCTTTGGCTGATTGGATGTCTCCTACCTGTGTGTTTTAGTAACGGTTACCTGAAACTGATACTAGTAACTGTTGAGGCGTTTATTAAACAACAAAATGGCCTTGTTTTAGGTATGTGTTTTAGTAATTGTTACCTGGAACTGATATAAACAAAATGGCCTTGTTTTAGGTGTGTGTTTTAGCAACAGTTACCTGGAACTGATATCAGTAACAGTTGAGGCATTTATTAAACAACAATATGTCTACCTAGGCAACATGGAGTCACTATGGCTAAGTAGGCCCAGGCAGGCCCTAGGGGTTTAACATGTTTTAACGTGGAATTGACCCCAACACCCCACATGTACTAATTTTTTACAACAACCCAGGAAACACTTATTACTATTTCCATGGTATAGAGAATAATACTGAAGCATAGAAAGGTAGGCTGTAGTACACAATATTTCTGATAATGTTTTAGAAATCATCCATATACATAACAAAGTTTCTCTTGTGAGTGTTATTTAAATAATGGTGACAAAGAGATTTATTGTCTGAGCTCATTTGATGGACTTCAAGCCATTCTGCTCCTTCCTTGCACTAATTTGTACATCAACAGTGATAACAGAAAGAGAGTAGATACTTCATCTGATCACTTGAACTTGCCCCAAAGGCTCAAATCCAATATAGAGATATACAGGGTAGGCCTAGTTATTAAGTAATCAATAGTGCTGGTTCCATAGTTAAGTGGGTAAAATTTTTCTGTTTCAGTCCATTGGATAATGTGTAATAATAATAATATATAGCTGACGATAAGTTTGGTTAGCTTTTCTTTTTTTGTGTTTTTCTGTCCTTCCATAGAGGCCTTACACACAAGGTAATTGCCTTATTAATGCAAATCACCTATGATTTAAATTATCTTAGTTATTCTCAATCTACGTACTTAATTCTCCTACATATAAATCCTACATGAAAACACTAGAGCAAGAAAGGGTCACAAACATTTGAATTAGAAATGCCTACAATCTTTTTTCATGGCTATCTGTGATACCTTTGTCAAATTATTTCATCTGTGGAGAGGAGATAACATTGCCCATCATGGGACTATTATGAAGAATCTCTCTGTCTCGTCTCTCTCTCTCTCACGCCACACACACACACACACACACACACACACACACACACACACGGCCCAGGCTAGTGACTGATACAAAGTAGGCAAGCAATAGATATTAAATTCTTTCCTATTTTAAGGACCTTCTGAAAGCTGGTTACTTAATAATTGCAGGAGAGGGGAGCCTGGGTGGCTCAGTGGCTAGGTGTCAGCCCTTGGTTTTGATTCAGGGTCCTGGGGTGGAGCCCTGTGTCCAGCTCCCAGTCAGTGGGGAGTCTGCTTGTCTCCCTTTTTCTGCTCACCCCCCATTCACACGCACTCTCTCTCTCTCTAAAATAAAATAAATAAATCTTTAAAAAATATACTTGCAAGAGCAGCAGCTCTCTAGCCTATCATCACCTGATAGTGTACATCTTGAAAAATGTGACTGCATTAAGATTATCATTGCAGGTATTTTTCCTTGCTCAACATTTTCTTAGTTTATTCATATAAGGAAATCTCCTGGGGCCAAGTTTTTGTTTTCTTCTGAACTTCCCGGAAATAGTTCCTGTTTTCTTCTGAAGTGTTGAGGATTTTCTGACAATTTTTGATAACTATTTGCTAGATCATAAAGTAACATTTCATACAGAAAATACTGAGGGTAATAAAAAGAAGAAATATTCTCTCTTCTCGTGTTAGAGTAACTCTACATATATAAAGAAATAGACGAGGACTCCTGCGGGTATATTGGATTACTGAGCAGTGGCTAATTTATTGTCAGTATGTAGCCTTACAGTCTATTTCAACTGTAACTCAAAAAATATCACCTGAATTTCTTCATTTCTACTTCTTTCCTTTCTACAATGTGTTGGTTTCCAATTTTACAAAAGGGATTTTACTTTGCCTAATATACAGTCACATAGTATTTGCAGAGCCTTAATGTTAATTTAAAGCCCTAAAGCAGATAAGGCTTTGGGGGCAGAATTGGTGTAAAGGTGAAAAGTGCATAACTAACCTTGCATATATTTCCATATGCATGACTCTGCTAGGCACAAAGTACTATGCAAATAACCAGATTTGAGCCAGCATGAGAAGATAGAATAAATTTAAGTGGATATTGGGGAAATCTAATTCTTTTGAAGAAATGTTTCCATCAAGAACATAAAACACAGGTAGAAGCTCATGGACCAATCAACAGATGTTTCCACACAAAAAGCAATATCTTAGGCAAGAGAATTTTATTCTCTTTAGGGAATGCAGTTCAATGTTTGTATTTGCAACAATGTCCCGAATATTCCCATCCTTTTTTCTGATTCAAATGATACAGTCTCTCTAGTTCCATTACCTGTACATATGGCAAATTTCCTTTTGTAAATAAAAATTCCATGAAAAGAGGGTGCCTTGGTGGCACAGTCAGTTAAGAGCCAGACTCTTGATTTCAGCTGGGTCATGATCTCAGGATCATCATCTCAGGGTCTTGAGATCAAGCCCAGTGTTGGGCTCTATGTTCAGCAGGAAGCTGCTTGAGGATTCTCTCTCTCCATCTTCTTCTGCCCCTCCTGTGTGTGCACTCTCTCTCTCTCTCTCATAAATCAATAAATCTTTTGTTCAGTTCCATGAAAATATTCATAAAGTACAATTTAAAATCACTGCCATTTGCCTCATCTTTCTTTTACAAGTAAAATAATTTAATACTGATTATGCTGGTCAGATTTTTATACTACATGGTTGGTAGGTATTTGATGCTATACAAACATTATTACTAACAATTGTGACCAAGTAACAAGTGTAGCATTCTAATGTTCTCCTATTTGAATCCTTTAGAGTGGACTGATAAAGCATTTTGCTCATTGGAACCTCTTGGAAATCCTTAAGAAAACTTGTATACTCCCATGATTCATGTTTAAAAAACATATATATATTATAGGATCACCAAAGTGATTTTTCTAATTCTTGCTCTCGGTCTTAAAATGGGAATTGCAAACTTACAAGAGCTGCTTGAGCAAGTATTCGTGTCATTCTGGGTGATTTCTTTTACTCTTTCTAATGCTAGCAATGATCCTGCAAAGAAAATATGAATTAAGCCTATTTAACAAGTGGAGAAACTGAGGCTTAGAAAAAGGAAATAACTTGATGAAGGTGACACAACTAAGAAACGGCAAAGCAGGAATATTGAGCCCAGTTCTCTGGGTACACATTCCATTTACCCCATCTCATATCTTTTGCAAAATATATCTCAATTAATAAGTATAATCATTTGATATCCCAGGAGCATCCTGTTTCCTCCATTCATCTCTAAATGTCATCTGGCATAATTTTCAGTTTAAATAAATTTACATTTTATACATTTCCAAAAGTTTTATAAAAATCTCATTAGGAAATCAAAAACACTTTGCTATGTTGCAAATATGACTGAAATTTCTGACTTAAATAAATCAAGTTTTAAGAATTTAGTAATTTTCATCTCAGAAACCATCCCTTGGATTGTGTGTATTTTCTGATTTATTAATAAAACAATTGATCCTCCTTTCAATACAGCTCTCCCTATCTCAGATAACAATATCTTTAACTTCAGATAACCAATATAAGTAGTAATTTTTTATTCAATCTATGCTTTGCACATAGAATATATTCATAAATAATAAGTAATATATTAATAAGTAATTATTGGGAAATTAAACAAATTATATACATTATTTTAATTTTTCAGATTATAACTGATAGTTCTACTCGAATTATGCTCTATATTTCTCTTTCTAGAGTCTTTGATGGGGAAAATATTGTCATTTTTTTATGGTTTGTGAAGTGCCTAAAATGAGCTTTAGAAAGTTCAACCTGGTCCTGACCTTTGAGAGTTCCAATAGAAAACAACATGATTTACTTTTTATTCACTGGACACGCATCACTGAAATGTGTATTCAGGAGATCATTTATCTTGGCACCTCAATTATCTGAAACAGAGCTAAAAACTAAAAGTTAAAAGACAGGAAGGAGGGAAGGAAGGAAGGAAGGAACCGAGGGAAAGAGAGGAAGCAAGGAAGAAAGAAAGAAAGAGAGAAAGAAAGAAAGAAAGAAAGAAAGAAAGAAAGAAAGAAAGAAAGAAAAGGAAGGAAGAAAGAAAAGAAAGGGGCTGGGAGGGAGGGAAGGGAAAGGGGAGGGGGAGAGAAAGAAAGGAAAAGAAGAAAAGGAAACAAAACAAAAAGCCCTTAGACTGTATCATCTCTCTGGAGGATAAAATTGGTGCTACAGCCCTATGGCTATGCTCCTGGTCACCTCAGACCTTAGAGTCAATTCCGTTTTATAGTAGACTGAATTCTAATTAGCTTGTCTCAACCCCCTCACTGTTCCATTTCCCTCTTTCCCCCACATATTCTTGGGATATTTGGGTTCTACCTCCCTGGATATGGCGGCACCCGCAGTGCTTCTGCATAAGCTCAGGTCTTCATTCTGTTTCTCCTGACCATGCTAACCACCTCCTCAGTAGCTCCAGTCTCAGTTCTCCTCTCAGGTATCCTTCACCTCGGTGGTCCTGCTGTGAAGTTAAGGAAATCATAGCCAAACCTTCTGGCTTAAATCTTGGAAGGATTTCCCAGTTACTACAGAACTGAGTGAGAGCTCCTTAGAGTGGCCTACAAGGCAATTCATTCAGTGGCCCCTCCCACCTAGAGACCAAGTGAAAGAGAGCAAGTAAGAGCCAAGAGCACCCTTCAGACATGTTCACAAGGTATGTCCAGCGTGGGGATGGCCTCTGGCTTGCAATATGGCAAGTGACCTTCAGAAACCCCTCCATGTCTAGTCTTCACACACCTTTGAGAAGGTGAAGAATCAACAAAATTAGGTAAAGCTACTCTTTCTTGGCCTATTATAATTCTTCAATGGGTTAAAATGAATTGATTAAATATTTTTATTATTTTCAGAGCATAAACTTTTGTCTATTAAGTGCATATTGATGAGAGTTTTTTCAGTCTCCAGAAATTTCCATTGGTTTAGTAGAAAAGATAATGCATATGAGTATTTTGAAAATTATATTCTATTCCTGAAACTGATGTTGTTGAGTTTTGTTAAGCTTTTATTGAAAATTTATTAGAAGGATTTTAAAATATTTTATTACATAAGTTCAATATAGATTATTTTCAAAATGTTCAAAAGAACATTTAAAGTCTCAGAAACAGGGGCACCTGGGTAGCTCAATCAGTCAAGCATTTGTCTTCGGCTCAGGTCATGATCCCAGGGTTCTGGGATCAAGCCTCACATCAGGCTCCCTGCTCAGCGGGAAGCCTGCTTCTCCTTTCCTCTGCCCCTCCCCCTGCTCATGCTTGGTCTCTCTCTGTCGAATAAATAAATAAAATCTTTTAAAAATAAATAAATAAAATAAATTAAGGCTCAGAAACAATTTAAGTCAAGGCTTAAGCAAATAAAGTCATTTGGTAATATCATGGTAGTAATCTTGGTAATAACCAATTTGTTCTATTTTTCTATGAAAGAAAAATGCAGCACCATTCTATTTTGTGTTGTTTATTTTTACTAAATATATATGTGCAAAGAAGATAGGAATCTGAAAGTATATTCTCCATTATTCTAGAACATTATCCTTATTTGAATTTTGGTTTATTTTGTCATATTCCTAAGGCAGATAACTTATGGTAACTATGTATTTTTCATGGACAGCAAAATAGGTGAAAAGTAAGAAACATGGAAGCCCCATCTTCTTACAAGTCACATATAAGGCAGCTTGAGGTACTCAGTGGCTGAGGGTAAATTTATACTTTGGGGATTAACAGAGGAATTAGCAATGACTTAAATTTTGTGAAAACTCTTAAGAGTCAAATAAGTCAAGCGGAGAGAGTCAATTATCATATGGTTTCACTTATTTGTGGAGCATAAGGAATAACACAGAGGACGTGGGGAGATGGAAAGGAGAAGTGATTTGGGGGAAATGGAGGGGAAGAGGAATCATAAGAGACTGTGGACTCTGAGAAACAAACTGAGGGTTTTGGAGGGAAGGGGGGTGGGAGGTTGGGTGAGCCTGGTAGTGGGTATTACGGAGGGCACATATTGCATGGAGCACTGGGTGTGGTGCATAAACAACGAATTCTGGTACACTGAAAAGAAATTAAAAATAAATAAATAAAATTTTTTAAAAAGAGTCAAATAGAAGTCAGATTTTCTTTTTGAGGTGGACAGCAGGCTAAAGGACTCAACAGCTTTCCATTAAAGTTTTCTCTCTGATTTTTCTACTCCTTCATTTTGGCCCAAGATGAACCCTTACAGTATAATACAATGCAAGACAATCACCACATTAGTCAGAGAAAAGACATTCTGTAAGGTATTTATAAAAAGACATACATATTAAGGAGGGCACTTGTGATGAGCACTGGGTGTTTCATGTAAATGATGAATCACTAAATTCTACTCCTGAAATGAATATGACACTATTTGTGAACTAACTGGAATTTAAATAAAAACTTGAAACAAGGCCGCCTGGGTGGCTCAGTGGGGTAAAGCCTCTGCCTTCGGCTCAGGTCATGATCTCAGGGACCTGGGATCAAGCCCCACATCGGGCTCTCTGCTCAGCGGGGAGCCTGCTTCCTCCTCTCTCTCTCTGCCTGCCTCTCTGCCTACTTGTGATCTCTGTCTGTCAAATAAATAAATAAAATCTTAAAAAAAAAAAAAAAAACAACTTGAAACAAGCAAGCAAACAAAAAGACATACATAAAATCATGGGAAACATGTCCCTGGCAGAAAGTAGCATCTAGCCTTCCCTGTCAGGATACTTCAACCACAAGGGTCAGAATAACAGACTAGAGATGTTCAACAGTAGAAGTTTATCACCATATGAAAGAATTTTGGTAATAGAAGATTTCAGGGAAAGTTGAGCAATTTCAAAGAATCTGTCAGGGACCGAGCCTTGCTCTCTTTTTTCTTCCCCAGTCCCTGGAATATCTACAATGTTTCTTTTCACAGTTGCACAATTGACGTTATGCTTCTAATTACAACCATCAAGTTTACATTTGACAATACCCAAAGGGAAGAAAGAATGGGTCTCTCTCTTCTCTCTCTCCACTGCCCATTCTTACCTCTCTCAAGTCAGTAGGGTGCATGGCCCAAAATTAAGGCCAATTATTATGTGCTGTCTTAACATCTGGAGAAACTAGGAGGGCCTCCTATGGCCTAAAAGTTCCCTCTCCACACTATTCCCATGGATAAGGTCCTATAGCTAAACAATCCTCTTTATCAAGGTGACCAGCGCAATTCCTGGTTATCCTTAATTAACAAGTTTTAGTTGCCTGACAGCCAACCAAACTATTCAAACAATCCAATCACATCTTCCCCCAGGAACCAGGGAGCACCCACTTCTCTTAAAACTATAAAGCTTGTTGGGGTGCCTGGGTGGCTCAGTGGTTTAAGGCCTCTGCTTTCAGCTCAGGTCATGATCCTGGGGTCCTGGGATCGAGTCCCGCATCGGGCACTCTGCTTCGGCAGGGAGCCTGCTTCCTCCTCTCTCTCTCTCTGCCTGCATCTCTCCTACTTGTGATCTCTGTCTGTCAAATAAATAAATAAAGTCTTTAAAAAAAAAAACTATAAAGCTTGTCATCCATGGCCCTTGGTTGCCCACTCTGTTTTGCCAACTGCAATCCCCATGTGGCCCTGCATGGCACGGTGTCCTCCTCCCCTGGGCTGTGAGTATATGTAATGAATAACCTGCTGTCGATCCCATCTGTCCAGGGTCAGGTGTCATGTGTTCAACCTCCCCCATAACCCTAGGATGGGACTTCTTCACCAAAGAAATGAATGGGAGGTTAACTGAAGGAAATCCTTCCCTGAATTTCCTCAGAGAAGTTCCCTCAGTTCCCTGATGTCTCATCCAGCAGAAACAAATCACACAGCCACTCGTGACCTAATCACTGACCAAAAAAAAAAAAAAAGGCTAATAACCATGATTGGCCTAGACTCATCAGGCACCATCGTCTGCAGGCTGCCAGGGCTGCCCAATGTCAGGACAAAACGGGGATTCTATTAGCTGAGAAGAGGCAATGGTTGTTGAGGAGGAAATCATTATATCATCACAACCATTTTGACAAAGCCCTCTCACTCGCCTTTAGCCCTGCCAGCATTTTTTCTGCAAAGAAGAGCAGCACTAACAGGTCTGCTTCTAAATATGGAACATCTGGTGCTTTTTATTCTGCCTGTCACTCTAGCAGGTGCAGAAATAGATCAAAGGCCGCGAGGGGATACAAGGAGAATAGGTGGTAACGATAGCTTTGCTTGTATTCAATCCTCCCAAACTCTCTGTGCAAAAGATAGTATCATCCACGTGGCACTGATGGAGAGTTAGAGCTCGGCATATTAAGGCCACGGACACCCCATACTAAGTGGTGGATTGGGTGAGTCTTTCTAACCACAGAGCTCAAGCTCTCTTGTCTCTGCACGGTTCTGTCTGGCTGAGACACGACCCTCAGGGTCCCAGGAGGCTGCTGAAGCCAAGAGAATAAGCGCTGACACCAGAGAATTTGCTGGACGGGTATGAGATCCGAGTAACCGAGGCCCTGGGGGTTTCTTCAGGATGCAGGAAATAAGAACCCACAGGAGCAAAGCAAGCTTTCCTCCACAGATGCATCAGATTTCCAGTCAGCGCTCAGCCATCCGGGAGCTGATTAAAAGCCCGAGGATTGAAGTTACTTCTGCTTCCTTTCCCACCCGACTCCTACATTTTGGTCATTGTCCTAAATAGGAGGGAAGCAAATAAAAATGTGCTACTCATCAGTCAGTCACCTTTGCAGCTAGTGAGTAGGTTTGATAAACTTCCCTGGAGGAGGAGAAGGCTTAGCGTAAGGGCTCTGAGGATGTCTATGGATTCTAAACCCGTAACTCTGTGAGGACAGATGTAATGTGTTTATTCTAATTCAACAATCTTCTAGATCTTCTGTTCCAGTATTTCTAACCACTCCTGCTCGGAGCTCTTATCAGAATCTATTTCATAACAGAATTAGAAGGTAAATGAGAAAGTAAGGAAAAGTAAACACATTTGTATAATCAAACTAAAACTAGCTGATATATTACAGAGAGAGAAGGGAGGAAAGGGAAAGAAATCTGAGTGTTGGAGGCGGAATAATGGCCCCCAAAGATACCAAACTCCTAATCCCCAGAACATATAAAGAACATTACTTTATACAGCTCAAGAGCCTTTGCAGATAAGATTAAAGATTTTGAGATGGGGGAGATTATCCTGGATTATCCAGGTAAACCAGATATAATCACAGCTGTTCTAAAATGGAGGCAAAAGGAGACTTGACCACAGACAAGGGAAAGGCGAGGTGATAAGGGAAGCAGAGGCTGGAGTAACATGCTTTGAAGACGGAGAAAGAGATCACAAACCGAGGAATACAGGCAGCGGCTAGAAGCTGAAAAGGACAAGGAAATAAATTCTCTTCCTGGAGGCTTCATCAAGCCCTACCCACACGTTGACTTCAGTTCAGTGAAACTGATCTCAGAGTTGAGGCCTCTAGAACGGCAAGAGAATGAAGTGGCGTTTTTTAAGCCACGAAGTGTGTTGTGATTTGTTAGAGTGGTCATAGAAATTAATAAACTGTGTTTCACTGTTTATTAATTTTTAAATAATAATTTCAGAAAAATAGAAAAAGAAATAGGCTTGAGACAAATGAACTGACTTTGAGTATCAGGTCCTCCAGTTATTACTTGTGTGATCTTGGAGAGTTCACCAGTTTAAGAGGCAAACTATTAAACCTCTCTGAAGCTCTTTATACATCCTCCAAAGGGGTAATAATGACTACTGTACTAGAGTTCTTAAGAGAAACAGAACCAACAGGATGTATATATATAGAAAGAGAGAAAGATTTACTTTAAGGAATTGGCTGACACAATTGGAAAGACTTGACAAGTCTCCAATCAGCAAGGTAGGCTGGCAGACTAGAGACTTAGAGAAGAGTTGTAGTTCAAGTCAAGACAGACAGTCTGTTAGCAGAAATGCCCCTTCCCCTGGAGAGGTCATTATTCTCCTATTAAAAAGCCTTTAACTGATTGGATGAGGCCCATCCACATTATCTGTTTTACTCAATGTCTACTGATTTAAATGTCAATCTTGTCTAAAAAATACCTCTATGGAAACATCTAGAATAATATTTAACCAAACACCTGGCAACTGTGGCCTAGCCAAATTGACATAAAATTAACCATTGCAACACTGTGTTATGAAATTATTATGAAAGTAAATGAGAGAATATATGTAAAATATAAAGCAAGATAAAAACACATGATATTATTATTATTGCCTTTGAAGAGGTAACATGATACACTACAAGGGGAACGAGTTTTGGAATCAGACAACTCTGAATTCAAACATTAACTTGATCATTCTCTGCAGTTATGCTTTTGTTGATCTTAAACTCTCTGACCATCAGCTTCTCCATTTCTAAAATATGATTAATAAAACCTAGCCATTAGGGCATGGGAAAGTTAAATCAAATATTAATTCAAATTACATAATGAAAAAATGTATTGTGCTGGGTGGACATATATTTGAATGTTCCTACCATCTCTCTTTGCCTTCCTTTCTGCCCCTCACAGCCTCCACTGTACCTGGCATGACTGTGGTTGCCGCTGACCATCCGATAGGACCTGAGGAGAAGGTGAGGAGAGAGGTAGGCAAGTTCTAACCACTTACCACTGAGTGTTTTCACTTAAAACACAATCTTCTGGGAAAATTCTACTTTAATAAACACTATTTTTCATGAAGTGATTCCCATATCCTGACCAATGACCCCCACTAGCAAGGATGTGCTGATCTGGTTTCAACAAATTCTATTAAGAAAAAAATGTAGACAGATGGATTCCCAAGACCGTGTTTGCTGAAGTCAGCCAATTTGGCAATTACATTGTAATTTTCAATCCATATTTATACTTTCTACTGTAACTGTGTCCGGCAAGATCTCAGTGGAGTTTAAGAGCAGGCGAAGTGGAAAGAATACTGGCTCTAGGGTCATTCTGAGCCTGATTTGGATCCATGTTTAGCTACTTCTGAATTCTGTGACCTGGAGCAAGGTTCCAGGGTTTGATTTCTTCCTTTGTAACTGGAGATAGTAAATGTGCTACTGTTCCAAATGGCCACAAGCATTAGAAATAATCACTGTAAGGTATGTATAGCATATAGGATCAAATGCTGAGCTCAGCAGACAGAATGAAAATGAGAAGCAATATCTCTCTTGCTGAGAGATATTCATCTCACTTAAAACCAAAATTAATAAAGAATTTGTGAGATTTTCTCGTTTGTTATGATACAAAACCCCTCATATCTAAAGAACAGAAAGAAAACTTCAGTAGTTTTTGGCTTTTCCAAGATATAACTAGAAAAGGACTTCGCTCTGTCTCCATGGAATCTGTGTGACAGGGGAGAAACAGACCTAGCCTGGGATCAAAGACTTTCCATTTAAGCTCCACCAGTGAGTTCCTGTGGGGTAGGACAATTTCCCATGACAGAGAATAAAGAATAGACAAGATAAATCACTTGCAGTATACCCAAGCATACAGGTATCAGAATTAGTCTGACTATAAATAACCCAAACTGATACTGGTTTAAGCAAGACAGAAGAGGTAGTCAGTCTGAGGCTTTTTTGGTGACTCCATAATCCTCATCCTTTCCAATTTGTGCTTTATATATTTCATTTGCAAGATTGCTTAGGGTCCAGAGGGTCTTCTGGAGAGCCCATCATCATGTTCACATTCCAAAGAACAGGAAGGCGGAAAGAACAGAGTTATGAAAAGAGTTCATCTCATGTTGAGTCAGCAGCTTCCCAGAACCTTATCACATGGCCAAATTAAACCTCAAAGAGACAGAAAATATGGTATTGTAGATAGGCATATTGGAATATGATTACTAAGGGAAAGGAGATGAAGAAATATGTGATGGCAGTCCAAGAAGGAGATGGGCAATAAGCCGACAGCATTTTTCACTGCATGCTTTAGTGGTGTTACTTTTAAAATGTGTCCATGGGGTGCCTGGGTCACTCAGTCAATTAAATGTCTTCCTTTGGTTTGGGTCATGATCTCGAGCCCCATGTCAGGCTCCCTGCTCAGCAGGAAGTCTGCTCCTCCCTCTGCAACCCCCTCATGCTCTCACTCTTTCTCTCAAATAAATAAATAAAATCTAAAATATGTCCAAAAATTATTTGATACTTCTCTCTTCAAAAGACTACTTGCCCTCCTCTTGAGTGTGAGCAGTGCTGAGTGATTCAAATGAATAGAATGTGACGGAAGTGTTGTGTTACACTTCTGAGACTAGGTCATAAAATATATTGTATTTTTCTCTCTTATTACCTGCTCCTGAGAAGAAGCCAGCAGCCATATGATGAGGACATTGAAGCAATTTAAAGACAGGCTCACACGGCAAGGAACTAAGGCTTCCTGCCAGGAGCCATATGAGTGAGCTATCTTGGAAGCAAATCCTTGAGCCCCGGTCAAGCCGTCGGATAACTGCAGCCCTTGCAAACCTCTGGACAGCAACCTAATGACAAACCCTGAGCTAAAACCACTCACCTAAGCCATTCCAAGATTCTTAACCCATAGTAACTGTTTAAGATAATGAATATTTGTAAGTTTAAGTCATGAAAATTTGGGGAAATTATGTAATAAACAGTAACTAACACCAATACTAGAAATATCTAGAGATCAAAAGGGGATCTGTCATGTTTAGCCCATTTTTCTAGTCTTCATATATTTACCAAATACGTACTATGAACCAGGCACTTTTCTAGATACCGGGATACATTCTAGTAGACAAGAAGCACCGCAATCAAGTAAATATTAGTTGAGATGTCATGAGGAAAAATAAATGCATGTTTATAAGTCAGAGTCTTAAATGCAGACAATAGAAGCTACTAGATGTCTCAGCAGGAAGGAATTTATTAAAGACTAATAGAAAGTTCACACAAGAACCACCCTCAGAGCTATATTACAAAACTGACCACACAGGGAAGTTGCTTGCTGCTACTGTTACTGTCATTAACTTCTGCACCCTCAGCAAGGCTGTCTTCTCTCCTGCCAACCCAGGAGCTCATGGCTTCTGCTGACACTTGCATTAGCACAATGAATGCCTGTGTTCAGCCTGTTTGTCACACAGCTGCCTTCCAAATTAAAACCTTCCATCTGATTAGTGGTATCTGTACTCCACTGTCAAAAAAGCCTTAATTTTTTTTTTTTTTTTACATTGGAAGAATTAGAATCTGTATTCGATTCACAATTTGAGCCACTATCAAAATGAGGAGAGGAAGTGCTCAATATTGGGGGAAATCATGGGTGACATATGCACTATGCAGAGTAAGACAGGCTGGAGGGTAAGGGGTATGGTTCAAGAGAGAGTTCCCTGAGAAGGTGGTATTTGAATGAGGACCAGAAGAAAGTAAAGGAGCAAGTGCAAAGGCCTTGAATATGAAATAACACATTTGGCATTTGAGAAACAGAAAATAGGTCAGTGTGCCTAACACAGAGTGAGTGAAGGATACAGAAGGAGGAATCTAAAACAACGAATGAAACAGTGGAGAATTCATTAGAGTTTTGTTGACTATAAAAAGGGTCCTTCAAAGCCAGTTTCTCCAAACTTCCATTTGTTGAAATACAGGTTCTTTACTTGTAAGTTGGGAGCAGGAAAAATACTTCTTGAATTAAGCTTAACATTAATAGTTAAGCTTTCAAAGCTTTAATAAGTAAGCTTTAATAAGTAAACTTTAATAAGTAAGCTTTAATACATTCCTAACCTTGCTCATCACTGTGTAAGTTGCCTGGACCAGGGTGCTGCCATTTTGTACCAGCCCAGATCTTTGAGAATTTCACTTTTTCTTATTGTAATTGTTTGCTCTACAGCAGGCAAGTCTTCAGTGATTCAATCTAAGATGAATCTGTGTGCTCGACATGGTGGTATCTAAGTCATTCCCTTCCTGCCCTACTTTCTCTGAATCTAACTAGTATGCACTGATTGTCTCTCCTTAGAATAAATTCCTCTTCTGGATATTTTTGGCATCTTCTGTTAATAAGTCTCTGGCATTAACTAGTTTCTTAACTGAGGCATAAACCTGTGATAGAGCAAAGAAAATAAAAGGGAAAAAAGAACTTTGAAAGAGAGAAAACTGGGAATCAAATTAAGGTCGATAGTATGTAAATATATTTACTTTGGGGTGGAGGAGAAAGCTGGTAAGAGACACAGGTTTTGAAAACCACCTCAGTGCTCTTAAGGATCACCTACTTCACAGCTATGGGTAAGGTACTTACTAGGAGCTTCCCAGAAATTATGGAATATTATAATGGCTTCCCAATAAACTCTAAAAACCTATATACTCCGGTCACCCTGGCTAAGAATATTGGTAGCTATTTTTACAAATTATGATTCCCCATTTTTTCCAAAGATAATAAAGCCTCTAATTCTTTCACTTAATGTCTCAAAACTGGAATACACAGAGTAACTTTTATTTTTCTGACTTAACCTTGACTGACAGGAAAAATGTGACCATTTCCATGTTTATCTCCACACTATAACATGTAGGGATAGTGATCGTAAAATCTGTAACACTGTATTGTATTTATTTATTATTGTGTCTATACCCCTCCCCCAACCTGTATGCAGCACAATTAAGAGAGATGGTACTCTTTTAATTTTTGTATCCCCAGCATCCAGCATGATCCTTGGAACAACAGGAGTAAAAATAGACTGTTTATTTTTAATGTTGTGAACCATAATTTTCATGGTCTGAATTATAATTGTTAATCAGGTCAAGGAATTTTTCTTCAGGATACTGGGGAAATAGAAGACAGGACATAGCCCACTTCCCACAAGTGACACTAGAGTTCATTTTAAAAATTTCCTCATGCCTGGTAGCTCCTCTTTCCAAGGTTCACCCTACCCTCTAAGCAACAGCAAAGGGGAAAAGTATACCTAAATCCCCTGCAGTGTCTGGGGAATCTATGTCCTTCTCAGAAGAACAAACACACACACACTCACACACACACACACACACACACACTTTTGTTATCCATGTCCAACAATCGTATCTCACTCATCATTCAGGCTGCAGGCTCAGTTCACTACTTCACCTATCACCCCAAAATTTGATTCATTACCTTTTTGATTCATTACCTTTTTTTAAAAAGATATTTTTTATTTATTTGACAGAGAGAGAGAGAGAGATCACAAGTAGGCAGAGAGAGAAGGGGGCAAACAGGCTCCCTGCTGAGCAGAGAGCCCGATGCGGGGTTCAATCCCAGGACCCTGAGATCATGACCTAAGCCAAAGGCAGAGGCTTTAACCCACTGAGCCACCCAGGTGCTCCACCTTTCCACAGTGTTTTACCTAACTTTTTAAATGTTGAAAAATCAAACTTAGAAGACCACTTTAATGTATTCCCTTAGTAATCAACAAGCATTTTTGTTCAAGCAGTCGTCCCACAATAAAAATGTCAGCTCTTCCAACTTTCCCAGTGTTTGGTGGACAACAACACTTGGCTCCTATTTGGCTGTACTGGATGGCATTGATTTCCCCCAACTTCTGAGGAACTGATGAGCCCTCATGGGAGTCACACTGTTTGAGCAGAGTGGGTCTCTTTGCAATGTGGTCATTCAAATATCCCTCTTTTCTACCTAATTGGGATCACTCAAAAATTGTTTGTTTGGTGAATGAACCAAATGAATGAATGAATGAATGAATGAATCAAGCACACCCATACCTACACTCAAGTGTCGCCCTTGTAGTCCAAGAACAGAAAGAAAATGAACTATTGATCTCTATTGAGCGGTAGTAGTTTCACCTACCTTACATGAACTAGATACTATCCTTTCACAAACTAGATACTATCCCTGTCATTTTACCAATGAAGAAAGTGAAGTAACAAGAGGCCATTTACATAGCTAATAAATAAAAGAATTGGGATTTGGATGTAGATCTATCTGGCTCCAAATCTCCAACTTTTTCCATGACAACTGCTTCATACTGCTTCTCTAATTTTTATGATTTTTTTTAAGACTTTCAAATGAAGACGGGCACCTGAGTGGTTCAGTCAGTTAAGCATCGGCTCTTGATTTTGGCTCCAATCATGGTTTCAGGGTCATGTCAAGCTCTGTGCTGAGCATGAAGCCTGCTTAGGATTCTTTCCCTCCCCTTCTGCCCCTCCCTCCCCCTCTCAGGTTCTCATGCTCCCTATCTCTGACTTAAAAAAAAAAAAAAAAAAGAAAAAGAAAAAGGCAAAAAAAGACTTTCTAATAAAGAATTACCTGACAAATAAAACATGTTACTTGAGGGTTCCATGTTGTAAAGTTATCAGATGTACCCTATTTGTCAGATAAAGCTCAGAATTTTCAGTGACAGCCTGACCCACAGTAAACATTCTAAATATTTATCAAATACACAAAATAAATTTAAAAATCAGTGTTTTGCTGCTACATTTTAATGGGAAGTAAAGATCACAAAATGGAAAAAGAAAACACATAGGATGTCCTAGCCATCTTATTATTTTTTTTTTTTTAAGATCATCTTAGTCATTGATGCAAGCTTCACCTTCATATATATTATGGCTCCTTGTCCAAAGTCTACCAAGTAATCAGAGTGACAGAGTGGCAGTGACTTCATGCAGTTATAAGGCACACTGCTGAGAGGTAAATAAGCTGCCCAGGAAACAGCTATGCTTTTTATAAAGTTATCAAATAACAAAAGTAAACTTCACTGGAGTTTGTTTGGTCAATGCGTAACCGTAAAGTCAAAACAGTTATCTTGAACTTTTCTGCAACAGTAAGAAAAGTTCAGCAACCAGTAAGTAGTCAAAGTCAAAGAACCAGAATTTTCATGTTATTATTTCACAATGTTATTATGAAAATAACATTTTCATGTTATTATTATGTTATGCTAAGACACCCTACTCTCTTTGTTCTTGAGCATAAATATAAACTAATATTTAATGATAATGGTAATAGCATCTAAGATTTTTTGAGCACTAACCAAGATGTGTTTTAATCATTACCTTTCAAAGTTCTCTCACGTCTGTTTTATAGATGGAGAAAAGTGAACTTCAGACTTTACCTTATCAAGGTCCCAGAGAGACTGAAACTGAGGCAGTCTTACTCTTATAGAAACTAACCTTTCCTATATAGGTTCATTAGCAAGTTGAGCAATTTCTGAAATGCTGTGAACAATTTGTCCAGAGAATATTAGAATTGTAAGAGCTAAGTCCTGCACTGACCAACTACTCTCCTGCAAGTAACTTGATGTAATGATAATAATATATTAAATATGATTTGCTTGTTTATTGTCTACCTCATTCACTGAGGTATCAGTTGCGTAAGGACAGAGATCTAGTCTTTCCTGTTCAGAGCTTAATTAAACACCTACAATCATGCCAGCCACAGAATATGTGTTCAATAGCTGTTGAGTGAGAGAGTAAATGAATAGAATGATTAGAACTATATTACAACTATTTTGAATTTTTATTTTAAATTATTAATGATATCCCTTGCAAATGTATGGCTTTATTAATGTCTGAGGATATTGAGTATATCTCAAATATATCTTTATTTTTTTTTTAAGATTTATTTATTTGAGAGAGAGATAGGGATTGGGGGGAGGCAGAGAGTAGAGTGAGAGGGAGAGAGAACTCAAGCAGACTCCATGCTGAGCACAGAGTCCAATCCAGGGCTTGAGCCCCCAAGCCAGAGATCACGACCTGGGCCAAAACCAAGAGTGGAACACTCAACAGATTCTGCCATTCAGGAGCCCCTTGAATGTATCTTTAAAACGAGAATTTATTTTTACTTATGTAGAACCCCATTTATCATATGGAAGATGTTCTTACTCAATGGTTACCATAATTTTTCAATTTAGTAAAATTTCAAAAAATGTTAAATTTTCAAAATATTTTTATGACAGGCATTTAACTGCTAACTTTGTATTTTATAAAGTATAGATATTATTTTAAAACCAATCAATCAATCAACCATCTCCTTAATCTTTCATAAAAGAAAGTATATTTTACAGCCAAATAACTTGGCAAGGCTTAATCTCAGAATAAAAGACAAGGCTTCCCAAAAAAGAATAATAAGTAATCTTACATTAACACAATGACATGGCTTTATTCGACTTTATTCTTACTTTTCTCTATTTCCCAAAGATGGTTGTAATGTCTGATATGTGTTGGCCCTGATCCACCAATAACCAAAGTCTTTAAAAATTATTAGTCATCACCAATGAAAAATCAATTAGTGTATTTATTAAAAGTGTCATTGAGAGTCAGGAAATTATAGTGAACTCAGTGTGTCAGACATTTTCATTCAACACTGTCCAAAATGCTTGGAGGCAAGTATTAGCTCCCCTGTGTGGATTAGAAAAGTGGCACTGGAAGAAAAAAGCAATTATACAAATTCACACATGGATATCGATCATGAAAAAAGCAATTATACAAATTCACACATGGACAATTGATCATGAAAAAAGCAGTTATACAAATTCACACATAGACATAGACTGACTATATAAAATCACACATGGACTTTGACCATGAAAAAAACAATTATACAAATTGACACATAGACACTGTGTCTACTTTTTCTACAATGTCATATCTATATCAGCTTTCAAGATGTATATTTCTGTTAGATATTTTCTAACTATCCTTATCCTCACTTCAATCTCCACTAAAAGGGGCACATTTATCTCTTCATCTTTTCTGCCTTTATGCAACCTGATATTTATTTTTATTGTAACAATTCTTACTGGCCTTGCATTTGTCATGTATTTCTCCCAGGACCAGGCCATGAGTTCCTTGAAGGGCACAATCTTATTATAATCATTTAGTATCTCCAAAGAAAATGTAGTCACACCTGGAAATTATTTCAATGATTTTGGTTGAATGAATAAACAAATATCTCATTTTGCAGGAAAAATGAACTTTAAAACATAGATATCCACAATAATATTTAAGTTTATACTTGTCCCAGACCTGCCCACATAGTTTTCAAACCATACAAAATACATAATGTTACTTAAGCAGATGTTTTATCATCTAAGAAATGTGTATTTCCAATATACAGCAAAGGAGATTTTAGCTTTAAAGAATTTGAGAAATTAAAGAGTCAAACACAGAGGAAAAATTAAATTAAATTACAGATGAAGAAATGGAGCCCAGCATGGTCATTTAATACAACCACTCACATAACTGAGTTGACAATCAGAGGCCACAAGCTGTATCTCCGAACTGCCAATCTAGTCTTCTCTCTTCTACATCATGTCATTTAACTAATATTCACAGTGCTAGCTGATTATCCCCATCTGTAAATAATTCATCCCTGATGTTTATAATTAATTAAATATACTTTGCCTGTTTTAAAATCCTTCAGCATTATGTTCCTGAATTTTAGCTATACAGTGTCTGACATAATTAGTGTTGGGACAGTATTTCCTAACTAAGTCTGGAACATCAGAAAAAGAGAGGAATGAAAGAGGATTCCAAGATTTTTGAGCAACCCAGTGAATGAGGAGCTATTTGCTATAGTGAGGACACTATAGGAGTAGGAGCAGGACTGGCAGAAAGTAAGAAATCAGGTGTTTACTTTTTAGACACCTTAAATTGGAGATGCTAGGGAGACATCCAGTCAGATATTAGGGGTAGCCTATGGTTCAGAGGCAATTCCAGGCTGAAGAATTAATTTGGGATAATCAGTCTGTATTTATTCAGGTGCTGGGACAAGATCACCGAGGGTGTGAATATAGGTAGAGAAAAGAAGAGAACGGAAGACAGAGTTCTGGATTCTCCAACATTTGAAAGAAAAGAAAGGGAAGATACTATAGGAAAGGATAGTGGTCCATGAGGGAATTCATGTGGAATATCTCCAGAGCCCAGTAAAGAATGTGTTTCCAGAGGTGACTCCAGAGCCAAGTAAAGACCGTGTTTCCAGAGGTGACTCCAGAGCCAAGTAAAGAATGTGTTTCCAGAGGTAAGAGTAAAAAGCTCTATCAGAGGCTCTTGAGATGAGGACTGAACACTGACACTGACTTCAGCAGTATGGAGGTCTTCGGTAAACTTGGTAAGAGTTGAATGGAATGATAAGGTTGGAAACTTGACTGTTATGATTCCACTAGAGACTGAGAGGCAAGGAACACAAGATAGCATCTAAAAACAATTTCTTCCGGAGGTTTTCTATAAAAGGAAAAAACATGGGATGGTGGCTGGAAGGAGACACAGCATCTTGGGATGGTTTTTTAACATTAGCGATGTTGTACCATGTTTTCACGCTGATGGTAGAAACTGATAAGTTAGGAATGATCGTGAGTAATTATAGAAGCAAACTCCATGAACAGGCAGACAGGATTAGATTTAGTGTTCGAGGGGATAGATTGACCTAAAATAGGCACACTGAGTTCTCCAGAACACACAAAAGGGAGACAGTGGATATGAGCTCAGATGCACACGTGTTAGTGAATTTAGTGGTAGAATAAGGAAATGTTCTTTGTATTACTCCTGTATCTCTCATAAAATCCAAAGCAATAATAAATTTTCTTTTAAAGCAGAAAAAAAAAAGAAAAGAAATTGTATTGATTAATAAAAAAAAAAATCCAAAGCAGTTCACCTATTGAGAACATCAAAGGGAAAGCAAAGAACAAACCAAAAAAAAATCATATCTGGAAATGGGACGGCATTTGAAATGTAGAAAAAGGGTAGAGGAAAATGTAGGAAATAACATTCTTAAAAAATGGAATAGGAGTCACATTTCCATGTTTCCCTGGTTTTTTTCCAAATCATTAACTTTACAGAAGACCTATGTATTTAACAAAAGGGTAAAAAACCTGAGGAGGGACTGAACTATCTATTCCAATTTGGAATAAAGTAGAATAGGAGTTTCAAGAGAGAAGGAACTGTTGTCTGCTTTGCTCGCACCTAAATCACTGTGTAAAGTACAGCATTGGATGTACAGAGTAGATAGAGGGCAGAGTTCAAAATTCTAAGCTCTCAAGGAAAAAGGATACACAAAACTTGGAGCTTTAATTTCTCATATTTAATTTATAATTAAATTTATTTTAATTTTTATTTAATGATTTTATAATTTAATAACTAATAAATTTCATTTCTCTATTTGCTATTATTCTGTTTTAACTAATCACATTCTAAAACTTGAATAAAGGTCCAGGTTAAATGAAAGAAACAAAAATTTTAGGATAAACTTCCAAGTTTGTTCTATACTGAAAGACTCTCAAACCAAAATCCCCATAAAGAGTCTGACTTGCAACCATAGTATTTTTTATTAAAATGTTTTGTTTATCTACAGCAGCAACAGTAGAAATTTTAACTATTTTTAATTATTTCACAGAAATGGATGACTTTGTATGGTTACTGAGTAGGGAAGTACAGAAATTCTGCTATTTTTTTAATCACTAGAGGAGATTAATCTCATTCTCTCCCACAAAGCTGGTCAATAAGCATGTGAAAAATATAAAATTTTTCCAGCAAACATAGCAATGAAAAAACAGTTATAAGGCAGCATTTTCATCTATTAAAAAGACAACTAACATCCCTAAGCATATATGTTTCCCATATTTTTTAATTTTTTTAGGATAAAATTTTTAGTATGGGATTACTGGATGAAAAGCTATGAGCGATATTAATGGTGTTGGAAATATACAGTTAAATTACTTCTGAAAAGTGTAACAAATTACTATAGTGAAAGTATAAATTTTATAACATTCTGCCAGTGTTAGCTTCTTGGGATTAATTTTTTTTAATTTAATATACAGTAAAATATAGTTTCCTGGGTATATGTTCTATGAGTATAAACAAATGTAATTAGTCATGTCACCATGCCACAATCAAGTATAGGACAGGTCCATTACTTCCAAAACTGCCCCTTTATAGTCAATCCTCTCCCTATGCCAGCTCCTGGAAACACTGATCTGTTCTCTATTCTTTTAATTTGCCTTTTCCAGAAAGTCCTATCTTTGAGCACAACTCCATGAAATCTTTGATGCTGCTTATTTTAACATAAGGCATGTGAGATTCTTTCATATTGTTGCATGAATCAATAGTCTGTTCCTTTTACAGTGGAGTAGTGAACTGTTGTGTGGACATACCACAGTTTGCTTATTCACTGACAGGTTGGGTTGTTTGCAATTTTTAGTGATTATGACTAAATCTGCTATAAACTTTTCTGTACAAGTTTTTATGTGACTCAGGGATCGTTTCTGTTGATAGTTAGTTTTGTTTTTTGTGTAGATTTTTTTTAAAACAAGTACTTAACTCCTATTTATTCTGAGGTTTTTAAGTTCTCTCAGCACAAATTCAAGTTCTCTCAGGGAATTCTGGTACCCCAATTTGAGTAACATAGACTTAGGTAAAGCCATATCTAAGATAATGTAAATACAGCTCCCAGCACAAAACTGAAGTTTCGAAAGTACTAGAGATACAAAGATACTCACACAAATAAAATTGTAAAAGCTTAAAATGTTCACACTGGGTCATGTGTGTTCTTTTTTAAATAGTTTTTTCAACTTTCAAAACTTACTTTGAATGCTTCTGCTGGCTATTAGGAAACATGTAAAAAGACACAAAAACTCAAATTTAAAAATTTCCCTAAATAACTTAAAATCTAAATAAAACACATCAATTTCCAACAATCTTCGTAATTATAAAAATAAAATAATAATTGTCCCTGCCCACAAGGAGTTTACAGATTCTCTAGAGAAAGTTTCCTTGTGTCTGGAGAGATACACAACAATCTAGGACAGAAGGCTATGAATATAAAAGGAATGGAACAGTTAGTAAGTACTGAAGGAGTTCCAAGTTGGGACTTGGGAAAAGACTTGTGGGAGATAAAGGTAAGGGTGAAATTTGCCATTTCTTAAAGGAGAGACAGGACATTTCATTTGAAGTTGTAGCCTTCAACTATCACCGGTCCACATTGGAGTGTAAAGGCAATTTAGACAGGCTTTTGGGGACTGATTCATTTCCTGTCCTGGTACAGAGCTGTAATGAATCATAATGCCACCTAAGATAATTAGAAAATCCTTTTGGCACCCAAATGGCAAAATATAGTTGTCTTCATAACCAGAAAACATCGTTAAGCATCCTCTGTTAAATCTGTCTGATATTACCCACACAATAGATTACACAACGCTGCTATTAAATTTGGAGAATATTAACAAAGAAGAAGGAAGGACTAATGAGTCATCCCAAGTAAAGCCGTCTGATTCCATTTGTACAACAAAGTCAGATGTAACTAAGTCTCAATTCACATGTGATTTTGCAGGCAGAAAATAATAGTGTTTTCTGTAATACCAAGGAGAATCATTTTTAACAATTTTCCCCAAATATACCCACCTGGCATATTGTACTTAAAAAATCACAAATTCATAAAAAGTATTTTGGCACCAGAAAAAGTACACGAACAAACACATATCCCTTTCTGCTTTTCATCTAGTGTTCTTTTCACATTTTTATTCCTTCCTGCTTCTCCATCTCCACCCCTCTCACTCCACAGTAGACCTCAAGGAGCCCTCCCCCATGAGGTCCTCTGCAGCAGAGCCTGCTTCTTCTTTGTTCTCCCTAATTCCCACTAGCCACAACCAACTTAAACTTGCCACTTTTTACCTTCAAATCCGCTGTATTGGATTTTTTTGTTACAGAAGGTAAACATGCTTCCTGAAACACATAAAACAATTCGACAGTCTATGAAGATATGATGATAATAATCTTTCTTTGATCCTCCTAGTTCCGATTCCTGGGATTAGCTATGTTAGTAGTGTAGTATACATCCTTCCAACCTCCCCCATACTCAAAACAACCAAATCCAAACGATTTTTTCACTTTTTATGAAACATGGTCCATATTTTTTATTATAAAGTAAAGTTGGCATACAACATTATCTTAGTTTCAGGTGTACAATGCAGCAATTCAACAACCCTATACATTACTCAAGACTCACCACAATAGGTGTAGCGGCTATGTGTCACTATACTGTTATTACAACATTATTGACAATATAACCTATGGTGTACTTTTCATCTCTGTGACTTATTTTATGACTAGTAATGTGTATCTCCTAATCCTCTTCATCTACTTTACCCATCCGCCTCTCCCCTCTGGCTACCACCAGTTTGTTTTTTTGTATTTATAAGTCTGTTTCTGTTTTTTTGTTTGTTTGTTTGTTTTTTAGATTCCACATATAAGTCAAATTATATGGTATTTGTTTTGCTCTGTCTTACTGATTTCACTTAATATCTTCTAGATCCAGCCACATTGTTGCAGATGGCAAGATCTCACTCTTTTTGATAGCTGAATTATACACACACACACACACACACACACACACACAATCTTCTTTACCCATTCATCTGTTGATGGACACTTAGGTCACTTTTATATATTGGCTCTTATAAATAATGTCGTAATAAACATAAGGGTACATGTATCTTTTCCAATTAATATTTTTGTTTTCTTTGGGTAGATACTTAGCAATAGGATTAGTGGATCATATGTTATTTCTAATTTTAATTTTTTGAGAAATCTCTACACTCTTTACCACAGTGGTTGCACCAAATTACATTCCTACCAACAATGCATGAGGGTTCCCTTTTTTCCACATCCTTGTCAAAACTTATTATTTCATCCTTTTGACACTAACCATTCTGACTGGTATGAAGTGATAACCTCATTGTGGTTTCAATTTGCATTTCGCTAATTATTAGTGACACTGAGCATCCTCGCGTGTGTCTGTTCTCCATCTGTATATCTGCTTTGGAAAAATATATCCTCGGGTCCTATGCCCACTTTTAAATTGTATTGTTTGTGTTTTTTTTTTTCATGTTGAATTTTATGAGTTCTTTATATATTTTTAATTTTAACCTCTTATGACATATCATTTGCAGATATCATCTCCCATTCAGTAGAATTGTCTTGCTTTGTCTTTCGTTTTTTATTTTTGGATTTGGGAGTTTTTCAATGGCTTCCTTTGCTGTGTAAAACCTTTTTATTTTGGCATAGTCCCAATAGTTTATTTTTGCTTTTGTTTCCTTTGCCTGAGGAAGTATGTCCATAAATATGTTGCTAAGGCTCATGTCCAAGAGATCACTGCTGGAACTTTTATGGTTTCAAGCCTCACATTTAGGTCTTTAGACCTTTTGAATTTCTTGTTATGTATGGTGTTAGAAAGTAGTCCAGTTTCAATTTTTACATTTAGCTGTCCAGTTTTCCCAGTACCTTTTATTGACGAGACTCTCTTCCCCATTGTATATTCATGCTCTGTTGTATATTTCCCCATTGTATACATAGGTTAATTAACCATATAAGCATAGGTTTATTTCTGGGCTCTGTATCCTCTTTCATTGATCTATGTGTCTATTTTTGTGCCAGTACCATATGATTTTGATTACTACAGCTTTGTAGTATATCTTGAAATCTGAGATTAGGACAGCCCCACCTTTGTTCTTTCTCAAGATAAATGTGGTCCATATTTTATGTATAACTTGTTTTGCTACTTAAATATAGATCATGGGTATCCCTCAAGGACAGCAATAATTCACTCTTTTAAATAGTGATCTCATATTTCATGGTAGGAATAAAACAAATGTTTCAATCATCCCCTATTGATAGATATTGATTTTCTTTAATAGTTTCCTGGGTTTGTCTTTGGGGTGGTGGATGGGGTGGTGTAGCAGCATGTGGAGGGGAAAAAGGTCACCATTGCAAACTGTAGTCCCATAAACATACTTATATATAAGAGTTATACTAAAAATATTTAATGACCAGTATTGCAAAGATACTCACTAATCAGAACTGATATCCCATCAATATGCTAGTAGACCATGTCATGCATAATTTGATTTTCAGCTCCACTTCTGCATTCTTTCTTTTATATTGCTGCTTGTATTTTTATAGTATAGCATCCCCAAAATTGTTGTCTAAGTTCCAGGTGTCTATTGCTGAATCACCCCACCTGCAAAATATGCTCTCTTTCTCCAAAATCCTTCAAAAGTTTCATATACTATGGCATCGGGCTCAAGATCTAGGATCTTAACATCTAAATTCAATCCAGGAAAATGAGGTTACTTATGCATGGTTCTTCAGATGTAGGCTGCTTAGTATTCTTCCTCTCTATCTGAAGACCTGTGACCTAAGTAAGGATGGCACAACTATCATCAGGCAAAGTGACAGTAATAAGATATTATAGATGGAGTCAGACACAGAATGCAGAGGAGAATGCAGAAGTACTACAGAGAAAAATAAGAATTCAAACAATGTATTCATTTGAGCTATTTAATTCTGCCATAATTAATGCTATACTTCTCAAAAGTACTGAGATGATGAAAGCCTCAAGGGATCAGAGAGGGATTTGTTGACATTCATTTTGACATTGTGGTTTAGAGCACAGCTCTGGAGCGAGGCTCTGGGTTTTAACCCAGCTCTAATCTTCCCCGACTGTACAAACGTAGTTATTAATAACAAAGTTATTTTATGACTGTGTCTCAATTTTTTCATATTTGAAATGGGGATAATAATAGGACCTATCTTAAGGAGTTATTGTCATATGACGTGGTATAATATATATAAAACGTTTAGAAAGTTACCTGAGGAACAGTAAAAATACAATAAGTATTTGCTATTGTTATCATTATTATTACTTAGTGTAGTTGGCTTTTGAAGATAAAATATTTAAAAAGCATTTTATCACAAGTGACTAAAACAGGTATCATTGGGGCTAAAAGAAGTGTACTTCAGTGATCTGAAAAAAATCTGCTTATATGGATTTTCTCATATAATCCACATATCACTGATGATACATTAGTGCCCCATATCATAGATAAGGAAATGGACAAAACTGAAATGAGAAAGATAGCTCCTCAAGAGGTCTATCCTAAATTCCAGAGCTCCTGCTCACTAATAAAATCCAAGGAAGGATTTTATTGTTCTGTTTGTCCTTCTGCGCCATTTTCTTGAATGGTGTCTTCAAGAACTTTTTGCCAATCTGGTCGTCCTGTTGCTGTCTTCATATATCCTTAATTTCCTTAAGTTTGTGGTTTAAAATATTCTGACATTTCTTCCACTCACTATTTGTGGGACATTAAAATCAAAGGACATCCCTTACAATCTAAAGATTTGAACAAACTTTGCAAATCATCATTTGGGAGTGCTAAATCTCTTTAGGAATCTATTGAGACTACTGATCTTTTCTCCATTAAAAAAAAATGCATGTGCATTTATGTATAGTTTCAGGGAATCCGTGTGGATTTCTCCTAAGCTACTGATAGATCAGTGAGAGCATGACAAACGACAGTTTAAGAACCTTTGATCTAAACACATTAGTAAGGTATGACTTCCTAAAGAAACAGATTATACTTTTTCATTCGTCTTCTTTCTAAAACTCATGAGCAGAAATGATTGCTAATACCACACATTCAGTGTATGTCCCCTAGAACTGAGCCATAATCATCATGTGTCTACTTTCTCTAATCTGTATGTTTCTATAGCTATTCTTGATTTGTCAAGGCATTCTTAGATTTGACCCTCATGTAACTGTAGAATCTGTCTTCCAGGGTTATTTTCCAAAAAGTTAATTTCTGTTTGGGATTCCATTTTTAGCCAACAACTCAAATATTCAAGATACAGCACTCTCACAAAATTTTCTCAGGTGCTTACTGTTCTGCTTCTTAGCTTGACTTTCTTCGTGGTGTTCCTGGGGAATGAAATGCCTTTTGTTTGAACTCAGTTATGTTTTGTCTGCCTAGAAGAATCTATGGTTGAATACCACACATCAGAAGAAGAAACACATCTTAAAATTTGCTAGAATTTGGTTTATTCATTAAAAAATGTCAGTTATCCATCTCCCCATAAATTCAATTTACATACCCATCCTTTAGTTTTCTAAATTTGCCATAAATGGTATTTATTCATTGTTTTTTATTTATAAAACAACATTTTATATATAGATCTATTTCATTTTCCCTAAAAAATTGACAAAATGCCCTAAGAGATAGAAATGGAGAAACATATGATCTATGAGAGGAACATAAAAGGGCTTAAAGACATATTAAATGTTGTTAGTTGAACACCTTCATTTATATACAAGAAAACTGGGGCCTAAGGAACAGCTTGTCAAGGTAAAGACCTAGTAGAGGAATTGTGATGGACAGAAATGGTACAAAGAAAGATGCAATGAAATGCTTGGTTTGCCACTTTTTCTTTAAGGATGTACACAAAAGTTTTCACATCTAAACTTCTAGCATGGAAAATAGCTTCTTCCTAAATTCATTGTCTCAAAGTCCATTTATTCTACACTTTGGAGACAATGGGGGATATATGATCAAAATTACCCCATCTATACAAGTCTTAGAAGTCTTAGTTCTTAGAAATGTTCTTAGAAGAACATTTCTGTCCAAGTTTCTTAACATACTGTTGCCAGAGGAGAGGACAGTAGGGGAAAGAACAGAACAGGTGAAGGGGATTAAGAGGTATAAACTTCCAATAATAAAATAAATAAATCACAGGGAGGTAAAGTACAGCATAGTGAATAATGCCAATAATATTTTAATAACTTTGTATAGTGATATATGTAATTATACTTATGGTGGTGATCACTTCATGATGTATGTAAATATAGAATCACTATGTTGTACACCTGAAACTAGTATAATATTGAATGTCAACTATACTTCAATTTAAAAAAAAAAAAAAACACCTCAGAGAACCTGTATGTTACAGCTGGTTAAAGTATACAACTCCTGATTTCAGCACAGGTCATGATGTCAGGGTCAGGAGATCAAGCCCCACATCAGGCTCCACACTCAGCACAGAGTCTGCTTAAGACTGTCTCTCCCTCTCCCTCTGCCCCACCCCACTATGTGCATCACTCACACTCTGTCTCAAATTAAAAAATCTTTTAAAAAGTCTCTTAACATGCTAATAACAGCAACCTTAAAATTTGAATAAATATAGTCACTCATTAGCGAGAGTCCAAAAGCTGATTTTTCTTTTTTTTTTTTAATTTTATTTATTTGACAGAGAGAGAGAGAGATCACAAGCAGGCAGAGAGAGAGAGGAGGAAGCAGGCTCCCTGCCGAGCAGAGAGCCCGATGTGGGGCTCGATCCCAGGACCCTGGGATCATGACCCGAGCTGAAGACAGAGGCTTAACCCACTGAGCCACCCAGGCGCCCCTGATTTTTCTTTATACAGATTACAAAAATTCAATTTTCCTGAGTAAATTAAAAGCAGGGATAGAGATGAGAGTTTTACACTCCACTATGACTTAAAATTCCTACTGATTAAATCTCAACTTCTTAATTCTTACTTCCTCTATCTTCTTTTAAATCATCATCTGAATTCTTGAAGAATTCAATGAAATTTTTCCTTCTTTTCTAAGCCTCTACCAACTGCTATTTTGATGGTGATGCTAGGGAATGGAGAAGATTTAGCAAAAGTAAAAGAGTTAGTAGAGAGATAGATGATATGCATTATGATATGCATTAAGAACGTTGTCTTACTAGAACACAAAATTGTTTTACCAGAAAGTTGTTTTTATCCAGCACAATGAACTACACCAGTGTCTT
Organism: Mustela nigripes; assembly: GCF_022355385.1. Classification (NCBI taxonomy): domain Eukaryota; kingdom Metazoa; phylum Chordata; class Mammalia; order Carnivora; family Mustelidae; genus Mustela; species Mustela nigripes. The sequence goes on along the minus strand of NC_081570.1, from coordinate 58,068,013 downwards.
GAACTGCCAAGCTGCTAATCTTAAATTACCACAAACATTAGATCCAGCATCCCGTGCCTTTGAGCTAGGGCCATATATAAATATATTTGCTCATTTTCTTGATGGTCAGTGCAAAGCAATAAATTTTTATCAGAACCTCTTTTAAGATAAAAATGGGCATATTGCAGGTTAAACAACTTAGACATTCATAGGACTAGCATTAGACTTCACACTGCAGTATTTTATGTTTATTGAGAAGTTTCTTTCCCGGGAAGATAAGAATGGGGCTGCTCCTGTTCCAAGGTTGACAAAGTCTGAGTGTCATTATGACTTTTTCCTAGAGTAGCTATGATTTTACCTTCCATATACCACCAAGGGCAGTGAATTACCTTCTTTAATGGTAGCAGCTTGTAAACACTGAGTTGCTGGGAACTTAAAAATCCACTCTCCATAGGCTGCACTCCTATTATGTCCTACTATCAGCCAAAAAGAGAGAGAGAGAGAGAGAAAGAAAACAAACTACAAAGACCCATAGCTTTGATAATAACTTTAATGCATATCATCTATCTCCCTATAATAATTTCCAAAAAACCCTTCTAAGAGAATTCTTAATTAGCACCATTATTACCTTTTCTTATGACACACAAAATCTAGGCAATGTTTGCCTCCATCCACCCATAATAATCTTAAATAAGGCCATTTAACACCTGGCTGCTAGGGGAAGTTGAAATATCCTGCCTGGCATCTGGCTGTAACATAAAACCATTACAACTTATCAAGCATGTGATTAACTGGTGAAGTGCTCTCAGACTTTCAGTAGATGACAGGAAGCCATCAACTGCACGGCAACAAATTAAGGTTAGCAAGGCAGGGATCAGAACTGAGGAATATTCAGGTGTAATGGCCGCCTCCACTGACCTGGAGTTAGGCCAGATGGGAAACCAGTCTTCCAATGACCATTTGCCACCTGTAAGGAGCACAAATGACCGTATCCAACCAACAGAAGAAAAGGACATTTTCAAAGGTCAGCTGTCATGGCAATTCTGAAAATCTTTTTTATGTTTTTTAAGATCTTATATACTTATTTGACAGAGAGAGAAATCACAAGTAGACAGAGAGGCAGATGGGGGTGGGGTGAGGGGGGGGAAGCAGGCTTTTCCCTGAGCAGAGAGCTCGATGCAGAGTTCGAGCCCAGGACCCTGAGATCATGACCTAAGCCAAAGGCAGAGGCCCACCCACTGAGCCACCCAGGCAGCCCTGCAGTTCTGAAAATCTTAAATAGCACAAGTTTGGCTTTCCCAGAGTCCACAGAGTATTTTCACCTTTTGCCTTTTTTTTTTTTAATTCTTCTAAAGACATTCAAATGTCTTCAGAAAGATAAGTAATCTACTTCAGTACCAAATAATTGAAGATATTTATTTATTTTATACCTGGAAAGGTGGTTTTTTTAAGGAAGAAACCTGACAAATAAGAATGCAAAAAAAAAAAAAAAGAATAAAAGTTTGGTTCAAGAAAGTCTTCCCATGTCATACTTTGTAAATAAATACAATGAATGGAATAAGGCAATGGTTTGTTGAATCTTGAAATCTCAACCATCATTCATAAAGTGTCCAAAAGACAGCTGTGAAAACCTCAAGTAATAAGAAATGTGGGGCTGCAACCAATCCTTCCTCTATGTAATAGGCACAATATTTTGCCTTTCCTTTCTGAATAGTTAGCTTTTTTAATCAGAGCACCTGTTACTGCCCCCTGGTGGTCCAGGGTTTCTGGCAACAGAGTCCCTTTCTTCCCCTCAATAAACACTCACCTGCCCCCTACCTCCAGGGTCTTACTTTCTTCTTTCCAAAATTAGAGAAGATGATTTTTAAAATTTTTTTAAATAGTTTATATATGAAACTAATTTTCAAGCCAAAATGACAATAACAACTACAACAAATGTTTACAAAATGTGGTCATTTTAAGTAAAACAATCTTATATTATTGATTCTATTCACACGTTTCATTTTATTTTGATTGTGTATGTATATACACATATATATGTATATATAATGTCATATATATAATACATATATAATCACAATAGAAGCTGCCATTTGTTGAATACTTAATAGATTCTGGGTGTTCCGACCGCATCATCTAATCACAAGGCTTCCATTGGTTATTTTACAGATGAAGATACAGACTAAAACACATGCTCTTGGATCTGGATCCTGTAAAACAAGGATATATGAGGTACAGAAAGGTGAAAGAAGGAAGAGAATGGAAAAAGATAAGAGGAGTTCAGGATAAATGGTATTTTTCTCTAGAGGGTCCGGACAACTTTTTTAAATAAGGATTTTCTTTATCAACTTAATGTTTAGAGAGGTCAAGTCCAAGGTCACACAATAAATGCAAACCCAAAGTTGGACCCAGATATATCTGAATACAAAGCTTCTCAATTGTTATGATGGTGACTATAATGAGATTTGACCAGAGGACCCAAGAAACTCTAAATCTTGTCCTCAACAAGCTACCTCTTCTCCCATGAGGCTCCTTAGATAATTTTACACATGGACAAAAATGGCTGGCAAAGAACTGTTGATGCAAGCTGAAGTTTTTAGCTTACTGAGCTAAGCTGGATGACACGGAGATTTTTTGTGCTTGGGCTGGAAGTAGCCTAGAGTGAGACATCCTTCTGGGTCCTAAGAAAAAGGAAATGTGAGGTGCAGGAAGAGCAAAAAAGGAAGAGATGGTAAAGAGTTAAGAATTGCTGCAAGAGAAAGAGCTTTTCTCTACTTCATAGGTACAGGATCTAGACAACTTTTTTATTTTTATTTTTTAAAGATTTTATTTATGTACATTTATTTTGTATTTGTCAGAGGGAGAGAGATACAGAGAGAGCGCACAAGCAGGGGGAGTGGCAGGTAGAGGGAGAAGCGGGCTCCCTGCTGAGCAAGGAGTCTCATGCAGGATCCCACAATCCCAGGATCATGACTTGAGCCACCCACACACCCCTAGACAATTTTTTAAATAAGAAGTTTCTTTATCTACTTTCTTTCCACTTTTTTTCTCCCTTCATTTGGCACCCCTTTTCTTGGGACCTTGCCATCTGCAGCTTCTAAGACCTTGACTAAATACCTGATCCAAACTTTAATTCCCACACAGCCTCCCATTGGAGAGTCTATGATCCAGAACTACCTAAATCCTCCCTCCTCTCTATTAGAACCTAAGGCTTTAGTTTAGCCTGTTGGTTGTCGGAGGGAAACACCTGACTGAGAGGCTATGTAGTATGGCGGTTAAGAATGTGTCTTCTGAACTTAAATCAAAACTCTACAACTTATTACCCATCTAAACTTGCACAAGGTCCCAAACATCTCTGGGCCTCAGTTTCAGTATCTGTAAAAGAGGGGTGAAAATTCCATCGAAGTCATTCACTTGGCACAAGGATTAAACAAGTTCATATATAAAATAGACATTACTGTAGTTGGCACAAAGCAAACCTTTATGAGCATATGATATCATATAATTCATAGGAGGGTAAAACAACTCATACCTTCTCTTAGTACTCCTAGAGTTATCCAAATTTTAAAAGAGGATATATATTAACTCCAATTAAACATTAAGTAGAAAAATTTCAGTTTCTTCAATATATGAAGTAGAAAAAGTCAGGTACTGTGCAGGGAAATTATTCTTTGTGCAAGTTATGGTGAGGGGGAGGAGGGTGGATATAGAAGCAGCTATTTTCAGGGTGAGAGGTAATGTATGATTGCATTGTATATAAGGTACATGCAAAAATATTTGTAAATACCTTTTTGTTTTTCAGATACTATTCTTTTTTCTACTTCTAACCTTATTTTCTACTTCTAACCTTATTTTCTCAGAAAATTCTTTATTATGTTTTTCCCCAACAGCTTCCAGGAAAACTGAGAGACTATGTTGCCAGCTGCAGTGGGATGGAGAATCTACGGAGACTTAAACTTTATCATAGCTAACTTGACCCTTAGGGAAGAGAGGTCAGGGGATTTAAGCTTTACTTGGTCACTCCAGTCTTTGCACTCAACAGTAAGTAAAACAACTCTAATGTAAATAAATCAAAACGAAATTGTGATTTCTATAAACACTGACCACATGTGAGGGGAGGGGGAAAAGAGCCATGCCCAGAGGGGTGGGTGGCCAGGACCTGAATGTCTAAAATAGAGGCCATACAGTCAGCCTGAAATGACATTTTATACAGTGCACTGAAGAGCATTCAGCAAGTTAATCATAATATGAAAAAATAACAAGCTTCAGCAATGACCATAACTTGGCACATTTCACTAAATTATGTTTAGCATTTGTCTTCATTCTAAAAATTTTCTCTAGAATGCCCTGTGACATTTCCTGAGAGGGAATGAAATAAAAAGCATCTTACATACTCTCAACCTAGATTATAATCACCATTTCCCTTATATACAAGGTACACAAATGATATTTTCTCTCCACAATCACACCCACTGATGGGTCTCTCCTCTGCAAATGACACTGTGTGTTCCTCTACTTCTACATCATTTTTATTTAATTTGACTTGATAATGAACCAAATCAATTTGAGCCATTTTTCCTACACTAAAGATTCCAGACCTCTCACTCAAATACTTTCTTCATTTTGTAGGAAATGTGCACCATCTATAACACTAGTCTGAATTACTTTAGAAGTAATGTGTAATTTTCCATTAAAATCTAGGGGGAAACTTACTTAATGGGATCAAGAGGACAGATCTTAGCTTACAAATTAATATTATATCCATCCCAATATAAATTTAATCAAAGCATCTACCCTCACTGTATTTCCATCTTAGTTTCTATCCTTGGATTTTATATATCAATCAGTAGATGATAAGTTATGGTTGTGGTGGTGATGTGGTATTTATAATAGCATTATAATCCCATAAGGAAGAGGAACACAATTAAATTATAGTATAACAGAAGTTCATTTCACCACTCTACTATCAAATCTAGTAAAAATCTTCAATCTGTGGCTAGTCAGTACAAAGCAAAATGGAAATCTAGTACTAGAGAGTTGAACAAATTAAAAAGCCAAATCCACATCAAACTGCCAAAGTCTATTTCGATTTTGGCTTAAATTATCTTGTTGTCTGTCTATAATATTGATCAAATTAACAGGACCTATGCCAGCTTTTCACTTAGAGTTATGTACACATAGCTTATGAGTCCAGAAACATAGCTTTGTTGTACCTAAAGTCATTTTTTAGTAAAAGTTGCCCTGGTCAGCAGCAATGGGGACATGAACAGGAAATCAAAAGGCCCCCATTGTGAATACAGACAGTTTACTCTCATCACTGTTGATTCAAATTCTAGAAGCTTGAACTGTGATGGGATCAGAACTCAGAAGAATCCCAATGTTCCAGGAAACATTTCAAGAACAGTCAGAAGACCCTTGGAAAATTCCTCTTCTGGAGCTTTTATAAGTCTGGATACAGAATGTTTCAACGGCATGATTGAGTAAGGCTTTGGGTAAAATAAAGAGAGACCAATGAAATGAGAACAGCAACAGCTATTTAATTACAGTTTGCTATATAAGTAAGGAAGTCAGCCACCACTGCTTACATTCTGGTAGAGACTCAAAAGCAGGCAAAGGAGTTGGAAAGTTTTATAGTGGAAAAAGAGGGGAGGCACCCAGTAGCTCAGTCAGGTAAGCACCCGACTCCTGATTTCCATGCAGGTCACAATCTCAGGGTTGTGGGTTAGAGCCCCAAGGTCCGTGCCAGCCTCCACACTCAGTGTAGAATCTACTTGTCCCTCTCTCTGCTTACCCCCACCCCCATCATGTTCTTTCTCTCTCTCTCAAATAAAAAAAAAAAGATTTTTTTTAATGGGAAAGCGTCAGTTATGTCCTGATTGTAGTTCTGTTGGCATAGGGAAGCTGCAGAGGGCTAACTGCAACTGGGGTGTCCTATGTAATTGATGAGGGAGCATGTTTGGTTTTCTCTGGTTGGTCCTAACTTGGAAAAAGAAATAAAAATTAGAGAAGCTGTCAGTCATTAATCAAGTCCTGGCCAACGGGAGATGATTGTTACGGAATTCATTATTTGGCTTTCTGAATTATAACTAGAGATATCAAGTCTGACTTCCCACAAGTCTGACACAACAGGCTGGCTTTCTGGGCTGTTTATTGCAGATAAGGGTGAATAACCCAGGTGGTTTACTACAGGTTGTGGGTCAGAGTTCTACTTTTATATATGGTCTGGCCATACCTGTTTGTATATTCAGTTTCTCACTCCAAATATATTCTCCCAAAAGGAATATATCTATGCATATTGCAGCAAAATAAAGGCAGGTAAGGAAACATAAAATGCTAAAAAATTCCATGTCCAAAATTTTCCTTTCTTGTCATTTTAATGTTTCTATTAGAGAAGAAGAAAGGTGCATAGAAAGAAGCTGTTCTCTGGAATCTCCAGTGAGGTACAGAAATTTCAGTGGTGTTTCTCCTTGCTTATCTAACAATAAAGAGAATGAAAAATGCAATGGCTAAAACAAGAATCTCTATCTCATAGCAATCCAGACATCTGTAGCTGATCCAAGATCAGCATCATCATCATCATCTATCTTCCTATTTACCTAAGATAGGACCTCTGCTTATACCATACATGTCTCATATTCATTTATTCTTATTATTCATTCTACATACTGTTCTTATAGGTTCTTGTAAGCTTCTCTCATCTGCGTGGTCATGGATAGCTTACCACCATGCCTAGCCCATGGAAACAGGGAAAGAGAAGTAAAGAGAAAGAAGCTTTCTTTAGGAATACAGTGTGGGGGCTTCCTGGGTGACTCAGTGGGTTAAGCCTGTGCCTTCAGCTCAGGTCATGATCTCAGGGTCCTGGGATCGAGTCCTGCATCGGGCTCTCTAGACGGGGAGCCTGCTTCCTCCTCTCTCTCTCTCTCTCTCCTTGCCTCTCTGCCTACTTGTGATCTCTCTCTGTCAAATAAATAAAATCTTTAAAAAGAGAGAGAGAGAGAATACAGTGTGGAAGTTCTACGCACACATGTCACTGGATATAACATGGCCACATGACCACACAGAGGCAAAGGAGACCTTGAGAAATGTAATGTCCAGTACACTGCCATTTTGATGAAGAATTAATCACCAAAAGGAAGAAGGGTAAAATAAATACAAGGATAAAATACAAAAAATAAAAACATTCTTTGCCACAGATACTATAATGGCTATGCATTTCAAATGCTGAGGAATTATGAAAGAGCACAGAATACTTCTCCCTCTTTGAAGCACTGTTCTGTCAAGCCCCCAAGGCTTGGTAATGAATGCAGACAAATCCACATCTGCTTTTTATCTTGGGGATTCCAAGATTTCTCAGGCATTTGATATAGAAAGCCTATCACCAGAGGGCTCAGAAGTAGTGCAGATGTTATGTAAATGTTATTTAATGCTTTTGGGGTTGTGGAAAGAAAACAGAAGAAAAATCTTTACTTGTTCTCTCTCTCTGAAAATTACTTCAGACCCAGCAAGGAGAAGAGAGCCATGCCAGATTTTTACAAGGTCCTAAGTTACACCTTTCTTAGATATTTCAACTTCTTCTTTTCTCCTTTATACCTAAAAACCAAATAATAATGTGTCTAGTGAATTTTGGAGTACTTAGAAAAGTGCAAGTGTAAAAGACACAAAACACTATTCATAGTTATGTCAAAGAATTTAGACGGTTCCAGTCTGGCTCATAAATTATTGGGTTCCCACTTAAGCACCAGACATCTGGAATTACAGCTGTCCGAGCATTAAGAATGTTGTTCCTGTATAGTTTACACTTGCCTACCCATCAAGTATAACCACCTCCACATCTATTGTCTTAGAATGTTTTTCACCTATCGGGTGACATATAGAATATAGTTCATGTTAGTGTGCATGTAGACATGGGTGAGAGACCCATGTGTCAAAGTGGAGAATAAAACCTTGATCCTCAGTGCTTTAGGGAAGAATCTATTATAGGGGAAGAGCTATAAGAGGGTGAGTACTTTGAACTTCACAAGTATAAGAAGCCTCAAATTTAGACTTTTGAAATTATCTCCAAATGAAATCATGCAGATGGTATCTGTATTTGTGTAAGTACTTTCAAACACCATTTTTATAGCTTTGACTTTTTTAAAAAAAATTTCAACTCCCTGGGAGCCACAAATGTTTATTGGGTAAAATACTATAAGCTGCTACAAGCCTAAGGAAACTCCTTAGGATGGAGTGAAGTTTGTAGAGACAATATGGTTTACCCTCTCCTCTAAAATATTTTCTAAACTACTGTCAGACAATATAGGTAACAACTGTATTATGGTTGAAGAAAGTTGAAGATGGGAAAACACCTTATAATGCTGTAATAGAAGGTAGGGGGTTATTTTAAATTTGAAAAATTATTTTCTCTAAAGATTTATTTCTTTTAAAGAAAGAGAGAAAGAACAGGCAAGGAGAGGGGCAGAGGGAGAGGAAGAGAGAGAATCCTTAAGCAGACTCTCCAGTGCACACAGAGCCTGACACAGGGCTTGATCCTAGAACCCTGAGATCATGACCTGAGCCCAAATCGAGAGTTGGTCATTTAACTGACACGTCACTCGGGCATCCTGGAAAAATATTTTTAAAAATAAGGTTAAAACATCACATTGCCTTTATCCTATGTGGCTCTTGCAAAATATATTGATTCTTGTCTTTTTTCAAATTACTCTGGCAAACTAAAGGACCATAAATGGAGGCATCGTTGAGAGTATTCAGAGCTGTGGAAAAAAGCTTTGGAAAAAATATTTGTTGACCTGGAGAATATCAGAAGGGAGAATCTACCATCTACCACATAGGATGAGCAAATTCCAAAGCAGCGTGTTTCAAAACATTTCATTTTCTTGATATAAGTGATTGTCATCTAGGTTTTCTCACAGGTATCTGTTAAGCTTGCCTTGGGAATCAAATTCTTACTCTTGCATCCTCTTTCTCAAAAATGACTCCTTTCCTATTCCAACTCAAGACTATGGATTCCTAAGGTAGTAATTCGTGCAAGAAAAGTGAAGTAATGACAGTAATGATTAATGAATTTGAAGATTAAATTAAGACATGCAAGTAAACAATATAATCAAGGCAATCTGAAACCGGGAGTGAAGTAAGGCCATACTATTTCAAGTTCTTGTGTAAGTAACAAGAGAAGCATCCACAAGATGCTTGTGAAGCATCCACAAGAATAATCTCTGGACAAGTACACAGCAGAAGGAAAGGAGGATTGTACATTCAAGATTAAAAGTTCTGGAAACCAAACGGGAAGCATGACCAAAAGGGTGGGATATGCAAGCAATACAAATATGACTTTTTAAGGTTAAATAAAAAAAAAGAAAGAAAAAAATAAAAGGAAGGGAATAAAGGGAAGAGGGAGGGAGAGAAGAAGCGAAGAAGACAAGCAAGGAAGGAGGAAGGCAGGTGCATAATGGGATGGAAAGTGCATAAACACTTCCAAATAATACTATAAGCCTATGCTTGGGATCAACAGCTCTTGTATTCACATCTATATTATAGATAAATAACAACTCTGTCCTTGTTTTCTAGGCATCACCTTTATTTGTTCCAAAAATGGCAGACAGAACTCATACATCCTACCTGGGATATTACGTTGAATAAGACAATGGCATTGCATTCTAGTTTGGTACAGAACTGTGACAGTGGGGGTGGCAGAGATGACATGCACACTACCTGTATCCTGTCACCTTGGCTTCTTGTGATGGGACACATATGCAAGATGACTGTCCAAGATGAGAAATTCAATCTACAGTCATGATTGGGTGATTTTATGGGAAGATAAAAGGTCTCTATAGACATATGTCCCTTTGACCTCATACACATAATGGAAGTAATGACTGATGAGCAGATTTAGAGAAACATTAAGTCGGCCACCATGTCAGAAATAAATTCTCCTTCCTTCTGTGCATTAGAACATGGATTACCAACTTGGGATGACACCTTGGAGAAGGATCTAGGAGAATTACTTGGAGAATTATTTAAAATTGCACATTATCACCATTACCTATGATTGAGAACTGCTTCTAACCTCCTCAACTCCTAGAGATCAAATCTCTTTCACGTGCACAACTGCACTAAGGCAGAGTACACTCAAGAAAACTGTAATCTGTAAGACATGCAGCAAGCATTCTTCTTCTGTTTAAAAAAAAATACAGGAGAATGTGCATTAGGTATATTAGCTTTATAGAAAAAAAAAAGTCCCATAATTTAGTTAAGTGGCTATCTACCTAGCCACACATTAAAAATCTCCTAGAGAGCTTTTAAAATAAATGCATCCTCGGCCTCATCCCAAACCAACTTAATCAAGTCCCTGCAGGGTGAGTTCAGCCCTCTATAATTTTTTAAACTCCCAAATTATCCTAATACCCTGGATATCATAGGCAATATTGAGAACCACGAAATACGGCCCAATAGCATAAGGAAATCAGTACTTGATCAGAAATCTGACCTAAATTCTAGTCCCAACTCTGCTATGAATTTAATTTGTGGTCTTTAGTAAGTGACCTAACCTCTGGAGTCTTACTTTTCTCAAAGTTAAAATAAGAGAACTGGAGACTAGATCATTCAACAAACAATAACTTTCTAAAGATACATCAGACATACATCTTAACATGCCTTAAAGATTCCTTATCCCCTTTCACTGTTTTGGCTCAAGTGTACTACTTCCAACTTCCAATTCTTCACTTCAGCCCTAGTTTACCTATTTTAGCTCCTTAATCACCTACAAGCTCTTCTTTGCTTCCCAATATTCACATATTGTAGCCTTTCACTGGGACACTTTCATTGGACACTCTGGGTCCTCACCCTCCTCACTTAACCCAGTCAGTAGTACCCCATCTAACCACATATACTTCTGACATAAGACTGTTCTTGGGACCATAAGCCTTATTAAAAGGGCAGAAGATAGACACTGATGGACCCCTGTTCAGTAAGGCAGTGCAACCATGTAATAAAGAATACTCAGAGCTAGATCCCTCAATATTTGGGTTCAACCACCAGATCCTGCGCTATTTAGAAAGCTGACCACATACAACTCAGTAAGTTCTCAGTAACGTCTCAGTTACTCCTTTAACTGACTCATAAAGTCATTTCCAAAATAAAAGGCAATCACAAATCAGAAAACACTTCAAAAGATTTTTAAATCATGCACCTAAAATATCATTAACACATACCGGAGGAGCCGAGATAGAATGCAGATCTTTGTAAGCATGCTTTGCAAATAATTGTGGCAGCCAAGAATTTCCTGAGCTGGATGAACCTGTCATAAGAAGAGCCTTTTAAGGGACGACCATGAAGTCAATTTTGAACCAGAACATGATGTAAAGTTAGAGTTGTCCATATTATTTCCCATTCTCAACAACCAGTGCTTCTGAAAGGTCATTTTTGGAAAGGTCAGGGAATGGAAATACATGCATCAGAAGAGATTGAAAACAGAGGATCTCCTTTCCCATAAACTCTGCAAATGAGTACTTCAGGGTCCCAGTGAGAAAGACCTTTAAACTCTCCCCGCCTTCTATATCAGGATAATAACTGTGGGAAGTAGTAGAAGTATGGAGCATATTTTAAAGAGACAATGGGGCATCTGGAGCAAGGAGAAGAACTTGTTGCACTTTCCCACAAATGCTAGACAATTTTACTAGAAAGCATGTTGTATGATCATAATATAGATACAGGGATTATAAGAAGTAATGTGTCTTAATTTGTAGAGGAGGAAATAAACGGAGTTGATCTTGATTCACAATGGTGCTAGTAGCCACCATTTCTAAGACTTGTCCTTTGAGTTGTTAATAGTGGTGAGATTTTTCTCTGAAGCACCAACATATGCTAAGCAGCTGCCTAGGTTTAAGGAGCAATTACAAGGTCATGGGACAGTATCTTTGAGTAACCACCTGGCCCTGAGCCAGCAGGAACTCACATCCATGACCTCACTTGCATCATCATGCTGTAGTTAAATCTAGCCAAATGATGGATAGTTCTTTCTTCGCCCTCATTCGTACTAATCAATCAACCCCTGTTAAGAGTCACTAGGCACTCAACATGGGAATAGAGAGTTATAATCCTGCCCTACCTCAAGTGCTTATAAATGAATGGGGAGAAGAGAAAGCCAAACACCAAGTTTCACACCAAGCATAGTGAGAAGCGTGGATAAAGGTAGTAGAGGCCGCTAAGGGAGTACAGAGGAGCACGTACACATTTGTAACTCTAGCGGCAAACGCAGAGTTTCACAATCTTTAAACCCATGTTCCCTTTTGATAAACATTCACATTTCAAGTCTCTCCCACCAAAACAAAACAAAACAAAACCCAAAAAAACCCTCAGAAACAAACAAACAAAAACCAGTTTTAGAAAATTCTCAAAGGAGCATGCCTCTATTGAGAATTACATTATTTTGTTTTCTTACCAACATTTACATTTCATACTTTGAATTACACAAAAAATAAAATTTTCTTCTTTTTCCAAATTAAAGAAAAGATCATATTGAATATACTTCTTAAACTACCTAACTCATGACCATCCCATATCTTTCACACAAAATTGCATGAAGCCTCCTTGGCAGGATGATCTCATGCATCCTCCTACTGCATCCTCCTTCTTCTCCAGAAGAATCCCTGGGTTTAGAAGGGTGTCAAGGAAATAGCAACCTTGAGCATTTAGACCAAGGATTCTCAGCTTTGCCTGTTAGAGCTTTCAGGAGCACATTTAACATATTCTAATATCCTTCCCCACAACAGACCAAATTAAATCAGAGTAGTAGGGTAAGGCTAGCACCCAGGAAGAAGGGATTGGATTTTTAAAAATATCCTTGCTTTTCCCTATGCAGCCCGGCTTAAACATCACTAATAGAAATATAAGGCTATGTTTCTCTTCAATAGGTTCCTGAAATGTTCCCAATGGCGCTTGACTCTCCTGATTTGGGGGAAGCAGGTCATTTCTATTCACCAGTGCTCATTACTCCATTGATAAACGATGGTAACTGCCTTCTGATCTCCTTATGCCTACCTGCACTTGGTTATACATTCATTTACTCATTCAATACCATAGTCAATAATTCAACATCATTGAGCACCCAATCTATGCTCGAGGTAGTGCTAAGGATATACAGTGATGAAAGTTCACAGCCACTGCCCTTAGGAACTCCCCGTCTAATAGCAGGACTGCACTCTGATAGAATAGAGGAAGTATGCCATCAGGTATAGATGGGGAGCATTAACTGTGCCTGGGCATGGAAATAAAGGGGACATCTCATGTCTACCAAGGGAAATAAGGCTTTAGCTGAGTATTATAAAAAGTAGACATGAATTGTCAACAGTCAACTCCCTAGAAGTCCATCAGAAAAATCTGAAGATCAGAGTTAAACTTACCAGACATACCGCAATAAAGGATAATGCCACTTTGTCAAAGGCTTAGTAGTATCTCAGAAGGGTGAAGGCACGGGATGATAGAGGATCTTGAGATCCAGGCTCAGCGCCTTTAACGTGGGTCTAGGAAGTCACAGAGCTAGATGGGAATGAGCAGAGTTTATGATATAACTGTGGACTGGTTCTGAGGCCAGTCTAGATGATGAATCTGTCTCAGCAGGTAAATTATTTTAACTAGTTTGTAGGCTGATCTTCTGTATTTCCTAGAGCAAGCAGCTAAGTTGTTTTTGCTTGTTCTCAGTATTACTTAATATATAGACAAGAAAATATGTCCAGACCAGTATTGTGTAACCAGGAATATGAAATGTTAATTTCAATACTCACTAAAGAAGATGAAGAAGTGGAGAGAAGGGGACAAGGAGATGAGTATGTGCAAAGACAAAACAATAAAAACAACATATTCTCTAAAAATCTCCTTCTTCTGCTTTCTGAATCGAGTTCGAACTTTTCAACTTGATGTTTTAGAACTTCTAGAATGTGAATCAACTCCTGTCTAAAGCATTATTTCCTATTCATTACCTACAGTGCAACCAAAAAGAAATGGCCGTCACTCCTAATCTTTTGTGCTCAGGACTATTCATGTACCTTCACATATCAGGAATCAAATCCCAGCTCTAACATTCCACCAACCATGTGACTTCAAGCAAAAAACTTGAGCACTTTGTGCCTATTTCTTCAACTGTAAAAGGGGACCATAAAATAGCTACCTCGTAGATAATAATAAGATAATCTGTCAATAAATGTATCTACTGAGTACCTTCTAGTGTCAAGCACTTGTTCTAAGGAAAAAGACTGTCTGAAGTCAAGGAACTTAAATATTTTCAGGTATGTTGGGAGGGAAAATATTGAGTCATGTGATAGAGGATGACTGTGTGGAAGAGGCAGTCTACTTCAGCTGGGAGATTTCAAATGATGTTCATGTTCTTTGAAAAAGGGACCATGAGTATGCCTTTTTTGTGACACATGCAGCATTCTTTCACATTGTGGACACTAAAAACCAGTGAGTGAATGAGTGAACAATAAGATACATTGCTACTCTACAAAATATAACAAGTAGTTTTTATACAAAAGTTTTTCCATGACTTTATTTTTTTAAAGAATTATTTATTCATTTTAGAGAGGAAGAGAGCACAAGCAGGATGGGAGAGAGAGAGAATCTCAAGCAGACTCCCCCACTGAGCACGGAGCCCAATGTGGCGCTCAAACCCACAATCCCTGAAATCACCTAAGCCAAAAACCAAAAGTCAGAAACATGATCAACTGTGCTACCCAGGTGCACCTCCATGACTTTGAAAATCATCTTGATGGAAGTTTTAAGAATAAAGCTGGGTTCAGAATAAGTTGTAAACATAAATATAATTGTTAGTATGATCATATAATTAATATAGTTAATATAATTATATATTATATAATTGAATATAATCATTAATAATAAAAATGCAGTTATAATTTTGTTGTCAAAAATTAGACACAGAAATGAGGTTTTTGTGTGTGAGAAGTAGAGCCTGTAAAAGGAGTAAAGCTTTATCCTGCTAATAGAGCTTTTTTGTTCCTGAAATCAAATAAAAAATTACACAATATTTAAGGTATTGCCCCCAAATTGATAAAATGTAAAACCTCTCCTTCAGGCTTACACTAAGAATTAATAGTCTCTTCTTCACAGAACAATAAGTTCATTGCCTCAGCTGCTTTTTCTAGCCATGGGGAAGAATGGCAGAATAATTACATTTTCCCAAAAATAATATGTGATGAAGAATGTGTCCTTGGAGAAATTTACATGGAGAAATTATCTGGACAAATGACCTCAAAATATAGAACCTAACTTCAATTATCTGAATGCCAACAATTTTCCATGCCTAAGAAAAAAAGCAGTTTAACTCTACCAGTTCTTTATTCAACTCTGTCCTTACAATATGCTTTTAAAGGAAAAAAAAAAAACACATTTATAATGACCAAATAATAACTATGTGGCAGACACTATACTAAACACTTTATGTTAATTATCTTATTTCACTCACACAAATAGTCCTAAGGGGTAGGTACTATTTTATCACCTATTACATGTAAGAAAACTGAGGTTCAATAAAATTAACTGCCACATATGCCTGAACTTAAGACAATCCAGAATATAAGATGATCTTTTGATAACCAAATCAGAATAAAAACATAATAGCAATGAGGGTAAAAGACTGATTGAGTATGTATATACTAATAAGAATGTAAATTTTAAAAGGCAAATATGTACATATTTGATTTAATTAGTTACATACTTATTTTATTTTTTTGATGCAGTCATTTACTTTTTTTTATATAATGTTAGTCACCATACAGTACATCATTATACATACTTACTTTAAATCACACTTTCTGTAAATTAATGCATTACACTAAAAATATTACTTTCTTCTATCTTCAAATTTCATGAAACAACTATAAACTCTTCACATGTCTCTTAATATCAAAATCCTACTGTTAACTGGAACTGCTTTCCTGAGACAAGTAATAGTTTTATAAAAATAACATCTGTATTAATCAAGTTCTCCAAATAACTAATATAATATATATTGTATATACACACACTCACATGCTGACAGAGAGAAAGGAAACTTATTATAAGGAATTGGTTCACATAATTCAAAAGGCCAGGAAGTCCAAAATCTGTGGGGCATTCCAATGGTATGTGAGACCCACAGAGAGAAGTTTCAGTTGAAAGGCCATCAGGCAGGGTGCCTGGGTGGCTCAGTGGGTTAAGCCTCTGCCTTTGGCTCAGTCATGATCTCAGGGTCCTGGGATTGAGCCCTGCATCAGGCTCTCTGCTCAGCCGTAAGCCTGCTTCCCCCTCTCTCTGCCTGCCTCTCTGCCTACTTGTGATCTCGATCTCTCTCTCTGTCAAATAAATAAATAAAATCTTTAAAATATATAGAGAGAGAGTGCTCTTGTCCCAGCCCTAGAGAATCAGACTTAACTGATATGGAGTTGGACCTGGGCCTGGGAATTTTAAAAAGCTTCCTAGATGATTCCAACCAGTTTTTAAAGTAATCCTTTAAAAAGTATTTTTAAAAACATCTACCACCTGCTATTATGAAGTCATCTAAAAAGAATCCAAATCTGAGCTATTTCTGTAGCTCCTTTTTGCCATTCCCACAGGGTAAACTCCAGAAGCTTCCTAAACTTGCATTAACTAAGATCATTTAGGGTTAACGCTCCTCAATCCAACAGCAGCAGAAACACTAATACGTTTGATGCTTTGACATCTTTGGGTCCTACCAAATTCATAGTGCAATAGGGTTGCTTTTTGTTCATTTATTTATTTGTTTATTTTTATCTTTGTTGACTCATTGTCTCCCTTGGGAAAGTCTTCTCACCCAAGGGACTGTAAGTCCAACGCATGTATCATATTCTATTTATCCACTAATCTCCTGAAGCACATCTTAGTTTCTTCCAAGTTTGGGCAATTGTATAACACTGCTATGAACACCCATGTGTAAGTTTTTGTGTGGATGCAAGTTTCACTCTTTTGGATAAATATCAAGGAATATGATTCCTGGGTGGTAAGTGAAAGTATACTGTTTTACAAGAAAGTGACAAACTGTCTTCCAAAGTGGTTTTACCACTTTGCATTCCCATCAGCAATTAATGAGGGTTCCTATTGCTCCATATCCTCAGCAGCATTTGGTGATGTCAGTGTTTTACATTTTGGTCATTCCAATAGGCATAATGGTATCCCACTATTGTTTTAAATTTACAATTCCCTAATGACATATGACCTTGAACATCTTTTCATCTGTATGTCTTCTTTGGTGAGGTTTCTATTAAGGTCTTTGTCCCATTTCTTAATGGTTTATTTTCTTATTTTGAGTTTTAAGAGTTCTTTGTGTTATGTGGATAATAGTCCTTTTTCAGATATGTATTTTGTGAATATTTTCTCCCAATCCATGGCTTGTCTTCTCATTTTATTCACATTATCTTCAACAGACAGTTTTTAATTATAATGAAGTCTACTTTATCAAATATTTCTTTCATAGTTTCTGCTTTTGGCATTATATCTAAAAAAATCATTGCCATACCCAAAACCATTTAGCTCTTCTCCTATGTTATCTCCTAGGAGTTTTACAGTTCTGCAATTCATTTTGAGTAAATTTTGTGGTAGAGAGGTCTTTGTCTAGACACCTCCCCCCACTTTTTTCTGCATGTGGATTGCCCAATTGCTCTGGTGTCACTTGTTGAAAAGACTATCTTTGCTCCCTTGTATCTCCTTCGCCCATTTATGAAAGGTCAGTTGATATTTATGTGAGTCTGTTACTGGCTCTCTAATCTATTCCATTGATGTAAATGTTTATTCCTTCACCAATACCACACTGTCTTGATTGTTATGGCTTTATAGTAGGTCTTGAAGTCAGGTAGTGTCATTCCTCTGACTTTGTTCCTCAATGTTGTATTGGCTGTTCTGGATCCTTTGCCTCAGTTTTTCTATACCCACAAGACTATGGAATTTTTTATTGAGATACTACTGACATATAACATGGGCTATGGAATTTGTATTACATTTGTAAGCAATGGAACACCACTAAACTAGGTGAAGGAAGAGTGACATGTACAGAGTGAGCCTTAAAAAAGTAATTTTGGAGTTGAATAGATTAGGAAAATAATACAATAGGAGTGGAAATATAGTCTTATTTCTCTCCCTCCCTTGCCCCTTGCTCTGCACTCTCCCCTCCCCAATTGCTTTTCCTTAATCTAGGCATAATCTGTGTTCCTTTTCAACCCCTACATGGGAACTCTCTGTCAATACTGGGCAGAAAAAAACAACATAATGTGAGAGGGGTGTTGTAAAAAAAAGGGGGGGGGGATATAATAAAAATGTATAGTTTTTGTATGCATTTGAAGTGAAGCTGTTATCATCTTAAAATAGACTGTTATAAATATATTTTATGTAAGCTTCATAATCACCACAAAGCAAAAACCTATATTTGATACATTAAAAAATAAAGAGAGAAGAATAAAATCATACCACTACAGAAAATCTTCAAATCTTAAAAAGAGACCCAAAAAGAAGGATAAATGAGCAAAAGAATTATAAAAACAACCAGAAATCAATTAACAAAATAGTAACAGTAACCCTATACCTATCAATAATTACTTTACATGTAAATGCACTAAAATCTCCAATCAAAAAGACATAGAGTGGCTGAATGCACTGGAAAAGAAAAAAGAAATATTATTTGCTGCTAAAAGAGCTCACTTCAATTTAAGGACACATATAGACTGAAATTGAAAAGATGCATAAAGATATTCTACACAAATAGAAGCCAAAAGAAAGCAGGGTAGTTCTACTTATATGAAACAAAATAGACTTCCCCCAAAGACTGTAACAAAAGACACAGAGGTCATTCTAAAATGATAAAGGGACTGCTTCATCAAGAGGATATAACATTCGTAAATATTTGTGCATCCAATATAAGTGCACCTAAATATATAAACAAATATTAAGAGATCTGAAGGGAGAGACAGGCAGCAATACAGTAAGAGCAGGGAACTTCAATACCCCACTTTCAACTATAACCAGAACATCAAGACAGAAAACAAATAAGGAAACAGTGGACTTAAAGGACCCATTAGACCAGCTGGACTTAATGGACATATACAGAACATTCCATCCAACAGCAACAGAATACACATCATTCTCAAGTTCCATGGAGATTCTCTAGGATAGATCAAATATTAGGCCACAAATTATATCTGATAAAATGTCAATATGCAAAATATATTTTTTTATCCTTCCAACATTTTTTTATTTATTATGTTTTAAATTTAAATTTTGTTAACATATGATGCAATATTGGTTTCTGGAGTAGAATTCAGTGATTCATCACTTATATACAACACCCAGGGCGCCTGGGTGGCTCAGTGGGCTAAGCCACTGCTTTCGGCTCTGGTCATGATCTCAGGGTCCTGGGATGGAGTCCCGCATCAGGCTCTCTGCTCAGCAGAGAGCCTGCTTCCTCCTCTCTCTCTCTCTGCCTCTATGCCTACTTGTGATCTCTCTCTGTCAAATAAATAAATAAAATCTTTATATACAACACCCAGTGCTCATAATAACAAGTACTCTCCTTAATACCCACCCCACCCCCATCTAGCCCATCTCCTTCCATCAACCCTCAATTTATTCTGTAAGTAAGAGTCACTTATGGTTGTTTTCCTCTTTCCTTTTTTTCTCTTTCCCTTTCCCATATGCTCATCTGTCTTCGTTCTTAAATTCCACATATGAGTGAAATTGTATGGAATTTGTCTTTCTCTGGCTGACTTATTTCATTTAGCATAATAGACTCTAATTCCATCCATGTTATTGTAAATGGCAAGATTTCATTCTTTTTGATGGCTGAGTAATATTCCTTTGTGTATATATATAAGTATACCACATCTTCTTTATCATCATTCAGTCAATGGACATTTACATGCTCTCCATAGTTTGGCTATAGTTAAAAATGCTGCTATAAACATTGGGGTGCATGTACCCCCTTTAATCTGTATTTTTGTATCCTTTGCATAAATACCTAGTAGTGTAACTACTGGATCAAGGGTAGTTCTATTTTTAATTTTTTGAAGAACCATCAAACTGTTCTCCAAAGTGTCTGCACCTGTTTGCATACCCACCAACAGTGCAAGAAGGATGCCCTTTCTCCACATCCTCATCAACACTTGTTTCTTGTGTTGTTAATTTAGCCATTCTCAAAGGTGTGAGGTGATAGCTAATCATGGTTTTTATTTGTATTTCCTTGATGATGAGTGACATTTAGCAATTTTCATGTGTTTGTTAGTGACCTGGATGTCTTCTTTAGAAAAGTGGCTATTTGGGGCACCTGGGTGGCTCAGTGGGTTAAGCCACTGCCTTCGGCTCAGGTCATGATCTCAGGGTCCTGGGATCGAGTCCCGCATCGGGCTCTCTGCTCAGCAGGGAGCCTGCTTCCCCCTCTCTCTTTGCCTGCCTCTGTGTCTACTTGTGATCTCTCTCTGTCAAATAAATAAATAAAATCTTTAAAAAAAAAAAAAAAGAAAAGTTGCTATTTATGTCTTCTCCCCATTTTTTAACTGGATTATTTGTTTCCTGGGTGTTGAGTTTGGTAAGTTCTTTATAGGTTTTGGATAATAATCCTTTATCAGATATGCCATTTGCAAGTATCTGCTTCCATTCTGTAGGCTGCCTTTTAGTTTAGTTGATTGTTTCCTTTGCTGTGCAGAAACTTTTTATCTTGATGAAGTCCCAATACTTCATTTTTGCTTTTATTTTCCTTGCCTCCAGCGACATGTCTAATGTAAGTAAAAAAGTATACAACTTGGGACGCCTGGATGGCTCAGTCAGTTACGCATCCACCTTTGGCTCAGGTCATGATTCCAGGGCCCTGGGATTGTGTCTCACATCGGGCTTCTTGCTCGGTGGGGACCCTGCTTCCTCCTCTGCCTGCTGCTCCTCTTGCTTGTGCACACTCTCTCTCTGACAAATAAATAAAATCTTTTTTATTTTTTAAATTTAAAAAACAATTAGTTTTAAAGACTTTATTTATTTGACAGAGAGAGGGACAGCGAGACAGGAACACAAACAGGGGGAGTGGAAGGAGAAGAAGGCTTCCTGTAGAGAAGGGAGCCTGATGTGGGGCTCAGTCCCAGGACCCTGGGATCACGACCTGAGCAAAAGGCAGATGCTTAACAATGGAGCCATCTAGGCGCCCCATAAATCAAATCTTCTAAAAAAATAAAATAAAATAACTAAAAATTAAAAAACTATACAATTCAATAGCAAAAATTCTGATTAAAAAATTAGCAAAGGAACTGAAGTACTTTTTTTCCAAAGAAGACATAAAAGTGGACAACACTCTGTACTCCAGGAAATAAAATGAGAAGGGAGGAGTGGGGGATGGGGCAGCCAGTGATGGGTATTAAGGGGGTCATGTGTTGTGATGAGCACTGGGTGTTATACACAACGAATGAATTGTTGAACACTGATGTACTATATGTTGGATAACTGAACATAATTAGAAAAATAATAAATTCAAAAAATAAAATTCAAAAAAAAGTGGACAGCAGGCACATGAAAAGTTGCTTATTATCTCTAATCATCGAAGAAATGCAAATCAAAGCCACAATAGTATATTACCTCCCACTGTTAGAATGGCAATCATCAAAAAGACAGATAACAAGTGTTGACTCGAATATGGAGAAAACTTTATGCACTATTCGTGAGAATTGAACTTGGTAGAGCCACTATGGAAAACAAAATTTAAATGCCTCAAACAAATAAAAAATAAGACTACATATGATCCAGCAATCCCACTTCTGGGTGTATTTCCAAAGGAAATGAAAACAGGATCTCAAAGAGGTATCTATGCACCCTTGTTTATTGCAGCATTATTCACAATAGCCAATACAGAGAAACAATCTTAGTGTTCATCAATGGGTGAATGGATAAAGATGCGAAATACACACCAAATGGAATATTGTTCAGACATAAGAAGGAAATTCTGACATTTGTAACAACATGCTAAGTGAAATAAGTCAAACAGAAATACAAATACTGTGTATTACTTATATGTAGAATCTAAAAGATGAACTTGTTAAAATGAGAGTAGAACATTGGTTACCAGGGACTCCAAGGTGGGAAGAATGGGGAAACATTGGTCAAAGTGTACAAAACATTGGTGACTATAGTTAATAACAATGTATATATACCTCAAAGTTGCTAAGAGAATAGATCATAAATGTTCTCAACACATTCACACACACACACACACACACACACACACACACACTATATTTATGTGATGTAATAGCAGTGTTACACACAAGAAGGATAATTATATGACATGATAGAGGTGTTAGCTAATGCTATGGTGATAATCATTTTGCAATATGTAAGTGTATCAAATCAACACATGTACACCTTAAACTCACACAATGTTGTATATCAATTATATAACAATAAAGCTGGAAAAAATAAAATATGCTGTGGCTTCTTTTAAGTTTTTCTCTTTGTCACTGATGTTAAGTAATTTGACTATGAATATCTTGTTGTGGCTTTTTTCATGTTTTTTTGTGATTTCGTTTCATGGAGCTTCTTGGACCAACAGGAATTTTATAATAATTACGACCATTATTTCTTCAAACATCTTTTCACCCCTCACCCCCACTGCCCACCAGTTCCAGGATTTCAACTACATGAATGGTATACCATCTAGTATTATCTAGGCAGATATTGAAATAGTACCGTCTAGTATTATCTAGGCAAAATTGAAATGAGGGAGGCCTTATCCAAAATTTGCTAAGAATTTCAAAAGGCACCAGTGGAACATTAAACCAAGTGAGGGCTCCTTCTGAGTACAGGGACTATGTGACAAGAAATGTGGCTCATAGGTTATCAAACTTTTTTCACAGTATTTCAGACTTTTTCTCATCCTTCATCTTGGAGAGCTTGTGTTGGTAAGTTTTTAAGATCATTTATCTCTTCTGTAGTGTCTGAACTGCTGTTAAGCTCATTCAATGAGTCTTTAATTTGGGGTTTGGTATTCTCAGTTCTACAAGTACCATTTGGTTCTTTTGCATTTCTTCCATTTCTCATTATGTTCATGTATTTCCATACATCCTTAATCATAATTAAGAATAATTAATGGTTGTGATATTCTGTCTAATTAGAAAACCAATGTTTCTCAGCACCATGTGCTATCCAAAATATCTTATCCAGCTTAAGAAATAGAGAAGATAAAACTGTTACCTGTTCTTTATAAGACCTCAGTCATCCTGCACATGCACAGCTTAGCATTCAGACAAAACTGAAGAACCGCTTAGAAGACTCCTCGCTCCTCAAGCTCACTTTGCTTGTTCTCTCTGAACACCTTTAGCATTTATTACTTTGTTTGACATTTATTATGTGTTTCAGGGACAGAATCCAGGGAGCAAGTACAATGGTTTCAAGTACTACAGTTTCTTGGGCATCTGGGTGGCTCAGTGGGTTAAGCTGCTGCCTTTGGCTCAGGTCATGATCCCAGGGCCCTGGAATCGAGCCCCACATAGGGCTCTCCGCTCAGTGGGAAGCCTGCTTCCCGCCCACCTCTCTCTGCCTTCCTCTCTGCCTACTTGTGCTCTCTGCCTGTCAAATAAATAAATACAATCTTTAAAATAAATAAATAAATAAAGTCCTATAGTTTCTTTAAAATAGGTTCCATGCCCAGCATAGAGCCCAACACAGGGCTTGAACTCAAACCACAAGATTGAGACCAGAGTTGAGATCAAGCATCGGATGCTTAACCAACTGAGCCAGCCAGGAGCCCCTATAATTTTTTTTTCCTTTGGAATACCTTCTCTAGTTTTTCCCCCAAATTGCACAAAATCATCAACTTCTTATTTATAATAAATATCATTCCCTGGCAAAGCAAAAAGGCACTATACACCCATGAAAATGACAGTTTAAATCAAGCCCCATGTATATAATTTTTGTCTTTGGTATATAAATATTTGCTTAGATGTAATTATATACATAGCATAATCATGCATTTTTAAGCTATGTTACAGATTGGAATCAATGCCAACATGCTTATTCACATATGTTCATATATGTTCTGCCAAGTTTCTAACACATTAGACAATAAAAAACAAATAAATAAGTAAAAAGGTTAAAGAGAGAGAGAGAAATATCAACTTAACAAGGGCTGCTGAGAAAACTGGCCTTTGTTTAGTGGTCAGAATTCAGGACCTCCTGCCAGCTCTGTGCACATATTTAATCTTCTTTTCAGTGTGACTGATTGGTCTTTGTTCTATTCTTTTTATGACTTTTATATGTTTGCTTCTATTGAGCTCTATAAGAGTGTAGTATCACTCGTTAAAAGCTTCTTCATACCCAACAGCCAAAATAAACTAAAGAAGTAAACAGAAGATGTAACTGTCATCCATAAAACCTAATTTCAGGTTGTTGAGTTCATCAAAATTGTCTCATTGTTCTCATTAACTAGCTTATTTTAAGTGCTAAAAATTTGTATTTCTCAAATATATTTTTTATATTTATATTTTTATATTAGATATATTATTATATATATTATATTTTTATATTTTTTCAGTGTTCCAGGATTCATTGTTTATGCACCCACACCCAGCGCCCCATGCAATACGTGCCCTCCTTAATACCCACCACCAGGATAACCCATCCGCCCAACCCCTACCTTCCAAAACCTTCAGTTTGTTTCTGAGTCCACAGTCTTTCATGGTTCATCTCCCCCTTCCAATTTACTCCAATTCACTTTTCTTTTCCTTCTCCTAATGTCCTCCATGTTATTCCTTAAGCTCCACAAGTAAGTAAAACCATACAATAATTGACTTTCTCTGCCTGACTTATTTCATTCAGCATAATCTCCTCCAGTCCCATCCATGTTGATATGAAAGTTGGGTATTCATCCTTCCTGATAGCTGCATAATATTCCATTACAGATATGGACCGTGTCTTCTTTATCCATTCATCTGTTGAAGGGCAACTTGGTTCTTTCCACTGTTTGGCGACCATGGCCATTGTTGCTATGAACACTGGGGTACAGATGGGCCTTCTTTTCACTACATCTGTGTCTTTGGGGTAAATACCCAGTAATGCAATTGCAGGGTCATAGGGTAGCTTTATTTTTAATTTCTTGAGTAATCACCACACTTTCCTCCAAAGTGGCTGCACCAACTTGCATTCTCACCAACAGTGTAAGAGGATTCCCCTTTCTCTGTAACCTTTCTAATACTTGTTGTTTCTTAAGGAATCCCCACACTGTTTTCCAAAGTGCCTGCACCAACTTGCATTCCCACCAACAGTGTAAGAGGGTTCCCTTTTCTCCATATCCTCTCCAACACACGTTATTTACTGTCTTGTTAATTATGGCCATTCTAACTGGTGTAAGGTGGTAGCTCAATGTGGTTTTGACTTGAATTTCCCTGATGGCTAATGAAGATGAACATTTTTTCATGTGTCTGTTAGCCATTTGTATGTCTTCTTTGGAGAAGTGTCTGTTCATGCCTTCTGCCTCAAATAAATTATTAATAAAATATACTGTCAACATATTTTACAAGTCTTGGGTATTGGAAATCCACAGTAGATATAATTTTTCATCAAAAATATTTCCACTTCCAAAAATCAGTTTTGAAAAGCACTATTTAAGATGAACAAACATCTTTGATGTTCAGAAAAACCCTAGACTAATTCTGGACTAAATACTTTTATTTTTTTCCTGGGCCTTCCTGTTTTTTTCTTATTGGCTTTCTGTAATCTCTTTCCCTCATTTCTACCTTATATGACATGCAAGAAAAGCTACTTTTTCATGAAGGTTTAATAACCATATTTCTAATAATAACAAGGATGTAACAAAATTTAATGAATATTATTTTATTTATAAACATTTACTTTGTTTCCCATATTTCTTCATTATAATGAGCACTATCGTAAAGATATTCAAGACTATAGAACAGTCCATATTTTATATTGTTTTCTCATGACAGACTCAAAGTAATGGAGTATTGGATTAAAACTATTAGTATTTATTTCTTGAAAGACTTTGTAGCAAATCATTTTCAGTAGATAGTGAAAGCCACTTTAAACTGGAAAGCAAATAGTCTTATGCCATCTATTCAAATTTAATTTCACAGAAGACCTTCTGCCTATTAAGTAATAGATATGAACCTGCTATATATTTGTTTTGCATTCCTTGCTCCAAGAAGACTTCCCTCACTCACCCTACTGCCACCCGAAAACTGGGGATATATTCCTTCCCTTGTGATCTCGGGGACTCCTTTGTTTTTACATTTCATAGCATTAACATTGTTTCATAATCGCTCTTGCATAGGTGTGCCTTCCTTGGCCCTAGATTTTATGTACCTGCCAACAGGGCTTTATCTTGTTCACAGATCTACTTTCCAGAACCTGGAACAGTGTCTGGCACACAGCAGAGATTGAGAATTTATGCCAAATTGATTATCTTTATTAAGGAAGTAGCTATATATCTGTAGAGAACTAATTCTACTTAGAATCCCACATCCAGACTCTTTCACTCCAAAGTAAGTGACAAAGGGGGCCTGGGTGGTTCAGTCAGTTAAGTGTCTAACTGATTTTGGCTCAATACATGATTTTAGGGTCATGAGAACAAGCCCCATGTCATGCTCTACATTGGGCAAGGAGTTTGGTTGAGATTCTTTCTCTCCCTTTCCCTCTGTCCCAATCCCTGCCCCCAAATCACACATATACCCTCTCTTAAAGAGAAAAAAAAAAGTAAGATGACAAACAAAACTACTAGACCACAAATTCATATAAAAGAAACCTTGAGAATATACATTAGGTCACTTAAGATGCTGACTTTCCCATTCTAAGTTTGCCTCTGACAGGCAAATCATTTATGAATAAATTTTCTCCCTTAATTTCTGCAATGAGAAAATAAACATGATGTCTCTAGAGTGCTAGCATGAACATCATGCTCTGAAATTTCGCCCCAGAGGGAGAGGCCGGCAAGGGAAAACTGTCTTCTGAGATTTATAAGCTAGTCACTTTCTTTTTATTTTATGGTTGCTATTATTTTCCCAAAGTAGGTTATGTAACAAAAAAAATATCTTTTTAAGAATTAATATCAAACAACTTTGATATGCTTCTTTGCATCATTAAAGGTTAAGGTCTAAATAGTCACCTTTTGGCTTGGAAGCTCCTTCACTTTCTTCTAATAAGAAAGTCACAGAAAGAGATGCCTGCATCAGTTTCCAGAGAGAAAACCACTAAGGTCCATGGAAGACCACAGTGAAAAGATGCCTACTTTAGCCATGATTAGAAAAATTCTTCCTTTACTTTCACTCATGGACTATGTTCAGGCACACGGAAGGGTGGTCAAGGGCAACAAGCAAAATGAGAATCTGGGAACTGGTACTGGACAAAACATGCTTTCCTTGGAATTAGCCTGTAACACTCATTAATCTTTTGCAAAGATTATTTTGATGCCCTCAATCAATTCCAAGAGACAATGTACTCCCATAGACAGCTTTTTCTGTGTAACATTTAGTAATGTTGCAATAATGTTGCTGTAATGGAGTTTTAGAAAGGAAGTGCTACTTCTTTCATTGTATATTAATAAAGGTTGATGCATGTCTCAACTGTTTCCTGATAAAATATGACTAAAAGTGAGCATAAGTAGACAGTAAATTTAAATCATCCACTGCCTTCAGGGACATAAACACCAGTTTTCTGCATCTCATACTTACCAGTGAAATTATATTAAGTGGTGAAATAATAGTTCTCTTGGCTTTTGTTTGCTTCCTACCACATAGTGAGGAAGCACTATATCAATCAGTCTGCTTCTTCCTTCTGCCAAATCTATTTCTCAAAGGACAGAAAGAAGGAACCAAAGATGATTGCTAATGTGTTAGATTATTAAAAATTAAGTCACCCAGAGTTCTCTTTTAAATTCATCTTCCAGGAAGGTTTCCAGGACACCTGAATGAAAGACAACTCCTTGACCACTATAACTTTCAATTACTTCATCCAGAAGGTTGAAGGACAATCTCACAATCTGGGCATTCTTTTTTTTTTTTTAAGATTTTATTTATTTATTTGAGAGAATGAGTAGAGAATAAGAGTGGTTAGGTAGGAGCAGAGGGAGAGGGAGAAGCAGACTCCCCATCAACCCAGGAGCCCGATGTAGGGCTCGATCCCAAAGATCATGAGGTGAGCAAAATGCAGAGGCTTAACTAACTGAGCCCACTCAGGGGCCCCACTACCTGGGCATTCTAACAGCAGTGTAAATTATTGACTCTAAAAAATAATCCACTTCATAAGGGACAGTCAACTAAATACCTGGAGTAAATTAAGCCCAATGCTAACGATATTAGATAGCAGACAACCAGTAGGACTCAATTCACGCTGCATCATGTATATCATCAACAAAGCTATCTTTTATCATGGGATGTATGAACAGATTTTAGGACAGAAGGGTAAAAACTATAACACAAATAACAACAAATTGCAACATTTCCCTAAATTTAAACATCTGAAGTGTAACCTCTTTGTTATGCCCTAGGAAAGGCAGAAGATCCCAAGATCTATATATAAAGATCTTTATTATTCTACATTCATAGCAAGAACTGGTGGTAAGATGCTATAGTAGAAATCATCAAATAACTTCTAGTTAGTATTCTGACATTTATTGAGTGACCCTGTGCAGGATGCTACTTATCTCTCTGACATAACCCTATTTGTTCATAAAATCAGTGGATTTTGCTATATGCTTTACATCCTCTTATAGCTATAAGACCTCCCAAATTCTGCAATAATCTATCATAAAGCATGTAATACAGAAGTGTTGTTTTATTTAATGCTGAACTTCAGCATTTAGAATCATGCCCAGCACATAGTAAGTTTTCCATAACTATTTCTTGAATGAATAGAGGCATAAATGCTTGTTGAATGAATGCATATTTCAATTTCTTACTAACTACATTATTATTTACATTCAGGGAATATGTGGTGAAAAAAATTTTGAAAACTCTGAAGTACCATGAGCTAAAATCCATGATATAAAAAAAAAAACTTACAGAATAAAGATGATATTTTCTAACATTTTTTACTCCATAAAATACCTAGAAATTTATATATGAGCAACTACATGCTGTTCAATAGACCAAGATCAGTGAGAACTGGTTAGTGTTTGGGGAAAAGAAAAAAGTACACAAAGTCCCTTTTTTTAATCTATTGAATCTTTTGAACAAATGTCTCTCAGCCTTCTGAGTTTCGGTATATGAAATTAACAAATTCTGAGACCACATGTTCAGACATCTAAACTGCAAAGGAAACTTATCGTGGCCTAGGCATGCTTGTTGGACTCCTATTATCCATGTGCCTCTTATGCATATTTCAGTTTGAGATTAGGAATATATATATAGTGACTGCAGGAGACACACATATTGTGCAAGCTGACATAATGAGTTAATTGCTGGCTAATGAGTTGTGTTTTTTTTTTTTTTTTAGTGAAATCATTTGTATTTGTCTATTTAAACATTCAAACATGCATCTTAAATGTTGGTTTGACTAGAATTAGTGCTAAGCTTTTGCTGTTGACAATAAATAATTATACATTCAACTTCTACTTAGAGACATTTCTTTTCTATGATTACAAAGTCATTTCATCTGTATGAAAGAGAATTTGAGAGGTCAGTAGAAGCAATGCAAGTAATAAAGGGGAAAACTTACAGAATTCAGTGTGCAGAGACCTCATTGAGTTTAGAAAGGCAAATGAGTAGACAGAAAATAATTTTAATAAATTATTATTTGTTGAGTGTCTACTATGTGCAATAAATTACATAATACTCATAACAATCATAAAAAATAAATATTGTCACCATCTTATAGATGAGGCAGTTGAGGCTCAGCAAGATAAAGTAACTTGCCTAATGGCAAACAGTTAAAAAATCAGATTTAAATTTAAATTCTATTCAATTCCACATTCTACACTTTTGACCACATCAAACTTCCAAAAGTCCTTTTGGAATTTTTCATATATCGGTAATATAGTTACAGTGCCTTCTGCTGAGAAATCATGACTTTGATTCGAATTTACACTTTGGTTGTCAAAACTGATCACTTGGCTATTTTATTACATACACTGCATTTATGAGGTCTTAAATTAAAATGTGCTTAAATTTCCAAATATTTTAGTATTTCAGAGCAGGTAAAGCTTCTAAAAATGAATTTCAGTTTTTAGAGCTAAGGTAAAAACATGCTTTTAACTTCCTTCCTCTACCTTTCTAATCACATCAATCACAGTATCAAATCCATACTTCTCAGAGATATTAAGCTCTTTCAGAATATAGTACCACTCTCTATATCTGTGTATGGGTGTGTATACACTTTAAATGTGAGACTGGTTGACTGATCAATCTATATCTATATTTCTATTTTTATCTACATTATATTTTATAGCTATAGATAGATTAACCAATCTCACATTTCAGAAATAAAAATTGACTGCATTCTTTTGGAAGAATCTATAGTTTTTATTTCCAAGTTGTCTTCTGTAATCTATGTCCTTCCTTCTAATAGAACTGAGGTCCCTGAACTTTTCAAATGGTTTCCTTTGTGTTTCTTGCATCTCCATCTCTTTATTGTGGCCTCTCTTTCTCTCTTCATTCTCTGCACCCCTACATGTGCCTCACTCAACTGCAGCACCCCAGCATCCACGCTGTTCCTGAAACATGCTGGGGTGCTCCTGTCTGAGAGTTTTGCATTTGACTTTTGCTTTTTTCCTGGGATAGTCTCTCTCTCACCAGATATCCACAGAACTCACTCTTTTACCTCTTTTAAACCTTTCATCAAATGGAAACAGCTCAACTAGCTTTCACTAAAAACTATTACTTTAGCAAACTGTTCCCCATAAGCTACACTTACCCTGCTCTACTTCTCCTTTAGTATTAGTCATCTTCAAACAGACTAAATAATTTGCTTTTTATTTTGTCCATTGCTTTCTTCTGTCTGCCCCCTAGCCAATGAATGCTCCATGAGGACCGGGAGCTTAGTTTTCTTTATTGATATACTCCATAGTGCTCAACACATAAAAAGCCCTTGATAAATATTAGCTAAATGAATGAGCATTTCATATATATAAATTCTCAGAGTCAAATTTCTTAGTCAAAGAATGGGTAGATTTTAAAATCCAGATGCTTCCTAGTAAACTAAAGAGTTTATGCTTATTATAAAAATTACCTAAGGCAACAAAAATTGTGACCTTAAAATAGAAGTGCCTACACGAAAAAAATGTTCATCATCATTAGCCTTCAGGGAAATTTAAATCAAAACCACATTGAGATACCACCTCACATCAGTTAGAATGGCCAAAATCGACAAGGCAAAAAACAACAAATTTTGGAGAAGCTGTAGAGAAACAGGAACACTCTTGCATTGTTGGTGGGAATGCAAATTAGTGCAGCCACTTTAGAAAACAGTGTGGAGGTTCCTCAACCTCCCTATGACCCAGCAATTGCACTACTGGGTATTTACCCCCAAAGATATAGATGTAGTGAAAAGAAGTGCCATATGCATCCCAGTGTTCACAGCAGCAATGTTCACAATCTCCAAACTGTGGAAAGAGCCAAGATGCCCTTCAACAGATGAATGGATAAAGAAGATGTGATCTATATATACAATGGAATATTACTCAGCCTTCAGAAAGGATGAATGCCCAACTTTTGCATCAGCCTGGATAGGACTGGAGGAGATTATGCTGAGTGAGATAAGTCAAGCAGAGAAATTCAATTATCATATGGTTCCACTTATTTGTGGAACATAAGGAAGAACATGGAGGACATTAGAAGAAGGGAAAAATGAAGGGGGGAATCACAGGGGGAGATGAACCATGAAAGACTATGGACTCTGAGAACAAACTGAGGGTTTTAAGGGGCTGGGGCAGATGGGTTAGCCCAATGATGGGTATTAAGGAGGGCATGGATCGCATGGTGCACTGGGTGTTATATGCAAGCAATGAATCATGGAACACTACATTAAAAACTAATGATGTACTGTATGGTGACTAACATAACATAATAAAAAATAAAAAACAAAACAGTAGATAGGAGTGCTTAAAACTCTGCAGGCTTCACGGAGGACTCACTGCCTTAGTTCTTCTGCCTCTTGTGACCACCAACCACAATCATCTACAAAACCCCATCACTGAGGAGCAGTAAACATTTCTAAATCTGATCTAGTCACCCAACAAAGGTATTTAAAACTAAGGTGCAGACAACCACTATTCTAGACACAACAGTCATAATCTAGGTGTTTTGTTTTATGGACCTTCTTTTATATGCAAACCCCAGAAGTATTTTTCTCACCTTCCTTTTCTAGATTTTGTTCTTTGCTGGTTTTGACATACATGGTTCCAATCCAGGATCCTAATTCTTATCCTGGGACCACACCTCTGCTAACCCTTCTGCCTCATGGGACTTGGACTCTCTTCAATTTCCATATTCCAAGTTCTCACTTTCTATAGAATACATGCTATATGATTTATCATACTAGCTGTACCTGTCCTCAGTTGACCTCCATATTCAAGCAAATATAAATCAAATATAAATGGAAAAAATTATATTTGTAAAATTATAAGTAAATATATATAATGTGTATATGTTCATACTTCCTTCCCTGTCTGGGTCCTTAACATGCAATAATAATAATATACTACTAATGCATGTATCTGTATCTCCTTCTCCTTGTTTTTTCTAAGCCTGGTCCCATTTAAGTTCCACCGTGCATTTCAGATAGCACTTTTTCTCCTTTCACATCTCTCTTATTACTGAGAAGAGTTAAGCTTGCTCTTAATTGTGCTCAATTGTTTTGACACTTTAAGTAAATGGAACAATGAAAGTAACACTTGGCTTTCTTTGTTACATGCCCTGTGGTTTTCTCCTCTGCCCTACCATGTGGAAGTCCAGCCTTCTGTCCCCATTGTGTTCTGTCACACAGTGAGGAGCTCAAAGTGACACTCACATTCTTCTGTCACACTCTGTAATGACACAATCCATAAAAGTGCCATGTTAACCCAGTTAGATGCAAATATATTCGGATATATCTTTAACTCCCTTGTGTGCTATGATCCAGCATGTGTACATTTTTCTCAAAGCATATTTCCTACACATTAAGTATTCACCATTATAGTCTTGTACGAACGCCATCTCTGCAAGTTCCATTCCAGCTTCCCCCTTCTCCAACAGGAAGCACAGATTGATACTGATTTAGTGTGCTCTCTTAGATTTCCTTGCTATTTTCACTTCTAAGTCTTCCTAAACTTAAATCCACTTGTTTTTGTCTTATACCCATGGTGTTTTCATTCCCTATTAATTCCTGATGATCTTTCCAGAAAGGTCCCAAAGCCAAGCATAGAGGGTGACAGAGCTGGTGTTCCTTGTTCCCTATCTCCTCTGGCTTCCAGACTGGACTTAAGTCCTTCACGTGGGCCATCATTCCAGGCCCCACTCACCTGTCTTCACACATTCATTATAGGTGGCATTATTTTCCACCTTTAAATATAGTGCAACCACAATAAAAGTCTTCAGTCAAACATCTCTGTCTACACCATCAGTAGCATCAATCCATCAACCATCCAACCTGTGGATTCTATCTCATTTGCTTAACCAAAGATTAGAAACCTCAGACCAGGAAAAAGGTAAAGATCATGCATTATAAAACTAGCAGAGACCTTTTTAGAACAGGTGAATAAGGCTGTGTTCTGTAAACCATATTAGAAACAGAACATCTGACTTGATATGTTCAAATCTGGCCCTTTTTTTCCCTTTTCAGATATATTTCAAGTCTTCCCACTCTCATCATTATCTAAAATGTGAGATTCTGTCTGCCTGCCAATAAATTACCTTTTCAATCTTTTCTCCTGGTTGACAATATGTGCTGCTACAGTCATCAGGACTTGATACCATGTAGTTAGCATCAAACTGCTGTCACCTGGTTACAAAACTTTGTTCCCAATTACTTATTTTCACAGATCACTATTTTTGAGAACTTGGACAAATTACTTAGGCTTTCCTATTCACAGTTTCCTAATCTGTTAAATGAAAATAATAATTGGGGCCTTGGAGATCTGGCAAGGTTTAATGAAAGAAGTATTTACAAATGGGTGGGCAGACTTTAGAGAAGGTGACCAAGAAGTGCTCAGTGTTCTCAACAGCATGAGGGGCAAACCTCATGGCAGTTGCCAGAACCAGACAGCTCAGAGGAAGGCAGTCAATGCAGCGTAATTCAGTAGGCAGAGAGCTGGGCAGTAAACACACTGACATCACTCTCCTCCATTTTCCCTAGATCTCACCAGTATCTCCTATGGGCTGAATCCAAGTAGAAGGCAGAGAGGGCAAAGGAACCCAGTAAATGCTGTCTATAAAAGTCAACTTCCTGGAGCACCTGAGCAGGAAGGGAGTGGAGTGGAGTGAATTTGGAGGAGCAGCAAAAGGTAGTCGTCACAAACTAACCATCTTGCTCCTCAACATCCACTCTGATCATTTATCTGGTGAAAAATAAAAATCTGTGTCCCCAATATAGATGACAAATTATTAGCTATTACTTCATTGCAGAGTGAGACCATACTCCTGCTTAATTTATAAAACATTATGTATGACCAGCTGTCTACACACAGGGCAGCAAGAAGAAGCAGCAACAATTAATTAACATGAAATTTAAGTGTTACGGTCACTACCTTTGTAAATACTTACAAAGCCTCCATGGGTAATCACAGCTTCCTTTTTCCACAACCAAGTTATTTACCTTACCTTCTTTATTTCTATAGGATCCAAGTCCTTATTGGTTCAGTCACTGAGCTGCCACAGTTTCCCATTGACCAGGACTATTGGACATGAGAGGACTAAAGGATGTCCTAACAAATTCCCTAGGTTCCAGGCATAGTCCTCCTTACCCTGATCATGGAGCATTTTTTCTTTGTAATTTGGGCTCAGTCACTCTGGCAAATACAATGACCCTTTCTCTGCCTGTTGCTTCAGTGGTATGAGAAGCCCAGAGTAGCCAGAGTGTAGTGTGAACTGTCAGTTCTTCAGAACTATAACTAAACTTGCCGATGGAAGCATTGCCCTTTTGAGCATTCGGACTTCAAAGCCCAAGCCCAGGCACACATGTGTAAGAGGCAAAAACAACTTTAATATGGTGTTTGGCATAAAAGTAAGAAGTATTCCCCTCCAAATGCAAGTTGGTGCAGCCACTTTGGAAAACAGTGTGCAGGGTCCTTAAGAAATTAAAAATAGAGCTACCCTAAGACCCAGCAATTGCACTACTGAGTATTTACCCCCAAAGATACAGATGTAGTGAAAAGAAGTGCCATATGCACCCCAGTGTTCACAGCAGCAATGGACCCAATCACCAAACTGTGGAAAGAGCCAAGATGCCCTTCAACAAATGAATGGATAAAGAAAATGTGGTCCATATATACAAAGGAATATTATGCCTCCATCAGAAAGGATGAATACCCAACTTTTGCATCAGCATGGATAGGACTGGAGGAGATTATGCTGAGTGAAATAAGTCAAGCAGAGAGTCAATTATCATAGGGTTTCACTTACTTGTGGAGCCTAAGGAATAACATGGAGGACATTAGGAGAAGGAAAGGAAAAGTGATTTAGGGGAAATTGGAGGGAGAGATGAACCATGAAAGACTGTGGACTCTGAGAAACAAACTGAGGGTTTTGGAGGGGAGGCGGGTAGCGGGTTAGGTAAGCCTGGTGGTAGATATTAAGGAGGGCACATATTGCATGGAGCATTGAGTGTGGTGCATAAACAATGAATCTTGGAACACTGAAAATAAAATTAAAGTTAAAAAAAATAAAAAGCGTTCCCCTCCACCATGTGAGGACATGGGAAGAAGATGGTCATTTGTAAACCAAAAAGAGGGAACTCATCAGAACCTAACTAGGCTGGCACATTGGTGACCTTGGACTTCCAGCCTCCAGAACAGTTGAAATTGTGGGAAATTAATAAAAGCAAATCTCATTTAGAATAGAGTTGGGAGGCCAGCAGGTGACACACTCATGCCCTTCCACTAATCAACTATAGACCCCACAGGAAGAGAAGCACCTTGAACACAGATACGTCTTTATTATCCCAGCAGGAAGAAGAAAGGCATTCCTTCTCACGCAGCAACAGCCCAGCCAGTGAGAGAAAGTCACAACTCAGCTAGTGAGAAACCACTATACTTCCAACTCCTAGTTGACTCCAATGGACTTTTTATTTATAACATCCTTCCCAGTGCCCCTATAAAAGACCATTCCTCTCCTTTGTTTGGGGGACTTGCCTATGGTTTTGCCATAGCTTGCTTGCCCTTGATTACAATATTCTGCTATTTCCAAAAAATAGCTGGTAATAATAATAATAGTAATAGTAGTAACAAAATAAATAAATAAATAAAAATAAAAAAGAAAAGAAGGGCATATCTCTCTTTGCATCCCAGAGCCTCATATTCTGCCTAAAGGGGAGGCTAACATATGTGGGCTGATGACTTAAGGAGTGCACCACAATCTTTATGGCAGCACCCAAGCTTCCAGAGTGCCACCTCAGAGCTGGTACTGTGATTGCTTCTGGCTCACTGGAGTGAGGTAAAATCAATGAACCCTGTGGCCATGACCTCACTGCCACTCTTTCCTTAACATAAAATGTGCCCCGATGGTAATAAAATGTTTTGTGGGAACAGCGTGGTGCTAGGTACAGCACTCTCAGTAAGTCTGACTGCTGGTGCAGATGGAAGCACTGTGGGCAGGGAGACAATTTGGTACCTAGAGTATGTGTCTACTCTGATGGAAGCGCAGCACTGCCTCTTCAGGGCTGAAGGAAGGTTGATGTGATCTATCACTTCATCACCAAATGACTGTCAGGTCCCCCTGGAGAATGATACACACCCGGGATCAGCGTTGGTAAGGGAAAGCCCACATTTGTGAGCTCCTGCAGAGCTACTCACAATTGTGTGTAGGTGTAATACACACACTGTGAGAAAATGGCAGATGGAGAGCCATCTTGCCAACCTGATTACTGGGGCCTGTGCCACAGGGGACGCCTTCTGGTGGCGTGAGGCACAAATGTGCTCACTGTGAAAAAAGTGTCACAGACCTCTCAGCCACAACTTCTAGCTCTCAGACTCTCCTGAGTCATAGCTGTCCTGTGACTACAGAAGATGAGGAACTCTGTAAAGCTGCTA
Organism: Mustela nigripes; assembly: GCF_022355385.1. Taxonomy (NCBI): domain Eukaryota; kingdom Metazoa; phylum Chordata; class Mammalia; order Carnivora; family Mustelidae; genus Mustela; species Mustela nigripes. Next base: position 58,030,842 of record NC_081570.1, on the reverse strand, counting down.
GTGAGACCTGATTCTACACTCATTTCAGAATTAGACATTCGGGCACTTTAATTTTTTTCCTTTCACACTTCCCCTAACAAGAAGTTTATTTGGTGACTGCACAACCTCAGAATCTCACTCTGGGGCTGTAAAATTCTGACGCCACTCTTGAAATCAATTTTACCTTGTGAGTCAGGGCACACCCAATCTGGGTAACTACAGAGAATTACGGAGTTAAAATTGCAAGTAGAGTTTAAGGAAAGCAACAAGAAATGAATAGATATTAATGTAATCAGAGGAGGTGGGAGCCAGGAGGCAGAGTTTTCAGTGAAAGATGAGAACACTCGTTGAAACCTACTTTATCCACTCTTTTTATTTAGATTGGCTTACACAATCCTCATACAACCTTACAGAGTAGCATTAGTATTGTTTCACAGGTAGGAGCTTCCAAAAGTCAAGGAGCTTGCCCCAAGTCTCACAGATATTGAACAGAAGAGCCAGAACCTGAGTACAGGAATTTCCCACATCCCAGCCCCTACCCTTCCTGCTGCCTTGTGCCACACCAGAAGTGCTAGAAATCTCTTCTCTCCTGGCACACACCCACTCCCAACCCTTTCTCTTACTCTGTTTGATTCCTTTTCTGACCTTGGTCCTATTACTGAGTTGGTCCAATTTAAACCACTCAGCTAAACACTGACTCACCTCAATTCTGTTCCTTTCCCCCCGTCCTCTGCTCTGCACTAGGCTTTGAAGAAGACACAGATTATAAAAGACTCAGATAGAAGCTTTGCTTATGAACATCTAAAAATATTATCAAAGACCACACACATATATTGATGTTGTCATTCCTTGATCCAGTATTTCTTGAGGTCCTACTCTGTGCCATGTGTATGTTCTGGGCAAAGAAGAAAACCTTAGTGAATAAATATTAAAATCCTCGCTTTCATAGAGTTTATATGCTATTACGTTGGAGAGATAGATATTAGGGAAGAGGAAGACAATAAACAAAATAAATACAAGTAAATATATAGTGTGCTAGATGATAGTAAGAGGGATAAGAAGTAGGCAGGGGTTGGGGAGAGAGGAAGGCTACAACTTTATTATTATTTTTTATTTTTTAAAGACATTATTTGACAGGGTGAGAGAGCACATGCAGGGGAAACAAAAGTGGGAGTGATCCTATTAAAACAGGAGTCGGGGCGGCTGGATGGCTCAGTTAAGTGTTTGCCTTTGGTTTAGGTCATGTCCTGAGATCAAATCCCACATGAGCTCCCAGCTCAGTGGATGGTCTGCTTCTCCCTTCTGCCTACAACCCCCAAGCTGTAACTTTAAGATGACCAGGAGGGACACCTGGGTGGCTCAGTCAGTTAGCATCTGCCTTGGCGTAGGTCATGATCCCAGGGTCCTGAGATAGAGCCGCACCTCAGGCTCCCTGCTCAGCAAGGAGCCTGCTTCTCCCTCTCCCTCTGCTGTTCCCCCTGCCTGTGCTGCTCTGTGTGTCAATTAAATAAATGAAATCATTAAAAAAATAAATAAGATGGACAGAAAAGTTCTCATGAAGAAGATGACATTTCAGCAAAGATTAGAAAGAAAGAGGGAGTCTTATCTATTTCAGTGGAAAGAGCATTTCAAGCAGATGGAATAGTAAGCGAAAGACCCTGAGGGAGAAGCCTGCCAGGCATCTAGGAGAAACAAGGAGGAAGCCAGTGTTGCTGGAAAAGACTGACTCAAGCCAAGGTTGATTAGATGAAGTTAGAGAGTAACAGGAGCCAGATTGTGCAATGCTTTAGGGCTTTGTGAGTTTTAGTTCTACTCTGAGTGATAAAGGGTTTAAATCAAGGAGGGACACGATCAGACTTCTGCATTTCAGGTTGTTGTTTTTTGGTTTTTGTTTTTTTCCAAGATTTTAGTTATTTATTTGAGAGAGAGCACAAGCACATGAGCAGGGGATGGGGGCTGGTGAAGAGGAGAAAAGCAAAGGCAGAGGGAGAAGCAGACTCCCCACTGAGCAGGGAGCCCAATGTGGGACTCAATTCCAGGACCCCGGGACCACGGTCTGAACCGAAGGCAGATGCTTAACTGACTGAGCCACCCAGGTACCCCTAACTTCTGTTTTAATAGGATTACTTTGGCTACCTATAGAATGGACTATGGGAGACAAAGGCAAAAGCAAAAAGATGGGTTAAGAAGCTATTGAAAATACATACACACACACACACACACACACACACATACACACACACAGAATTATGCTATAGAAACCCAAAAGGACGAAAATAGAGCCTCTCTGCAAGCATTACACTAGCATCTTGTCTTCCAGGAAGACCTGACAAAGCCTCAAAAGAATTTTTGTATCTTTAGTGCTTATCAAAGTAAAGACACATGACAAAAGAGACCAACTTTCTGGACTGCCACATAATCAGCTTCCTACCTTTGACACCGTTCCCAGAACTGCTGCATGTTTCCAAAGGAAAACCGTAGTGTTCCTAGAAATATGACTGCAGATAATATCTGCAATTACTTTTAAGGAAAGACATTTCCATGTAATTCAAGAAAGAACTGCAGTCATTTTTTGCTACTAGAAAATATACATAAACACTATGCAATGTTTTTACATCTTAAGATTCCAGGAAAAGGAACTTGGTTTTTTAAATACCACTGAGATGATCTGAGCACCCAGAGCTCTGCAGTAATCCTGATGCTGTCCAGGATTGAGATTATATAATAAGACTCTCTAATCAGAAATCAAGCAATCAGAGAAGCATGAGGTGAAGTCACTGAACTTCTTAACTTTGTAGGTTTCTTGTACTTCACACTAGAAAAGCATTGACCTTAGAAATCGTATATATGCTTAGTGCTCCTGGGATCGTAGGAAAATGAAACAGATCATCATTTCTATTATAGTGTCTTCCAGCTTGAAGCAAGAGGTTTTGAGAAGGAATAAATACGCAAGGTTTGGGGAGAAAATAAGATGTTGGAGGTTGGAGGCACCTGGGTGGCTCAGTGGGTTAAAGCCTCTGCCTTCAGCTCAGGTCATGATCTCAGGGTCCTGGGATGGAGCCCTGGGATCCAGCCCCGTATCGGGCTCTCTGCTCAGTGGGGAGTCTGCCTTCCCCTCTCTCTCTGCCTGCCTCTCTGCCTACTTGTGATCTCTGTCTGTTAAATAAATAAATAAAATCTTTAAAAAAAAAAAAGATGTTGGAGGTTGAGTACCATCTGTCTTACACCTTCATGCTTTGTTAATTCAGTTTTCTTCCCCATCTCTCCTCGATTGGCTCATTCTTACTCATCCCTCAATTTCCTCTGGGGCACATCTCCTGCAGAACCTTCACTCAACACTGAACTCTCTAGTATTTGTGTGTGCATCTTATCACTTACCATGTATAGTGATTATCTTGTCCATCAGACCCTAAGCCTCTTGATGAAAGGAATCTTACTCATATTTGTCCCCACAGAACCCAGCATGTAATTTAACAAATAATGTGCTCAATAAATGTTTATTACTTGAAATGGATTAAAGACTTAAACATAAGACTTGACATCACAAAACTCCCAGAAGAACTCCCTTCGATTCAGGTCATCATCCCGGGGTCCTGGGATGAAGCCCCGCATCAGGCTCTCTGCTCTGCAGGGAGCCTGTTTCCTCCCCTCTCTCTCTGCCTGCCTCTCTGCCTACTTGTGATCTCTCTGTCAAATGAATAAATAAAATATTTAAAAAAAAAAAAAAGAAGAAGAAGAAGCCCCTTGGCATTTTTTTAGACATGACACCAAAAGCACAAGCAACAAAAGCAAAAATCTAGAGAATATAATGCTAAGCAAAACAAGTCAGTCAGAGGAAGACAAATATATGATTTCACTCTTATATGGAATTTAAAAACAAAACAAGAGGGCCCTGAGTGGCTCAGTCAGTTAATCGTCTGCCTTTGGCTCAGGTCATGAGATCAGGGTCCTGGGAACAAACCCTGTGTCAGGATCCCTGTTCCTTGGGAAGTCTGCTTCTCCCTCCCCCTCTCCCTAACTCTCCTCCTGCTTGTGCTCTCTCTCTCTCTCTCTCTGTCAGATAAATCAATAAAATCTTAAAACAAATAAAATAAAACAAATGAGCAAAGGGGGAAAAAAAAGAGCAGAAAAACCAAGAAACAGACTCTTGGGGCACCAGGGTAGGTCAGTCAATTGGCTCTTGATTTTGGCTCAGATCATGATCTTGGGGTCCTGGAATCGAGACCTGCGTTGGGCTCCACACTCAGTGGAAATCTGCTTGAGATTTTCTTTACCTCTGTCCCTCCCTCCTGCTCATATATTCTCTCTCTCTAAAATAAATAAATTTAAAAAATAAAAATAAAAGAAACACACTCTAACTACAGAGAACAAAGGATGGTTACCAGAGGGGATGCAGGTGGGGAGGTGGGGGAAATAGGTGATGGAGATTAAGAAGTGAGATTTTTGTAATGAGGGCTGGATGGCGTGTGGAATTGTCCAGTCACTAAATTGTACAACCAAAACTAATATAACACTGTATGTTAACTATACTGGAATTAAAATTTAAAAAAAAAAGTAAAAATCCACAAATAAGACCACATTGAAGTGAAAGCTTCTGCACACAAAATACATAATCAACAATATGAAAAGGCAGCCTAATAAAATGGGAGAAAATATTTGCAAAGTATGTATCAGGAAAGCAGTTAAAGTATATAAGGAAGTCAAACAACTCAATAACAAAAAAAATTTTTTTTAATTTAAAAATGGGCAGAATTAAATGGACATTTTTCCAAGAAAGATATCCAAATGGCCAATAAATACATGAAAAGATTTTCCGCCTTACTTATCATCGGGATAATGCAAATCCAAACCACAGTAAGATAGGATTTCACACTGGTTACAATGGCTATCATTAAAAAGCCAAGAGATATCAGGGAGATCATATGATAGTTGTCTTTCTCTGCTTGACTTATTTCGCTAAGCATGATACGCTCTAGTTCCATCCATGTTGTCGCAAATGGCAAGATTTCATTTCTTTTGATGGCTGCATAGTATTCCATTGTGTATATATACCACATCTTCTTGATCTATTCATCTGTTGATGGACATCTAGGTTCTTTCCATAGTTTGGATATTGTGGACATTGCTGCTATAAACATTCGGGTGCACTGGGGGCTTAAGTGGGTAGGAGAAGAATAAATGAAACAAGATGGGATTGGGAGGGAGACAAACCATAAGTGACTCTTAATCTCATAAAACAAACTGAGGGTTGCTGGGGGGAGGGGGTTTGGGAGAAGGGGGTGGGATTATGGACATTGGGGAGGGTATGTGCTTTGGTGAGTGCTGTGAAGTGTGTAAACCTGGTGATTCACAAACCTGTACCCCTGGGGATAAAAATATATGTTTATAAAAAATAAAAACTTAAAAAAAAAAAAGCCAAGAGATAACAGGTGCTAGAGAATATATGGAGAAAAGGAAACACTGTATCCTGTTGGTGGGAATGCAAATTGTTGTAGCCACTATAGCAAACACCATGGAAGTTCTTCAAAAATTAAAAATAAAGCTACCATATAATCCAGCAATTCTCTTTTTATGTATATATCCAAAGGAACAGAAAACAGGATATTAAATATATATATAGATATATGCACTCATAAATTTATTGAAACTTTATTCACAACAGCCAAAATTTGGAAACAACCTAAGTGTCCACCAACAGATGAATGAATAAATAAGATGTGGTACAAATATACAAGGGATGTTACTCATCCATAAGAAGGAATGAAATCTTGCCATTTGCAACAACATAGATGGACCTAGAAAGTATAATGCTAAGCAAAATAAGTCAGTTAGAGAAAGACAAATACCATTTGATTTTACTCATATGTGGAATTTAGGAAGCAAAGAAAAAAGAACAAAGAAAAAAAGAGACCAAAAAAAAGACTCTTAACCATAGAGAACAAACTAATGATTCCCAGAGGGTAGGTGGGGGGGGGGGAACGTGAAGGGGGTTAAGAGCACACTAATTTTGATAAGCACTGAGTAATGTACACAGTTGTTCATCATATTGTACACACAAAACTAATATAACACTGTATGTTAGTATTATACTAGAATTTTTTAAAGAGACAAGTTAATAATGATTTTTAAAAATAATAAATAATGTAAAACTTTTAAAGAAAAAGAGAAAGCCACCATTATAATCGGCATCGATATTTTACTATGACTTTTTATTGCCCTATTTCTTTTTTTAAGACAAAATTAAATCTTGTTTTTTTATTTTTTATTTAATTTTATCTTTTCAGTGTTCCAAGATTCATTGTTTATGCGCCACACCCAGTGCTCCATGCAATACATGCCACATTTCTTAATAATATCATTCTCTTCTTCCCTTGATCCCTCCTACCTCAAGATTTCCAGTTTGAAACATTTTTTTAATCCTTTAAATCCAAAATTTGGAAACGGCAACTGACTTCTCCCTTCTCCTTTCCTCTGTCCCAGGAATATTCTGTCCATTCCCAAATCCCGCCGTTCTCCTTTAACAGACGCCCTCCTATCTTTTTTCCTTCCCACTCTGCTATTGTTTCTTAGGAACCTTAGCCCCACCATTACAATGCCCTCCTAAGAGGTCTCCCTGATTCTGGCCTCTTCCCCTTCTGTGTATAAGATTACCCTCCTATATCACCGTGCCTCATCCTTGTATAAAATATCTTTTTTTAAGATTTAAGATTTTAAGACGAAAAAGATTCGTTTATCTGATATCCAAGACCATACCTGATCAGAGTCGGTTTGCAAACCGGGGACTTCCTGGATGGAGTCTGAGACCGACCCCTGCATGTGTGGAGGGCAAGGAGAGACCACGGAAGACGCAGACTCCAGAACGGTAGCAGGCGGGTTTCACGGGAATGGGAATTTAAGAGGATCGTCTTCAGTTCCACAGAACCGGGTGTCCGCACTCCTGCAACAGAATCTTAAAAATTTATGGATAATCCTTAACTGGGTTCAGTCACCTATACAGTCCTGATCTCAAAAACACCTTACTGGCTCCAGGTTGCGTCCTTGAAAATAGCTCCCACTGTGGGATGGGTAGCAGAAGGTACATTCCAAGGACAAGGGAGACGGGGAGGAGCCTCCTATTGGCCACATCCAGCTCGAGGGTCAACTAGTGGTCAAGTCCTCTCCGAGACCTCCTCCAACAACGTGGCACTGCCTACTTGTCCGTCTTCTCAGTCTCCTCCTTCTCTGCCTCAGTCGCTGTGCTGCTCTAGCCAATCAGGCCTTTTTAAATTCCGCACACTCGCCAATGTCTTTCCCACAGCAGGACCTGGGTGCCCACTGTTCCTTTTGCTTTTACGATCTCCCCTGGGGCGTTTAGGGATGCTGGTTCTTTTTTATTCTCCAGTTTTGAGCCAGATATCACCTAGTAAGACTTTCCTGAACACCCCTAATGAAGTGACTCTCATTCACTCGTTAGTCTCCACCCCATTACCTTGGATTATAATCCAAGGTAATGATATATATATATATATGAATACACACACACACACACACACATACGTGTGTGTGTATATATATATATATGAATGATTTATTTATCTGAGAGCAAGGGAGCCAGAGAGAGCACGAACTGGGGCCGGGAGCGGGGGGCGGGGGAGGGATAAGCAGACTCCCTCCCGGATGGGCACAGAGCCCCCACACTGGGCTCAGTTCCAGAGCCTCAAGGTCATTACCTGAGCCAAAGTCAGACATGAAACCAAAACCCACCCAGGTGCCCCTGGATTTCATGTTCATAGCGATTGTAGCAATCTCTGATTATCTTACTCATTTATTTCTTTACTTGTTTATTGTCTAGTTCCCTCCACCAGAGGGTGATCTCCACAAAAATAAGAATTTATCTGTTATTTATTGCTATAGATTTGGTTCATTGCATAGTACCTGCTTCACAGAATGTGTTCAAAAAATATTATTGAATAAACTGATGAATTAATTCATACATGAATACCTGAACTCTAGGGTCAAGGTCAATCACACTCAAGTCAAATTCCAGATATATCTTTATTGATTGTATGATCTAATGAAGTTACTCAAATATCTGAGCCTTCATTTCCTAACATACAAAATAAGTATAAGAAAACTTCGCATGTCGATTACAAATATCCCATCAGATGGTATTTGTAATATTCCTGCATAGACACTGACTTATACTAGATGCTCAGTAAATGCTGCTTCACTTTTCCGTTTGATTTCTGAGTTCCTCTTCTGGTAAATTGCTTAAGAGTCTCATGCTCTACCGACTGAGCTAGCCAGACGCTGATTGGTGAGCTGCTTAATACCCCAGGAGCCTCTTTCCTCTTTGCCTCTACGGATTATAGTGGGGGTATCCCCTATTGAATGGGATAAAATAATACTTTACAGGGCTGTTCTGAAAAAGTAATAATAGTGGTTAAAACATTTATTACTCTTACTACAACATCAGACACTAGATTATTGAAATATCCTGAAGAAAGATGCAAGGTATGATAGACATTACTACTGTTTCCAGTATCTGGTATTTTTCTCTTTGCTGACTGTTATAAGAACAAAGCTCTTCATCTCCTTATAATCGGCCATAGGGTTGATAAGTGGGCTATCAAGTGATATGTGTTGCTTCTAGACTGTAGTGGTGAAAATCCCATGCAGGATTTTCTAGTCTGCTTTCCTCTTCAGTGTGACAAGCCTTCTGTTGAGAAGTTTGAAACCAGTTATACCACTGTGTTACCATTTGGAAAACAGTTATCTACCAGATATCCCAACAGATTTTATATAGATGAAACAAAACTCTTTGATACACTGAGATTGGGATTTAGAGGATTCCTTGCCGCCATAGCCCAGTTTATCCTGTGCTGACTAATAGATAGAGTCAGGAGATAGTTCATTTCCTGGGGTAGCCATAAGCAGGAATTCTCAGAAGGTGACAAGGATTTCACAGGCTTCACTTCCCAGGTTTTATAAGGGAACCAGATGCATTTTAGGATGTGAAGATAGTCATAGTGTTGTGACATCAAGAAAATAACTAGATGGGGCACCTGGGTTGCTCAGTTGGTTAAGTGTCTGCCTTCGGCTCAGGTCATGATCCTGCATTCTCAGGACTGAGCCCTAAATCCGGCACCCTGCTCAATGGGGAGTCTGCTTCTCCCACTCCCTCTGCTTTTCCCCCAACCACTCATGCTCTCGTTCTCTCTCTCTCTTAATAAGTGAATAAAATATTTAAAAAAACAAAGAACTAGATGTAAATGCCTTGAATATATGCAGTAGAAGTCTGACCCAGGTTATTTCTATGGCTAAAGTTATCTAAGGTTATCAGGAAAAAAATGAAATTTCACATTCTTTATAAAAACATTTCCCAAAAAGAAGTATATGCAGACAGCAATCATTGGAAAGGTGACTACTGACAACTCATTTCTCTTAAATCATTTGTGTAAGGTCAAGAAATTGGTTCTACAAGCAAAGTCTTATATCTATAAATTGGAAAATATCTTTTATTCATATAAAAGTAAATTAAGAAGCTAAAAACTTTGAAATATAAAAAGGAATATGTGTGCCCTTTGCATAAAATGTGTGGACGAAATTCTGGTCTGGGGGTTAAAAAAAATTAATATCAGCACAATCCATAAAATAACCTCTTTTAAAAACCAGTGAGTCCCCTAGAATTGTGTTTCTAATGAAAAACCTTAGGGAAGTTACTATGTCTAGATGAGCCTGAAGGTATCCCAGCTTTCCCTCACATGTGCGGCCAGGGAGATATATTCCTCCTAATGGATACTGACTCTAAAAATATTTCCCAGAAGCCACTTCTGCAGCTTTTTTTTTTCTTTTGCAGTTTTAATCTCCCCATAACAATAGGGCTTTTAGCTGCATCTGACAAATTTACTCATAAGTTTTTGTCATTTTATAAAAATGCTGCACATATATTTCAAGTTGGCTAAACTACAACTGATTTTTCCAAACTAACAACCAACTAATTTAAACCAATTATTAGAAAGTCAACACAATGATTCACTCCCTTAACTAATTCAGTTCTTTCCTCAAATGTCACCTTTTCACTGAGTCCCTCCCTGGGCACATTACCTAAAAATTGAATCCCACTGCCTCACGCACTCACAGTTTCCCTCTCCTGCTTGATTTTTCTCCATAGCATTTATTGTGTTCTAAGAACATACTGTGTATTTTATTTATTTATTTTAAGTTTATTATTTATTTATTTTTTATTAATCCTTCTAGAATGTAAGTTCCCTGAGGACAGGAATCGTGGTCTGTTCACTAGTGTATCTGAAGAACCCAGAAGAATATCTGGCATGTAATAGGTATTCCACAAATATGAATGAATGAGTGAACAAATGAATTCTCTTCCAGGAGACCTTTAAACACAGACCTGACAAACCACTGTGTGATAGGATCTGTGCCTGCGAAATGAAACAAGCCCAGAAAATGAGTTGGCATCCCTGTCAGCACATTCTAGCCCCTCCATACGAACTCTAGCAGGAAGCAGCGCAGAGACACGCAAATATAGGCTGATATGATCGGGGAATTGCTTCTGTTTTATCTATAAACACATCTTCCTGGAATAGGAAAAGAGAGGTGGCAGGTTAGCCAAAGCCTTGTCCAACACTGTATATTCAACAACAGCAACAAAATGTTACCCAAAACTCAGCAAGAGCCCAGTGATTTATAAGTTTGTCTCCTCTCGAGAAAGAAATTATGTCTAACACTTCCCAAATTCTACTTGGTGTAAATTGTTTGGATAACCTAACCACGAGGTTAATACAATAGAACTGCCAATATTCTATCACCCTGGATGAAATAATAAAGAAAACAGTGACGTGATTGTGGTTAAGCCTTAAACAACCTGCCTTGCTTTAGCAACCTCTAAAGGCCTGTTTTTAAGAGCTTAAAAATCATTTCTAACAAACTGGGCTCTGTGACTTTGTCTGGTCTTACCTATTACCATTACCAGCAGATTGTAAGAGATTGGTGATATCCTATGGTTTGTGTTACCGCTTTTAGAGGACTAACATAACAGAAGTGGTTTAGGTCAAATATATTATTTGGAACTGCAATGGCAAGTGGGAATCGAGTTCAGATGACAAAATGCCTAAAATCAAATGCCAAGACTTAAGATTCAGGGTTCAGCAGACAAAATTAGAATTTACGAAGCCTATTTACAATTTTCATTCATTTATTCAATCAAGTACTTATTTAGTGCCTCTTATGTACTGTGTAGTGGCAGTGCAATCATGAACACAGCATTCTTGCTCACCTATTTCTTAAAGAATAATTCCATCAGAAGGCTCTCAATTATGGGTAAAATTCAAATCAGATATATAAATTTCAGACAATCCAAAAGCATAATCAAAGAAATGGGAAAGGGATTATACAGATTAAGGCAAAATGAGGATCTTTAATTGTGTCCCTAGGTCAAATGAATATGATTCATAGAAAAAGAATTTAAATCAATGTCAGGGTCCCCTGGGTAGCTTAGTCGGTTGAGCATCCATCTCTTGGTTTCCTCAGGTCATGACCTTGGGGTCATGGGATCATACACCGCATAGGGCTCCACACTCAGTGGGGAGTCTGCTTAAGGATTTCTCTCCTCAACATGGATGGAACTAGAGCGTATCATGCTTAGCGAAATAAGTCAAGCAGAGAAAGACAACTCATATGATCTCCCTGATATGAGGAAGTGGTGATGCAACATGGGGGCTTAAGTGGGTAGAAGAAGAATCAATGAAACAAGATGGAATTGGGAGGGAGACAAACCATAAGTGACTCTTAATCTCACAAAACAAACTGAGGGTTGCTGGGGGGAGGGGGTTTGGGAGAAGGGGGTGGGATTATGGACATTGGGGAGGGTATGTGCTTTGGTGAGTGCTGTGAAGTGTGTAAACCTGGTGATTCACAGACCTGTACCCCTGGGGATAAAAATATATGTTTATAAAAAATTAAAAATTAAAAAAAAAAGGATTTCTCTCCCTCCCTCTTCCTGCCCCTCCCCCCTCTCTAAAATAAACAAAGAAATATTTTTAAAAATCAAATGAAGGGACGCCTGGGTGGCTCAGTTGGTTAAGCAGCTGCCTTCGGCTCAGGTCATGATCCCAGCATCCTGGGATCAAGTCCCACATCAGGCTCCTTGCTCGGAGGGGAGCCTGCTTCTCCCTCTGCCTCTGCCTGCCATTCTGTCTGCCTGTGCTCGCTCTCTCCCTCTCTCTCTCTGACAAATAAATAAAATCTTTAAAAATAAATAAATAAAATAAAAAAATAAAAATAAAATGAATATCAGAAGTACTAAAGAAGAGGGGTGCCTAGGTGGCTTAGTTGGTTAAGCATCTGACTCTTGATCTCAGCTCAGGTCTTGATCTCAGGGTTGTAAGTAGAATAAGAAGTCTCAACAAGCAAAAAACTACAGTTAGTACCAGCCTCTTTTAACAAGTATAGTATGTAGCATAGTATTCTCCCCGGAGGACTCTTGGCATTATGTATCTCAGCCTTCTTTTTTTTATCATTTCAAAACAAATGGTTTTCTCCATACATGAAACAAACAAAAATGCAGTGATCCTCAGACTTTTCTCATCCTACAAGTTTCTTTTCTCATCACATCGGATACCACCCCACCCTGTATTCTACTGGATGGTATAATGGCAAAGAGCTTTGGACCAGGAATCATCATGTCTGGATTTTAGTTCTGGATCTACCACTAATTATCTGTGTGAACTTTGTGTGAACTGTGACAAGTTACTTAGATCTCATTTTTCTCATCTGTAAAATTGAACAATATCTGCCCTAACTACCTCACAGGTTGATTATAAAGGACAAATGGCATAATTTGTTTGATAATTACCCATTAAACTATTATAGGGGAAATATAAGTTCAATACCAATGTTTTCCTTAAGAGCTATATTGATGCTCAACAGTGAAAGCAAGTAAAACATATGATTGATAAGATATTACTCTATGTAATTAGGATCTCCGTCATATGTCTTTTTAGATCATTATGGTGGATTTGAACAAAAGGATTTTTTAGTTGGCATTCTATCAAGACCTCCAGAAGTTAAAGATTTTTGGGTGTATTATCTATCTAGTGATTTAAAAACAAAAGGCAAAAACCAAACATTTTCTTATCCTACCTTGCAGTGTTAAATTTATTGAACAAGGAAGACCTTAGCCTGAGAAGGTTCTTTTTTTTTTTTTTAAGACAGATGGTTTTACTCCCTTGGCATCCCACATAAGCAAACCCAGACCTTAGCCTGTAAATGTTTCAAGGTGAAGAAATCAGAACTTAAGGACAATTGATTTCAAATAGCTAATGGGGCTTTCCAAATAAAGCAACAATTTAAGCTATAACCAACCAGATAATTTCCTCGTTTTCCTTCTGTGTCTTTTCTATAAAAGTCTTAGCCCTAGCTCTGGTCTGTGGAACACGTTTAACCACTTAAGTTGGGTGCTGCCTGATTCGAATAGACATTTGTTCAGATAAACTTTTTCACATGATTACCATGCCTCAGTTTATCTTTCAATAGCAGTATGCCTCACATTTTAATACAGAAATCCAGCAGTCATCATAGACATTTACCTCTCCCTGTGCTAGGCTTCCTTTTATTTTGTCACCAAGTCAATTGTTCTTGATCTATGTGCCAAATATGTTCACTTCCCTTTCTCTCCATGGTCATCATTCTATCCAGGGCAAGATCAAGATATTTATGCATCCCAGAATAATTAATAATTTGGTACCACTCAAAAAATATTCTATGGCACGCCTGGGTGGCTCAGTTGTTGAGCATCTGACTTTGGCTCAGGTCATGACTCCAGAGTCCTGGGATCAACCCCACTTCGGGTTCCCGTCTTGGCAGGAAACCTGCTTCTCCCTCTCCCAGCCCCCTTGCTTGTGTTCCCTCTCTAGCTCTCTCTCTTTCTCTCTCTCTCTCTTTCTGTATCAAATAAATATATAAATTTTTTTTAATTCTATAAATATTTGTGAAATATTTGTTCAGAAGAAGGCAAAGTCTTGTAGGGGAAGTGGAAGACAATAGCACTCTTTTTCTTAGGCAATTCATGTCTATCCCTACCCAGCAAAAACAAAAGAGCTTGCCTATTTGATATGGCTACTATAAATTAATATTGGGACATTTTTCTTGTCAGAAGGTTCATGGGGGTAGTTCATTACTATCCCAAGTAGCTAAAGGAATATTTCTTTAAACCAATGAATACTCTTCTTTAGGGGGGTTTGTCAAACAAAATTTTCTTCATGTTGAAGCATGCATATTCATAGTTTAGTATGCTTAGTGAATGGCACTCTAGGATACTACTTGGGTGGTACATGCCTTCACCAAAGTCTAACTGTCATCCTAGTGATCTTTAACTTTCAACTGAACAATTAACTTGTCTTCTTAAATCAGTTCTTGAGCTCCTCTCCAATTCAATTTTTTTAAAGTTTTTATTTATTTATTTGACAGAGAGAGCACAAGCATGAGGAGCAGCAGGTAGAGGGAAAAGCAGACTCCCCACCAAGCGGGCCACTGGATCCCAGGACCCTGAGATCATGACCTGAGCGGAAGGTAGACACTTAACGGACTGAACCACCCAGGCACTCACTCTCTGACACCCATTGCAAAATGTTTTTTTCCACACTACCGACCAATTCTCTGACAGCAGCTGCATGTCCTACAATTCAACTCAATTCTGGCACCCTCTACCTGGAGATAGCACCAGATCACACAGGTGAAGGACTCAGTCCCTCAGGACTGCTCTCCTCACCCACTCCTGAGGCCAATTCCAAGACCAGGTTGTTACCTGTGCTTCTGACCAACTGGCAATAAATGGGAGGTTCCACCCACTCCCACCCTAGGTTTCATTAATTTTCTAGAGTGGCTCACAGAACTCAGAAACATTTTACTTACTATATTATCAGCTTATTATGAAAGGATATAACCTAGAAACAACCAGAAGGAAGAGACGCATACCGCAAGCTATGGGAAAGGGGGCACTGAGCTTCCATGCTCCTCCTGGGTACTCTTCCTGAATCTCCACATGTTCACCAACTAGAAGCTCTCTGGCCCTCGTCCTTTTGTGTTTGTACGGAGGGTTCATTAACTTAGGCATGATTGATCAAGTTGTCGATCACTGGTGTGGGAGGCCACGGTAAGGCTTGAGACAAGGACCAATCCAGGCCCTGACTTGTGCCTCCTTTAAAGGCTGAATAGCCGAACAAAAGGCTTAGGTCAATAAAGTTGAGTAGCACTGAGAAAGGGTCTGTGCTATATGTTGTGTGCTCACCTACGTGACTTCCCACACATTTGCTAGTCAGATAGAGACGATTTGGTCAGGGTCAGAAATTCTTGGCTGGTCCTTGCTCTCCTTGCACGGGCTATAGACGACACCACTGTAAGACTGTGCTGTGCTTACACAAACTGTGTCTTGAGTGGCCTTGAAGTCAGTACATCTGGTGCTAGAGGGTCTGCTATTGGTGCTTGGGAAATAGATAATGGGAAAGCTTGAAGGATTTTCTGTGCATGTTGCAAACTCTTTAGTAATCAGCTAAAAATAGATACTTTCTTATGATTGTTTCTGTTAGTTATATAATGCCTCACAGCCTTGAGTAAAATCGACACTATTGGACATCCTCCTTGGTGCTCCTCCTGCCCCCATCTCTTTGTCTCTTAATTTCTTTTCACCATCCTCTTACCCTCATGTTCCTGGTTGATTTGTCGTGTTGTCCGCGACACACTGGCAATTGATTCAACCTCCAGCCTCTGTTCATTCTCCAGGGGTGGGTTGGGAGGCAGAGGGACTGATAATTCCAACCCTGTAATCACCTGGTTGGTTCTCCTGGCAACAGACCCATCCTTAGAGTTATATAAAAGTCACCTTAATAACACAATAAAAGACACTTTTATTGTTCTCTTCACTAGGAAAATTCCAAGGGTTTTAGGAGCTCTATGCCAGAAATGGGACAGATACCAAATATATATTTCTTATTATAAATCGCAGTATCACACCCTTAATTCTTTTTTTATACTGTAGACAGAGAGAGCTGTACAAAATGCTTATGTTACTCTCTTACACAAAACATGCTGGTGGCTTCCCATTTCTTAGGACAAAACAGAGTATTAAACTATGTCTACAGGGTCCTCATTATCTACCTTTGCTGTTCTCCAGTTTCATCAGGTGCCCCTCTTTGAGTGCCAGACCCACTTCTTTCAGCTCCACCAGTGCGCATTATTCCTTCCAAACTTGACGTCTGCTCATGCTGCCTCCATCTGGAATATTTCCCCAGGCCCACCCCAAACCTCCACATGCTTTGCTTACAAACTTTACTCCATGACCTTTCTGCCTAGATGACATTCCCATAATTCAGTCCTTCAATACAATACTTCTTTTCAAAGTACTCATCCAACTTATTTCTAAATTGTTAATTCTCTACATACATATTTGAATATATGCTGAAATATATGCTTCTGAAATATATGCTCAACAAGATAAAGGGCAGGCATTAGATCTCTTGTATTCATCTCTATGCCTCAACACCTACTGTATCTCATACAATACGCCATAGCCAAGCTCCTGAGACTTGAATATGATTTTTCATGACATCTTCTCTTCTCTCCTCAGGACAACTTTCCCCTACTCTCTATCCCATGCAATTTTTCTACCTGGAATGCTCCTGTATCTTCCTGAAGGCGAAACTCAAATATCACCTTGTCATTATCACAGTTTTACCCTACCACCCACAGGAAACAATAACAAATTCCGCTTCACTGATCAACAACTTGATACATAGCTTATGAGAATGTGTGACAAATTCTATGGCAGGTATTTCTATGGGCCCTACTTCCCATATAAAACTGTGAAATCCTTAAGCATATAAATCATCGCTGAAATCATTTATTCTATTCCTTAAATATCTGGCTTTCCTCTTTCTGAGTATTTGGTTAATTTGTGCTTCCCATGCCCTCAAAGGCAGTCGTGATCATGTCACTTGCTTCTGGCAATGAAATATAAGTGAAACTGGAGTCATGGGGGTGGGGCGCTGAGGAGCTTGGTGGTATGACTCCCATTTGGCAGAGTCTGAGGGGGGCGACCCGTGCTAAGAAGAGGGAGAAGGAAGAAACAAAACAAGAAAAGAAAAAAGAAAACGTATTCATATCAGCCTAGAACTATCCTCTCACTGCATTCATTCTCTTGACTGATTCAAAATCAGACATTTAAGAGTCACCATTTATAAGTTCACTCCTGTGACACACCTGGCTAGCTCAGTCAGAAGAGCATGGGATTCTTGATCTTGGTGTTGTGAGTTTGATCCCCACATTGAGTATGGAGATTACTTAAATATGGAGATTACTTAAATAAATAAAACTTCAAAAATTCTAAAGTTCACTCTAGCATCACTTGTTAGATTTCCCTTTGTTACATATGATCTTTGCAAAGATATTTGCATGGCATACAGACAGTGTCTCTCTTTAGAACAAAGGATAGGTTTGGAAGATGGAGATAGTACCTCTTTCTGAAGCAAAGGACAGGTATGCTTACTGCCTTTTATGAAATACTCAGATTCTCAAAGCTAAAGATTCTTCTCCTATAACATAATACACTATGCATATAGGTGTCATCTGTCACTCTTGGCATGTGCTCCAGGAATAGCACAAAATTGTTCATTGATGCTCTGGTTTCTGCTATTTCTGTGAGTAATAAATTGACCTTGGTCTTTGACTCGAGAGTCTCCTGTCTTCCACCATTGATCACAAGACTGTGACAGGCTAACTTGTTGGTTGTAAGTAGGGGAAAACCTCAGACTCTTCGCAATTCTTAAAAATTAGATAGATTTTCAAGAATAAATATTTCCTTAAGTATTGCTAATAACACAAGTGTGACTCTGTATGTTTGATATATTACCTCTATTACCCTGTGATTCTTCCTTGTGAAGACAAAACAAGTATAATGATATTGTCTCAGGAAGCATGATGAATCAGCAGAAAGGCAGAGACAGGGCTTTTGAATTCAAAACCCAAAATATTTAATTTTCAAAACCCCAAACATTTAATTTTCAAGGATTTGAGCTTCTGGGGTCCCAATATCTGAACCTTTAAAAATGTAAAATGGAGGCACCTGGATGGTGAAGTCGGTTAAGCCTCCAACTCTTGGTTTTAGCTCCAACAGTGATCTCAAGGTGGTGAGACAGAGTCCTGCCTCCAGCTCTGCCCTCAGCACAGAGTCTGCTTGAGATTCTTTCTCCTCCCTCTGTCCCTCTGGCTTGTGCTCTCTCTCGCTCTCTCTCTCTCTAAAATAAATAAATTTTAAAAATAAAAAAAATTAAATGTACACTGGTGGTATGTGTATACAATGGAATATTATTCAGCCATAAAGAACAATGAAATCTTGCCATTTTCTGCAACATGGATGCAGCTAGGGGGTTTAATACAAAGTTCAGTAAGTCAGAGAAAGACAAATACTGTAGGATTTCATGCATATGTGGAATTTAAGAAACAGAACAGATGAACAAATAAAAAAAGAGGCAAACAAACAAAAAACAGACTCTTAAATGCAGATGTTTGCCAGAGAGGTGGTGGCTTGGGGAGATGAATGAAATTGATAAAGGGGATTAAAAGTACACTTATCGAAAGAAGCACGGGGACACCTGGGTGGCTCAATGGTTTAAGGCCTCTGCCTTTGGCTCGGGTCATGATCCCAGGTTCCTGGGATCAAGCCCCACGTCAGGCTCTCTGCTTAATGGGGGCCTGCTTCCTCCTCTTTGCCTGCCTCTCTGCTTCCTTGTGATCTCTGTCTGTCAAAGAAATGAATAAAATCTTTAAAAAAAAAAAAAAGTACACTTATCTTGATGAGCATTGAGTAGTGTACAGAATTACTAAATCATTGTGTTGTCCACCTGAAACTAATATAACACTGTACATTAATCATACTTCAGTAAAAAATGTTAATTAAAAAATCTTTTAATAAAATAAATGTGTGCTTTAAATGATAAATTAGAAAGAATAAAGGGAAAGACTACATAAAGACTCCCTTTAAAAAAAAAAGATTTATGTTTTTGAGAGCTAGAGAAAGCATGAGTTGGAGGGGCAGAGGGAGAGGGAGAGACTCTTAAGCAGACTCTGTGCTATGGTGGTTGGCGGCGGGGGGGCTTGATTTCCTCACCCTGAGATCATGAACTGAGCTGAAACCAAGAAGCTTGACAGACTGTACCACCAAGGTGCCCTAAGACTTCCTTTAACAGTGAGGCATGTGGGGAAGGGGGAGGAAGAAGTGACAGATGACACTTCTTCTTCTTCACTTCACTTCTTCTTGCTTCTGAAAGCAAGAAGGCTATATGCTGTTGGTCCCTAAGAAAGAGTCCTTAAAGCCTGGGGAGTGGGAGGCAAAGAAACCCTGGAATCTGAGAGGACAGGCAGTCTGTGCTCTCTGTTTTCACATAAAACAGAGAAGACTTGACAGCTGTGTCCTTCTTCTGCAGCATAGTAGGAGAGTAGTAGACAGAATACCTGTGAGATTTGTCTAGTTGGAGACATTGCCCCCTCAACAATGGGGTCCAGGAGCAGAGCTAAAGCTTCTTTATATGCCAAGTGGGGCTCAGAGACCATGAGATTCAGACTCACATGTCTCAATGAAAACACATGTGTTCTAGTGGCACACATGGACTGATTACTGAAAGTGAGAAAAAATTCTGTACATCCCAGCTAATGTCCTGTGCATAAATGGCAATAACCAGGGATGAAAAAATCCTCTTGACCCCCTGTAAGCCCCCTATAAAGCTTAGATTCAATATAGGAAAAATGCATGGGAGAGTGAGTACCCCTGAAATGATTAAACTATGATTTAATCTTAACCAACAGACAGCATAGGGGTTCAAAATAAAAATATAAAAAATGGGAAGTGATTTTTTATTTCTTCTTGTACATCATGGCCTGAAATCTTGCACTTGAAAGGCCTGCGTTCCTAAAACAATCAATTTTAAGGATGTATTTTCTGTGAATCATTATCTAGGGAGGAAAAAAAGGGGAAACCATGTTTTCTTTTATGTTCCTTGCCAGAGTCTCCTGAATTTTCCATCTCTCATTATTGATGGATTCTCAGAACTGCAGTGAGGTTGAAATCATGATGCTGTCCACCTGCCATTATTTCTACAGCAAGGGAATTTTTAGAGACTACCTCTAGCTAAACAACTGGGAGTCATATAAATAATGGAAACTATTCCACCTTACTCTGCCCTCCTCTGACTATAACTGCTGTGCAGACACAGGGAATTGGCAATTTCAACTTAATAAATATTTCCTATGTATGAGTAGATAAAAGAAATTTTATTTACAAAATCCTCAATTCCACACATAAAATTAATATCTACACTGTATTATTCAGAGCCCAGAGAACTTTAAGATCCTGTATTTTCTGAATCTCTCTGCATTCTTTCAAAAAATACCTTAAGGGATCCACCTTCATCCCAATATATTTTGCAAACAGAAATATTAAATGAAATTGGTAAACTAGATAAATTAGCTGGCTTCCATAAAGCTTTTTCTTCTAGAAAAAAATTAATCAGTTTTTGTAATAATCAAGCAGCAATTTCAAAGATTAAATTATTTGGGGGGGTGTTTGTTTTTTGTAGTAAATGTTTGTTTAGGTAAGCCAAAGGTAAAATTATTTTTAAAGACATGCTAAAGAGGTTACATATTTATCTATGTCCAAAAGGGAACTCAAGGTAACCAAAACAAGAGAGAAAAATTATATGATTTAGAAGAGAATTTGTTATAAAGCAGTCACCAATTCTCAGGTAAAGATTATATTTGAGACACATAAATAGAGACAGAGTAAGATTTTACTTCCCCAATACAAATCTTACACAAACCTGCCTTGTATATAAACCTCTTCCCCAATATCTATGGCATTCTTCTATCATACTGATGTTGTGATGGCCTACGAAATGCTCTCTACACTTGTTGCCCCCCAACTCTGGCCTTATTTTCATTCATATATAAATTTTTAAATTATCTGCTAGCCCCCTACACACACACCTCTTGTAGCCCTAACTGATGTCTTCCCACTGATAAACCCCAAAAATGTCTATAGCTCTCATTGCCAGACCAATAACACCTTTTGCATCCTCCAGTCTGTCACTTAAGTCTGAGTGATCCAATGGATCATGATGCTATTTGAGGGTCAGGAATGGGACTAATATAATTATCTTATTCCCAAAATAGCCCAGCCCCATGTTAGGACTCAATAATTGAAGTAACTCTGGAAAATCTTCCAGAGTTTAATAAAAATTAAATTCCTTGATTCTACTGAGAAAATATTGCACTCTTCCAAAAAGAAGAATTTACTAGAAGAATGGCCTCAGTTTTATACTAATTTTGTGTAGTAGCTAACTTGAAGAGATACCTGTAGACACCAATTACAACCTTGTGTTTAGGGCTCTTGGACTCTGATTTGCAATGTTTTTCATTATGAGAGGTAAAACAAAGAGACTATGGACTCTGAAAAACAATCTGAGGGATCTGAAGGGGCGGGGGGTGGGAGGTTGGGGGAACCGGGCAGTGGGTATTGGAGAGGGCACATATTGCATGGAGCACTGGGTGTGGTGCAAACACAATGAATACTGTCACATTGAAAATAAATTTAAAAAAAAAAAAACTGAATTTAGCTGTTCCTGAAGCCCCATATTTCAAAGATTATGTTGCAAATAAAAATAGTTAAGTTGATGAGCAAAGTGGAGATAAACCAAAAACAGTTGGGTGATATTTCCCTCAAATCAGACATGACTTTAAAAGTTTAAGACGAAAGTGATTGGCAAAAAGAAAAGAAAAAAAAAAAACACAAAATAATTCTGAGTTTAATACCTTCCAAAAACTTGTACAAGATATCTTGATAGTACAAAATAATTTGGCTTCATCCATCCCTGACAAAGTGTTCATAAATACAGCCTGCAATATCTTTCTTCTTTATTAGCCTTCAAGATATGTTTCTCCTTGAGTAAATGCACATCCCTCCCTTCTAATCTAATCTCTCCAATTCTTTCCCAGTTGTACATTTCTTGTGCTTAGCATCATATCTTGGTAACCAGTTTTACAGAGAAAAGAAATAATAAAAGTTTTTGCCAGAGATTTCTTTTTCTCGGGGTGGGGGTAGAAATACCTCACACACACAAAAATGATGAATGAAGGCCAAATCAATACACCTAACCTTATTCTGACTTCAGCTTTCAGATAAAAGGGCTTATTTGTTCTCTAACATATTTAAAAAATATAAAATATAAATATATAATATATAAATATATATTATATATCTATACATTATATGTGAATACATTTTATATAATATAAATATATAGATAGATATATGTAAATATATAAATATATAAAATATAAATTATAAATATGAACAAGTATCTGTGAGTGAAAATTATGTAATTATGTAAATTATATAAAAAAATTTTCTCATCTTGGTAAAACATTCCTAGTACAAACATGTTAATGATACAAACAAATGATGCTAACACTATAATGATGGAGATGGCAAGGATGATGATATGATGGGACATTAAAGATCAGGTTTCATATCTAAGCATGTCTATATACCGGCTGTGCAGCCTAGTGTAACCTGTGTAACCCTAATCTAGTTACCTACATCCTGCGTCTCAGTTTCTTTATCTCTGAAATGCTGTTATAAGGATTAAATACAATAAATGATGCTCCTTAAAGAGAATCATCTATGAATGATAATTTCCTTCAGTATCAGTTAGATTATTTGCAGTCATAGGTTACAATTATCATGCTTTGCCCAAGTAGGCTTTATTTTTATCACCTACCGGAAGAGGCACAAAGTCCGGGGCTGGTACAATGCTTAAGGAGGCCATGCAAGACCCATAGTCCTTGCTGAACGCTGGTCTACCCACTTTAGCAAACGGTTTCACCTCTATGTCCTCAAGATTGCTGCTCTCCTCCCAGACAACACTTTTTTTCCCCCAGACAACAATGTTGATTCATATTAGCATAGCATGTTTTTACCTTTAATCTTTACTTTTAATATTTTTAGTTTGCTTTTGACCCTTTTGCCTTTAGTCTTTAATCTTTCTGCATCTTATATTTAAAGTGAGTTTTCTATATAGACAACATAGGTGGGTCAATTCTTCTGAACACCCAGAAGATGGACGGTTGAATTATATGGTCATTTTATTTTTAGAGGAACAACCACCCAGTTTTCCATGGTGGCTTCACCTGTTTGCACTTGTACCAACCGTGTACAAGTGTTCCAGTGTCTTCACATCCTTGTTAATAATTATCTTTTCTTTAATACCATAGCCCTTGTAACTGGTGTGAAGAGATATTTCATTGTGGTTTTGTTTTGTATTTCCATAATGATTAGTGATGCTGAGCATCTTTTCATGTACCATGTTGGCCATCTGGATGTCTTCTTTTGAAAAATGTTTATTCAATTCCTTTGCCCACTTTTAAATCAGGTTATTTGGAGGATTTTGTTTGTTTGTTTGGTTTGGTTTTCGGCTATTGAGTTGCAGGAGTTCCTTGTATATATTTGATAATAACCCCTTATCATAAGATATATGGTTTGCAAACATTTTCTCCCAATCCATAGGTCTTGTTGTCATTTTGTTGATTCTTTTGCTGTGCAGAAGTACTGTAATTTGATGCAGTTCCACTTTTTGTTTTTGTTACTTGTGCTTTTGATGTCATGTCCAAGAAATTCTTGCCAAGACAATGTCAAGAAGCTTGTCTCATAAGTGTTCTTCTGAGTGCTTAGTAGGTTCTGGTCTTACATTTCAATCTTTAATTCATTCTGAGTTGACTTTTATGTATGATGTAACATAAAAATCCAATGTCATTATTTTATATGTGGGTATCCAATTTTCTCAACACCATTTGTTGAAGATACTATTCTTTTCCCATTGTGTATCCTTGATTTCCTTGTCAACGGTTGGTTGACCATATATGCACGGATTTTTCTTCTGAGCTCTCTAAAATGTTCCAGTGGTAAATGTCTATCTTTTGCCAGTACCATACTGTTTTAGGAACTGTAGTTTGGTAATATATTTTGAAATGAGAAAGAGTGATGTTTCCAGCTTTGATCTTCTTAAAATTACTTGGGCTCTTTGAGATCATTTGTGATTCCATATGAATTTTAGGATTTCTTTTTCTATTTCTGTTAAAAACGCCATTGGTATTTTGATAGGGATCACATTGAATCTGTGGATCACTTTGGGTAGTATGGACATTTCAAAAATATTATTCTTGCAGTTTGTGAACACAAGGTGCCTTTCCACTTATTTATGTCTTTAATTTCACTTAGCAATGTTTTATAGTTTTCAGTGTACAAGTCTTCCACTTCTATGGTTAAGTTTATTTCTAAGTATTTTGTTCTTTTGTTCTTTTTGAAGTTATATAAAGGATTATTTTCTTAATTTCCTTTTTTGATAGTTTATTGCTGATGTATAGAAATGAAAAATTTTATGTGTTGATTTTGTAGCCTACAACTGTACTGAATTTGTTAACAACTTTAATTGTGTAGTCTTTAGTGTTTTCTACATATAAGATTATGTTATCTGCAAACAAAGAAAATTTTACTTTTTTCTTTCTGATTAGGATGACTTTTGTATCTTTTTCTTGCATAGTTACTCTGGTTAGGACTTCCAGTACTATATTGAATAGAACTGGTGAAAGAGGGCATTCTTGTCTTCTTTCTGATTTTGGACAAAAAGCATTCAGTTCTTTCCTGTTGAGCATGATGTTAGCTGTGGGCTTTCCACACTTGATTTTTATAACATTGAGGTAAACTCCTTCTATAACTAGACAGTGGAGAGTTTTTATCATAGAAGGTATTGAATTTTGTCAAGTGATTTTTCTGTATGTATTGAGATGACCATGAGGTTTTTATCTTTCATTCTGTTAATAAGGTATATGAAATTAATTTACTTTCCTATTTTGAAATATCCTTTCATCACAGGGATAAATACCACTTGATCATCATATCTGATCATCTTAATGTGCTATTGAATTTGTTTCTCTAGTGTTTTGTTGAGAATTTTTGCATCTATATTCACTGGGGATATTGACCTAAAATTTTCTTCTCCTGTGGTGTCTTTATCTAGGTTTGGTATTCAGGTAATACTGGGCTCATGAAACCAGTTTGAAACTGTACTTTCTTCTTCAACATTTTAGAAGAGCTTAAGAAGAACTGATGCTATTTCTTAAGTATTTGGTGTAAATCTTGTTCTGGGGTTTTCTTTTTAGAATGTTTTTGATTACTGATTCAATCTCCTTATTTGTTATTAGTCTGCTCAGGGTTTCTATTTCCTCACAATTCAATCTTGATAGGTTGTATCTTTCTAGAAATTTATTCATTTCTTCTAGGTTATCCAATTTGTTGGTATGTAATTGTGCATAATCGACTCTTATGATCCTTTTTAAAATCAATTGTAATGTCTCCTCTTTCATTTCTGACTCCAAGCCTTCTCTCTTTTTTTCTTCATTACTATAGCTAAGGGTTAATCAATTTTTACCTTTTCCAAAAACCCACTCCTTAATTTCATCAGTTTTGTTCTAGATTTCTATTCTCTATTTCATTTATTTCTACTCTAATATTCATTATTTTCTTCCTGCTGATAACCCTGGGCTTAATTTTTTCTTCTTTTTCTAGTTCCTTGAGGTATAAATTTATATTGTTATTTGAAATCTTTCTTGTTATTAATTTAGGCATTTACCACTCTAAATAGTACTGTTTTTGCTACATCCCAAAAGTTTTGGTATGTTCTATTTTCATTTGCAGTTTCCTTTTTTTTTTTTAAGACTTTATTTATTTATTTGACAGAAAGAGACGCAGCAAGAGAGGGAATACAAGCAGGGGGAGTGGGAGAGGGAGAAGCAGGCTTCCCGCCAAGCAGGGCTCCCAATATGGGGCTCGATCCAATGCTGGGATCATGACCTGAGCTGAAGGCAGAGGCTTAACCCATTCAGCCACCCAGGTGCCCCCATTTTCAGTTATCTTGAGATACTTTGTAATACCTAGCTTTCCTTTCATTTTCTTCTCTGTTCAAATGGATTGTCAAGATTGTGTTATTTAATTCCCACATATTTGTAAATTTTCCAGTTTCCCTTCTTTATTAATTTCTAGTTTTATTCCACTGTAATCAGAAAGAATGCTTGGTATTATTTCAATCTTTCTAAATTTGTTTTGTGACCTAACTTTTGATTTATTCTGAAGTATACTCTGGGTGTGCTTGAAAAGAATGTGTATTCTGCTATTGTTGCAATGTTTTGTAAATGTCTGTTAGGTTCATTTGGACTAGAGTGTTGTGAAAGTCCACTGTCCACTTATTGACTTTCTGTTTCAGTGTTCTACACACAATTGAAAATAGGATAGTGAAGTCTCCTACTATTACTGAATTGTTATTTTTCTCCCTCAGATCTGTCATTGTTTGTTTTATAAATTTAGATAATCTGGTTTTGAGTCCATATGTTTATAATTTGGTATTTTCCTGATGAATTGACCATTTTATCATTATATAGTGACTTTTTTGTGACAGTTTTTAACTAAACTACTTTAGAAGTCACAGGCTGAGCGGACCTCTTTTGGCACCGAGCTGCCAGTTTGCGGGCATTGGGACTGACATGGATAAAATGAAATCGCTCTTCTTACCCATTTCAGTGCAGCTGTTTCCAGTTTTATGCTTGTCTGAGGTGCTGCAACTCCTTAGTTAGGTTCTGGACTTCTCCTAAAAATACTCTGGGACTACCGATTCACCATCTTTCTGACATCACTCAGAAAAGCAGGGAAAATTAGTTTCATTTAACCCAATATACCCAAAATCTTACTTCAACTTATAATCAACATGAAAAAGTATTAGAGATTTTATATTCTTTTTTACATACTAAGTCTTTGTATACTAGTGTGTGCTTTACATTTATAACAATCTCAGGGTAGCTAATGACTAGTTCCTTCATAGACAGTACAGTTCTAGATTTTCCCCCATCCATTTCTGTCTGCATATTTTAGTTCTTTTCCTGGGTGCCAATTCTCTTCATCTATCACTCTCCAGTTCTATAAATAAGGTAGACATTATAGAGAATGTCCTTTCTGAAGCTACATGGTTTCACAGCCCCCTAATATTTTACATACGTTTGAAGCGTTATGTAACTTTAGGGGCTGAGTAAATATAGTGTGTTGTTAAGTTTGTGTATCTTTGGCAACAGAATTCCCTCAAAAAATAAGCATCATTTATCTTCAATTCCTTATAAAACAATCCTATTCAAGACCTTGCATAGGGGCGCCTGGGTGGCTCAGTGGGTTAAAGCCTCTGCCTTCAGCTCAGGTCATGATCCCAGTCTCCTGGGATCGAGTCCCGCATCGAGCTCTCTGCTCAGCGGGGAGCCTGCTTCCTCCTCTCTCTCTACCTGCCTCTCTGTCTACTTGTGATCTGTCTGTCAAATAAATAAATAAAATCTTAAAAAAAAAAAAAAGACCTTGCATAGACAGTTCCATAGGATGTCTAAGGAGAGAGCTGAACTTAGAAGAGAACTGTGGCCTCCGTAGATGCTTGCATTGGCTTTGGTGACAGACACAAAAGTGGTTGGCATTTTTATCCTATCAGTCATATAGATTGCAGGCTGAGATAAGTGTCTCCCCTATTAAAGATATACTTTCTGAGGTGACTGAATAGCTTAGTTGGTTAAGCATAACCCTCTAGGTTTCAGCTCAGCTAGGGATTGTGGGATCAAGCCCCATGTCAGGCTCCTTGCTCAGTGGGGAATCACGAAAGATTCTCCACCTCTGCTCCTCACCCCCCTCAAAATAAATAAATAAATCTTAAAAAAAAAATAAAACAAAAATAAAGATATACTTCCTTCTCCCTTTGCTTTCAGTAAAGTGGTCAACCATCTGGCTTGCCTTGGATTAAGAGGGTTCCTAGGATGTAGAACTTTCTATTTTTAAGACTGAAATAGTCCCAGGCAGAGATGAGTTTGCCACACTAGTTTGCAGATAAGCCAGATCTAGACTTAGGTTGTCTCTTTCAGAAATTTTTTTCCCCCCATGGGGCGCCTGGGTGGCTCAGTGGGTTAAGCCGCTGCCTTCGGCTCAGGTCATGATCTCAGGGTCCTGGGATCGAGTCCCGCATCGGGCTCTCTGCTCAGCAGGGAGTCTGCTTCCCTTCCTCTCTCTCTGCCTGCCTCTCCGTCTACTTGTGATTTCTCTCTGTCAAATAAATAAATAAAATCTTTAAAAAAAAAAAAAAAAAAAAAAAGAAATTTTTTTCCCCCAAAGTTCCATCCCCACTGTATTTTAGGATCTGTTAATTATAGCAGTCTGCCTCCAGGTTTTAGATGTTGTCTTAGTTATAAGTTGTATTTGAATGCATACATCAGAAATGTAATTACAGAAAGTTAGCCAAATAAAAGAATATTTTTCTCAGTAACTGGATATATGAAACTAAATAGTGCAAGTCTGCCATGGTAATTCCATAAACGCACAAAGGAGTCAAGTTCAATCTAACTTTTTTCTCACTCAATGTGAGCATTTGGCTTTTGCCCTTGGCGTCACAAAAAGGCTGTTCCAACTTCAGGAGCTGCATATGTATTTTAGGCAGGAAGGAGAAGGAAATTTAGGGTAAAGTAGCAAAAAAGGGAGTGTGTCATCTGAGGTTGTACTAATATTAACCAAAAAAAAAGTCTTTCTCAGAAGCCCTGTCCAGTTGAATTTCACATATCTCTCATGCCTGGATTATATAGTTACTCTGAGCTGCAAAGAAGTCCTGAAGATGAGTATTTTCCAGGTCCAATGATGCTTCAAAAGACTACAACTTCTGTTAGTTAAGAAGAAGGGAGGAAGAGATATTTATTAGGTAACTGATTAATAATGGAATACTAATATAATACAGGTAGAATTCATTTTATTAAATTTGAAAGAAAATTTATATAAACTTTTTGAAGATAAAGTAACAATGGAAGGGTCAAATCTTACACAAAATTCTTCACAAATGAATTTGTTCAGTGATTTGATTAAATTCATGACTTTTATGTTCAAAATTTCAAAGAAATGCGGGTGACTCCAAAGGAATTAGATTGAACCAAAGAGCATTTTGTTAACTCCAGTCCTTGTTTCTTTTTGGTATTCTTCAGTGTCTGTGACTACTCTAAAGCCACAGCCATAAACTCTGTCACCAGAGTGGTAACACAGATCAGTGAAAAATATTGGTATAAGACATGTATTTTGATTACATGTTAAAAATTCTTCAAATTCTTCACATCTAGAGAAAACTGTGCTTGCTTCCATTTTTCTTGAAGTACATTGACCTTTAGGTCTATTTTTCATTTTCCCAATTCTAAGACATAGTACAAAGAAATAGTTCTCTACTGTGAGAAAACTAACAGTTCAGGCACACTGATAAATGGCAACTGGCATTTGGCCTAGATTTGGAAAGCCGATTGTGAGTGCTTGTGTCCCGCAAATATGAGAACCCACTCTATGTAAATGAGGGCCTATTACCAAGAACTAAGCATTTATTATCATACAGGAGTTCAGATCCAGTGTTGCCAGATTATGTGTAGGACCCAGACACTTTATATCAAATTTCCTGAGTCTTAATTGTTGTTTGGGGAAAAAAAAAAAAAAAAAAAACATAAAAACAATGTGCAGAACCAATAGACATACCGGTACTGTAAATCAGATTTGGATTATGAACCATCAGTTGGATACTTTTGCTCTAGGGAAAACCCCAGAAAGTTTCCAAAAAGCCTTGTATTTGGAAAGAAGTACAGGAGGATTAGATGTTTAGATATGGGGCAGAGAGGAAGTAAAAGTTGTAGTCCAGATTTAAAGGAGAAAAGAAACAGAAATCACACATGATATGTCCTGATGTCATCAAGGTGTAATAGATGCTTTATTAGGGGTGCCTGGGTGGCTCAGTGGGTTAAACCTCAGGATCCTGGGATCAAGCCCCGCATCGGACTCTCTGCTCAGCAGGGAGACTGGTTCCTCCTCTCTCTCTCTGCCTGCCTCTCTGCCTACTTGTGATCGCTGTCTGTCAAATAAACAAATAAAATCTTAAAAAAAAAAGATGCTTTATTAAAATTTTGCAAGGTCTTTTTGTATACACTTCAGACTGATTTTAATCACTTTTCAAGTAATGGTAGTAATCAATGCACTTTGATAAAAACAGGGCCAGCTAAAGTGGTCAGCACAAATACATGCTAATCAATAAGTGTTTTGCAGATTAAGTACTAAGTCTTAAATTTTGATCTACAAAAGTCTGCAAGGCTGTATATGAAGTAGGAGCAAAAATATTTGGAAGAAAGAAAAGAGAACTACAAATTGGATAAATAAAAACTTAAATAATATAATAGGATGGTTAAAAAAATAAACTTTGGAATCATGCAATTCTGGTTTAAAAGCTAGGACTTGGCACTTCATAGTTTTATGAAATGTAATAGATTATTTTACTTCTTCAAGAATCAATTTTCTTATATGACAACAGCAATTGCACTAATAGGTATTTACTCCAAAGATACAACTGTGATGATCTGATGGGGCACCTATACCCCAATGTTTACAACAATGTCCACAATACCCAAACAATGGAAAGTGCCCAGATGTCCATTTGCAAACACACGCAAATATAATGGAATATTACTCAGCCATCAAAAGGTGAAATCTTGCCATTTGCAATGATATGAATGGAACTAGAAGATATTACGCTAAGGGAAATAAATTAATCAGAGAAAGACAATTTTCGTATCATTTCACTCGTATGTGAAATTTAAGAAACAAAGCAGGAGTATAAGGGACGGGAGGGAAAAATAAAACAAGACAAAATCAGAGAGGGAAACAAACCGTAAGAGACTGTCAATCATAGGAAACAAACTAAGGGTTGCTGGAGAGGAGGGGTGGGGGATGGAGTAACTGGGTAATGGACATTAAGGTAGGCACATGATGTGATGAGCACTGGATATTATATAAGACTGATGAATCACTGCAGTCTAACTCTGAAACTAATGATATTAATTTAATTTAAATTTTAAAAAGTGTCAATTTTCTTATCTTCAAAATCTCACTAATGATAATCCCTAACTTGAGGGTTGCTGTAATGCTTAAATTAATGTTTAGGCAATATATGTAAAGTATTTAGCAAATTACCTAGCACAGAATGAGAACTGTACTACCTGATATATAGAAAGATTCTTTAAGAACGCATTTATTTTTAATGTATATTTTTATATATAATATTCAAGAAAGCTATCACATGCAAGCAGATTTCACCAGTTTTACCAGTTTGAATCATTTTCCTTGAAGATTCTAAATATTACAGCATTAGTCTAACTATTGATTTAATATGTTTTCCCCAGTTATGCCAGCATTTCTTTTAAACTTAAGAAGAATAAATGTGTACCCTGAAGAACAGCATAAGTTTTACTACGCTTTAACAACAATCTCGTTTATACATGGAGTTAACAAACCAAGTCTGCTTTGCTTTCAAGCGAAGGATGAGACTCTGAATGGCAGCATTGGATAAATGTGGAGTCAAATGTCTACTGAGGCCTAGAAATCAATCAACCGTATTTCTGTTACTGAGTAATACAGACAAGACGGAACATTCCTGTGTTCACAGGCCTCCCTTTAGGGTTCTTTTGAGCCTAGAGGAAAAGAGTACCATATTAGTCAGCATTTTTTTGAAATCTCAGAAATTGCCTTTTAGTAGAAGACTCTGTTCCCTCTAAAACCCTTTGCTAAGGGGGCCTGGGTGGCTCAGTTGGTTAAGCCACTGTCTTTGGCTCAAGTCACGATCTTGGAGTCCGGGAATCAAGTCCCGCATTGGGCTCCCTGCTCTGCGGGGAGTCTGCTTCTCCTTCTGACCTTCTCCCCTCTTGTGCTCTCTCTCACTCTTTCTCAAATAAATAAATAAAATCTTAAAAAAAGAAAGAAAGAAAGAAAGAATGAAAGAAAGAAAGAAAGAAAAGCGCTTTGCTAAATTTCTCCCAGCACTTGCAGGCAGAGGCAATCCCTGTGTTGTTTGCAGTTCTATTCCATCATATATGGAAAGTGCTCACCAGCCTCTTGGGTGAATGAACCAAACTCTAATCTTTTTATGGTGACAAGAGAAAAGCTGAAATATCCAAAATAGCAATTAAAGCTTGCACCATTAATTTAACAATAGATGACCTGTGTCAGTTTGAGTGAAGTAAGCGGTTATTTTTTATCTTGTTTCCCCTCTCAACAACAAGCATATAGATGCTTAACAAATGCCCACTAAACTAATATTTTCCATTTCCTTTTAACAATGACCAGCAATGTAAATTTCCTACTAATGTAATCGAAAGACATAGCTTGTTCTTGAAAATAAAATGACAGTATAATGAATTCATGAGATTGAAACTCTATAAAAACCACGAAATCAGAGTTAATTCTAATAAAAGAGGGAAAGTACAAGTGTTGAGTTGAGAAAGAATAAAATATTCTAATTCTAGATTAATACTAATTTTTCCTTAACTATGAGGCACGTTAAAGAGAGAAAATAATGAGCCCATCTGGTTTAAAGTTCAAAATGATTGTGTTAAATAAGAGTACCAGGATATTCTATGACTGCAAAACTCATTTGGTTACCTGTTACAGCACTCAGTGACAACCTATTTTGAGCAATTTGAACAAGGGAATTAAGGGTTTCATAGAGGAGAAAATGACAGCAATTGCAGCTATGTAAATGTAAGTAATTCAATAAAATACTATTCCTTCCCCAGAATTTATTAGCATATCAAATAGATGAAATCAGTCTATACAGAGACAATTCCCATTAGTAATTTCTCTGATAATAAAACAGATGGCATCATTGCAGATAATTTAAAGGCATGGCTCTTTAAAAAGACAAATATAGGGTACCTGGGTGGCTCAGTCAGTTAAGTGTCTGCCTTCGGCTCAGGTCATGATCCAAGGATCCAGGGATCAAGCCCCACATCTGGCTTCCTGTTCAGCAGGAAGCATCCTTCTCCCTTTCCCACTCCCTCTGCTTGTGTTCCCTCTCACTGTGTCTCTGTCAAATAAATAAATAAAATCTTAAAAAAAAAAAAAAAACAGCTGAGAACTTCTGAACAGAATAGATAGTTGTAAGGTGACCTTCTACAAAGCCCACAGCCGAACTCTTGCTCCCTTAACCAAGCTCCCTTGTCACTTCCACATACTGCACCCCTGACTAAGTTTTGGCCTGTTGGATATAAGTAATTTACTTGTAACTTGACAGCAACCTGACGTCTTCTTTGGAGCAATATCATGACTGCCATTCCTTTTATTGTTCAACTGTTTGTTTAAAGTTTGTTTGCTGGATAGTAATCTCTATAAGAACAGAGAATGTTTTTAAAGAACAGCAAGGTAGAATTTATTAAAAAGAACTATCTTGATAGTGCTAGGAACCACAGAAATGGGATTTTGTAGTGGGGAAGAATGATTGGACTCAACTCTAAGTACAACAAGAAAAACAGGGATTTATAGCAAAAGAGTGGGATGGGGGGTAGAAGGGAGTTAGTAAAATGGAAAATCAGACATAAGGGTGATTTTGGTTAAACTGACTTAATGGAATTCTTGCTGAATGTAGATCATGGTGATCAGACATTACCTGAGGGATGATGGGGGATGAGAGACCCAATCAGGTATTGATGGTAATCTGATATCAAGAATAGGGGATTCTGGTTAAACGGATTCAGAGTGTTCTTGCTAATACTGGACAATGCAGAGATCAATGCAAATTAAAAAGTCAAGGCCTGCTTGAAAAAGATCTCAAAACAACCCAGCAAGAATTTGATCAAGGGAAGAATCTTTGAAGAAAAAAGGTGGAGGGGCAAGAAACTTCGTCCCTGTGACTCCAGATCCTAGCAGAGTGCTTTCATATGGTAAATCTTCAACAAATATTTGTTAAATTAATTAGGATAATAGTGAAAAATGTTGGTCAAACACATTGATTTCTGTTTTAGTGAGATCAATGGTTAGATAGTCTTTCTAACAATAATTTGTCAACAAGTTCTATTATTACTTAAGATCACTCCTCTTTGGTAATAATAGAACAGCATAAAAGATCAAATCGGAGAAGAGATCAGTGCAATGAAAAGATCAAAAGTCTTTGAATCTTGGGGCAACTGGGTGGCTCAGTCAGTTAAGTATCTGCCTCTTGGTTTCAGCTCAGGTCATGACCTTAGGGACCTAAGATCAATCCCCATGTCAGGATCCAAGCTCAGTATGGAGTCTGCTTCTCTCCCGCTCTCTATCCCTCTGCCCATCCCCCAACACACACATGGTCTCTCTCTCTTTCTTGCTGTTTCTCTCTAAAATAAATAAATAAATAAAATCTTTAAAAAAATAAGTTTTTGAATTTTATAAGAACTTTTTAAAACCCAAGATAATACACTTAATATCTGTGTAACCTGAGGCAATTTATTAAACCATTCTGAGATTTCAGTTATCTGGAAATTTGTGGTTATATTAACTAGGTCACTTATCTGTAAGTTAGAAGAGGTAACAAGCTATTATCTATGGCCCAAATATAGCTTTATAATCTGTTCTTATAAAGCCTAGGAACAAAGAATGATTTTCACATATTTTAAATAGTTGCATAGAAAAAGGAAGAGGAGTGCAGACCACATGTGGCCCACAAAGCTTCAAATATTTACTATCTGGCCCTTTGAAAAAATAATCTTCTAATCCCTGAGTGATAGTTAAATTTATATGTCAGCTTGGCTGGGCCAAGGAATGCCCAGATTAAGCCTGATTTGGGGGTGTGTCTGTGAGCATGATCCTGGATAGGTCAGCATTTGATCTGGTGGAATCAGCAAAGTCGATTGCCTTCCCCAGTGTGTGTGGGCTTCATGCAATCCATTGACAGCCTTCAAAAAGAACAAAACAGAATATAAGAGCAAAGAAAGGAGATTGTTCCTTCTTGTTTCCTGCGTGCCAGGCTGTGAGCCAAGACATCCGTCTTCTTCTGGCCTTGGAATGGAATTTACACCATGTGCTCTCCTGGTTCTCAGGTCTTCAGACTTGGACTGGATTTATACCACCAGCCCTCCCAGGTCTCCAGCTGGCAAGTGGCAGATCTTGGGACTTCTCAGCCTCCATAATCATATGAGCTAATTCCTCAAAATAAACCTCTTGTATTGTATAAACCCTAT
Organism: Mustela nigripes; assembly: GCF_022355385.1. Taxonomy (NCBI): domain Eukaryota; kingdom Metazoa; phylum Chordata; class Mammalia; order Carnivora; family Mustelidae; genus Mustela; species Mustela nigripes. Next base: position 57,995,694 of record NC_081570.1, on the reverse strand, counting down.
TGGTTCTGTTTCTGTGAAGAACCTTGACAGAACCTTGACCCTTGAGGAGCCCTAATAATGGTAAAATGCTTGAGAATGGATACAGGTAGTTGAGGTAGGATAATGAAGGGACTGAGTCAAAAAAATTGCTTTCTATTAACCATTTTATTCGTTAGTGTAGAGGGGGAAAAAGCACCCAATAAGTCAATCATTACCAAGTGCCAGAAGATGTGTTGATTTTCCCCAGCAACAGAATCTCGTCTAGAAAAGCAGCTGCTGGATTCACTGCCAGATTAAGTTTACAATAATCCGCTTTCATCCTCCAAGATCTGCCTCTCTTCCAAACAGACGGAAACGGTGAATTGAATGGAGCTGTGGTAGAAATCATCATTCCTGCATCTTCCATGTCCTTACGGGCACTAGGCTCTGCAATCAAGTGAATGCTGTCATAGAACACTTTCGCGAATATAAATGCTTCCGGGTTTGCCTGAGACTTTCTTGGTTTGGGAATCCTAGGACTCCCCTCCATCCTGGACAAACCAGGGTGGTTGCTCCTCCTAATATAAGGACTATAACAAAGGGACTTGTTTCCTTGTAAGTGACCTGAAGAACTAGGGGAAAGAAAATTCGAAACTCAGAGTTTTAGGTTAACCACCCCAAGCCTTGGTCAGGATCTGAAACTGTATGACTGACTGCACTGCAAGGAACGTTTGCCTTACCTAGGGATTAGATTAAGTGTCTCCTGATGGCAATTTAAGTAACTATTTTGCCACTTCATGCCATGAAAAGCAAGTGCTCTTTTTATTTATTTATTTATTTTCAGCGTAACAGTATTCATTGTTTTTGCACCACACCCAGTGCTCCATGCAATATGTGCTCTCCCTAATACCCACCACCTTGTTCCCCCAACCTCCCACCCCCACCCCGCCCCTTCAAGACCCTCAGGTTGTTTTTCAGAGTCCATAGTCTCTCATGGTTCACCTCCCCTTCCAATTTCCCTCAACTCTCTTCTCCTCTCTATTTCCCCATATCCTCCATGTTATTTGTTATGCTCCACAAATAAGTGAAACCATGTGATAATTGACTCTCTCTGCCTGACTTATTTCACTCAGCATAATCTCTTCCAGTCCCGTCCATGTTGCTACAAAAGTTGGGTATTCATCCTTTCTAATGGAGGCATAATACTCCATAGTGTATATGGACCACATCTTCCTTATCCATTCATCAGTTGAAGGGCATCTTGGTTCCTTCCAGTTTGGCGACTGTGGCCATTGCTGCTATTAAACATTGGGGTACAGATGGCCCTTCTTTTCACTCCATCTGTATCTTTGGGGTAAATACCCAATAGTGCAATTGCAGGGTCATAGGGAAGCTCTATTTTTAATTTCTTGAGGAATCTCCACACTGTTCTCCAAAGTGGCTGTACCAACTTGCATTCCCACCTCTTTTTACCAACGGAAACAGCATTATTACTGCCTTTAAATCTAGTCATATCCAAGAATGAATTCCAGGAAATCTGTAGCTAATTCAGGATACCAATCCTTAAGGTTCTGTTCTTCTGGAACCACATCCAACCTCAGCTTCTATAATAGGCCTCAGCCAGAGGAAAAGGACTGCCATATGTGATACAGAAAAAGGAATTTATCAAGAGATTAGGCCTTACAGTACTCTGGGCGTCTGTGGTACTGTGTATCCTATTTGAAAGCACAAAACAAAATTCTACTACTTTTAAGAGTAAATTTAATCATTCCAGGTTAAACTCAGCCAATTTAGCATTTGTCATTTTCTGATTTTCTCAAAAAAAATGGCACATGAGTTCCCAAAGAAGGGTCATCATAAGAAGCAGAGGTGGGAGTGCTCTCTTCGGCCCCCATACATACTAAAATTGGAACCATACAGAGATTAGCATGGCTCCTGAGCGGGGATGACATGCAAACTCATGAAGCATTCTATATTTTTGCCCTGTGATGTGCCCTGGGTTTGTTTTCTAATAAAAGAAGAAAGTGAAAAGAAGGAGGAGGCGAAGGGGAAGAAGGAGGAGGAAAGGAGACGGGGAAGAAGAAGGGGGACGAGGAGAGGGGGGAGAAGGAGAAGAATGGGAAGAAGAGGAATGAGAAGTAGGAAAAGAAGAAGGAGCAGCCGCAGAAGCAGAAGCGGCAGCCGAGGTGCGCAAAGGGAGTTTGGAGATAGACTCTTCTCGCCTACGTATCCTGGGCCCTACACTCTGCTGCCATCTAGTGAGATTCCAATCCCACTCAAGGCTCAGATGTGTCCTCCATCCACATCGGCATTCACGGAGGCAGCCAACTTCCCACCTGGTCTTTGGTCTTATGGTCCACACCTCGTTCCTCTGTAGTGTCCTCCATCAGGAATTTGAAGACTTGCTCAGGTCTACCTAGCCTCAATCAATATCTCTCTCTTTCTCTCTCTCTCTCTCTTTCATTCTCTCTCACTTAACAGCTGCATTTGCCTTAAAAATACGGGGAAAAATTAGCACCACCCCAGTGCCACCAGGGTTCCATCAAACCCTCTGCCGTCAACACTTTTTTTTATGATCCTCCTGACATGGTGGTATAGGGCCTCTAGAATACTGTGAAGTGGCATTCTTGTGTGGTTCCAGACAGAAATGAGAGAGAAAACAGATGCTGATACTATGTGGGGAGTGGGGGATCCATCCCCCCTTCTTTATTGAGGACACAAGGCTCCTTCTCAGAGACCTTCACACCCATCCTACTCCATCCTTAACTTCCCCAACTCTTCTTCCTCTTCTAGCCCACAGAAGGTTCATCGTTCCTATTTTGCCTGAATTTATTTTTGTTTGTTTGTGCTGCATTTGTGTTTAAAACTTTAATAGAATAGTCTAAATAGTCCACACACGTTGAAAACCAGCATTATGTTACAAATGTTTATAATAAGGCAAAGCTGGAGCATTCTCTATCTGCCTGGTGATGACGTTGATGTTTTGCTAGTACCCTGCCTGAAGACTGTTATCAGACATTTCAACATCCTGCACATCAGTTGAGAAACAGACTGTACAAAATCCAGGGCTTTTAAAACAAAATAAAATAGTGGAGTTGAGAAATGGAAGTATTAATGATAAAAAAGAAATTAAATTTATGGTACAAAATTGGAAATTTATACTTTCTACTCTAGACTTCTCAACATGAGAAATCAGAAAAGCTAATAAAACATGTCCCTTTTGGTTTGATCCCATTTAATTTTTAACTGCAAAATGAAAACAATTCTTCTCCTTTAGTAGCTATTGACAAGAAGATTCAGATTTTCTGCACAGGCCACTAGCAATGATTAATAGATATTATTTCCTTTTGGATTAAGTTACCAGACCTTGAGTCACAAATGTAGCTTCAGAAATCTTGGAGATAAGCATTAGCCTAAGTGAAAGTATGTACGAACAAGATTTAAATAACACACAAAAGCCAGTGTGCCCACTTTCCCCCACCCACCCATTCTTTGAAAAATTAAAAATGTGCAATGTAAAAATGTAAGGAAAACATGAATTTATTCAACGTGGCTTTTCTGAGATGGTTAGTGTAAATACACATTTGAAGCTGCTTTTACATCAAGCAGATTTTAGTTCCTGGAAGCAAAATGTGTGAAATTTTTCTAAATTTTTTTCTAAAAAAACTTTCTAATTTTTTCTAAATTTTTCTAAAGAAACTAAGTTCTTTTGCTGGACTATGACAAAAGATTCTAAGAGCTTCTGAAGCCCACTACTGTATTATCTTCCCGATCTGTCTAGTGACCATTCCAAAACTACCACCTCCGAAACCATCACTCCTCCCCACCATACCCAACCTCAATATAGTTTCTATTAAGTCCTCCCTCAGTGCAGATGGCCAAGATGCTGGATACCCATGCTGTAAGAGCTTTGTTCTTATTTCTGATAACATGTGAGGGACAAATAAAATTTTAAAAGAAAGAAGTTAAAATGAAAAGCATTCACTTGAAAAAAAGTTATTTGTAAGTACCATCAATAAGAGTTTGCTGCAGGAATGACTGAGTCCCCTGCCTACTAAGCCTGGTGTCCTGGCATACCCATTGCATGGTCAAGCCTCACAGCAGAGTTCTTGCTTCTTACTGCTACATTCATTCAATGGGTTGGGTAGCTTTTTTCTAGAAATGTATGAAAGATACACAGATAAAAAATTCTATTGGGGTCAACTTCAGCATTACCTAACTTTTTTCTCCCTTCGCTTTCTATTACCTATGCTTCTCCTTTCTTACCTTCCTCAAAATTATCAGCATGTCTATGGCTTCTTCAGTAAAGTGATACACTGTATATAGAACCATATTTCCCAGAAGTGAAATCCTTATTCCAATGATGATGTGAATTCTGAATCTTCCTCCAGTGACTCTTCATCTCCAGATGCCATCAGCAGGCTGAAGAAGTTAATTTAAAAAAATAATAATAAATCACCCCAAACTTGTTCTAACAGTGCCTAGATACCATGTTTCTGTTTTTTCTTGATTGTTTTAGGTGTAATAATTTTTGTTTTTTACAATTAATGTTACACCCATCACAGGCAACTATTTCAAAGCCTTCAAACCAAAAACTTCTGCTTATCTGGGTCTGATTTTATCTCGTAAGGTTTTGTCAGAACTTTATTGGTAAAGTAGTCATTGGGTTCAATATGGAAATTTAAGACAAAAGATATGGATCATCAGGATCCAAAAATTTCACTTGAATATCCTGCAGGTTTGTTCAACATTGGTTCTTCGTATTTCTGTACTAAATCACTTACCTATCTAGAGATTGGAGAAAATTTCTAGAGCAGGAAAACCAGCACTTTGAAATTCAGTTGGGATCTGGGTTTCCGACTGTTGCTGCCTTTTCTTCTGGTCTAACTCATTTATTTTTCCTGACTGTTTTAGTCTCTTTGGGTTGCTATAACAAGATACCATAGACTGGGCAGATGATATGCAACAAATATTTATTTCTTATAGTTCTGGAAGCTTCGAAGTCCAAGATCAGGGTGCCAACAGATGTGGGTTCTGCTGAGAGCCTTCTTCCGGATTGCATTCTCGAAAAGATACCAAAACAAAGATTCTGGATGCCCAGGTACATTAGGTTTCCTTTATTATCACCCACTTATAGCAGCTTCTGAGGAACTTAAAGAAGCATCACCTGTTGTCAGGATTCCTGACTTGAGCCCTCACAACTCCTTTGACTGGGTGGCACAGCCGCTGTGCTCACTCTTTGGCCATGGTCCCCAGTAACACTGCTCTGGTACCTCTTTGCCACATTAATCCAGCTGAGTAGTCTCCCAAATTATATTTTATACCCATGAGAGGTGCTTTTTCTCACTGAAAAGTAATAATCATCATATTCATGTGTTCATGTCTACCCATGTCCCATTTTCAGGGGGAAAAGGAATTCTCAAAGGCCCCAGATCTAGGAGCACAGAGGGAGGGATCATGGCATAAAAAGGAGTGGTTTGCATAAGAAACTCTTAATCTCACAAAACAAACTGAGGGTTTGGGGAGGGGTGGGGTGGGGGGATGGGGGGGTTATGGACATTAGGGAGGTGACATTAGGTGAATCCTGTGAAGTGTAAACCTGGCGATTCACAGACCTGTACCCCTGGCGCTAATAATACATTATATGTTAATTAAAAAAACAAAAAACAAAAGGAGTGGTTTGGGTGCAGAGGGGGACATATGTGGTCACACATTACAATATCATTCCACCACAGGACCTACAGTCCAGTTTCCTTTGTCTGCCCACAAGGCAGGCCATGTTCTGACGACTCCTGCCAAGAATTCCAGCCTCATTTCCTGTTACTCCTAGTCCTTCCCTTCACACATGTACAAACCTGTACCTCTAGAGTACCTCATCTCTACCTCCTCACGCTTTACAACCAGGATGTAGCCTTGTTTTTTTCTTCTCCACTAGAACTTTCAGAGGAGGGTTGATACAGTAATACCCCCTCTGTCTAATAAGTACTCAGTTTTATAAATGAATGAATAAAGCAACTGATGGACATTGCTCATCTCACACTGGATTTATTTTAATTGTTGAGTACTTACCTTACCTTGTCTCTTAATGAACAGACATCTGCTCACTTCCCCTACAACCCCAACCCAGGCCCCACTTCCATTATCGCCAGTTCACTGTGAGGTCTTTGAAGACAAGAAAAATTAGCTTGTGTACCCTGAAGCACAGATGACACTGCCTGGAACAAAATTGGTATTTTAACTGAATTCACCATATTTTCTCAAGTTGGCTTTTGCACCTTGTGTATCACTAAATGGACACACTTCTATCCTGCATAACAGGCTTTAAAATACATTTTACAGTTGCCTCACTTTATCTCGTAAGATTTACTGCAAATGGAAGCCACTGTGAGTGATCCAACACTTATCATCAAGCTATTATGAAGATTTCAAAATGCTTTAAAATTGATTCAGCAGTAAAATATTTCTCCATTGCTCCTTGGAGAACCTCTAGAAATCTTCCAGTTTTTCTTCTCCCTCTAACTTTATTTTATTTTGGTTTCTAAATATGTTCCAGGACATTAAAACAAACCACTGAGACAAATCTATGAGGCAGTTTAATGAATTGGAATTTGTAAGAACTTTCCTTTTTAATCTGGGACCTCTAGGGAGTAGTAAAGGCAATGTTTTGCTCTTGTAATTAAATTCATTCTGTCTTTTTCTTTAGAAGCAATAGAGCTTCCAGTATTAGGGCTCATTATTTGAACTTCCATAAGAATTTAAACACATTTGAAATGGTGACTAGTTTTCTGAGGAAGGAGATATGAGGAACTAGAAAATCCATGACATAAAATTGGAATTGAAGATAGAAATCTGATAGCCAGATAATACCCTTGTTGGAAAACTACTGGAATTTAGTCAGTGATGGGGTCCAGTGTTAAATATATTAAAGACTAATTCTCATGCAAAAGCCAAAAACTGTTGTGCTTTTTTTTTTGTTCTGTCTTCCAATCTTGTCAATTTCCTCACATGTTATTTGGGTTCATTGCCAAATTATACCATATTGTGGGTAGGCTTCCAGAACCTTCTAACCGCCAAGAAAGTCAATGAGATATCTCACATGCAAGTTCCCCCAAGAAATCAAATTACTCTAATTTGATACTTAAAACTTTAGATTCTTAGTATATAACAGCATTTCAATACCCTAAGCAGAGAACTATATCATAAATTTAGTGTAGGTACTTTTTTTCTGGAGTAAAAAAAAAAAAAAAAGCTAAAAAAGAAGTTGTGGGGGGAAAAATAATGAATTTTAACTTACCATGTCCTAGGGTGAGGGGGGATGGGTGAAATAAGTGGTGCAGATGAAGGAGAGCACTTGCTGTGATGAGCACTGGGTGCTGTATGAAGTGTTAAATCACTATATTGTACACCTGAAACTAATATTACACTGTATGTTAACTACCCAGAATTAAAATTTTTAAAAAGTTTACAAACACTTAAAAAAATATTTACCATGTCCTAAAGAAGAAAATTGTCACTGTATAATAAAAATGAAAGCATCCTCTTCTTCTACAGCTAAGTCAGATCTCATAATAGGAATTTGATATTCAAACAATGTGAAAAATCAGATTGTCAAATGTTGTTGAAGAAGTAACAAAACTACCGCTTTGTTTTATTTATCAAAAAATCATATTAAACCTTACTTGGGAATTATTTCTTCAAGTTAAGCAAACACAAAACTTACAACACAAACACAGAGGAACATTCACGAAAGGATTCCAGCAGAAACAAGCAGACATGTGTACTGTTACTGAACTAAAAGAAAAAAGGAAGTTGCAAGGTTTTGAGCCAAATGTTTGTGGCACCCAGTGTTTGAGGCTGGACTAAACTATTTCTTTGTCCACCAGAGTTAACCATTTACCTCACTCCCAAAGACTCAGCTGAATCACCACAACACAGACATCTCCGCAACATCCCTCTGGTAGATAAAAGAAATAAAAGAAAACAAATACTAAACTTCTATCATTATTTTCAAAGGAAAAATGTTTAAAGACGCTTCTCCAACTGGTTTTCTGTTTTGTTGTTGTTTCATTTGGGTTTTGGGAGTGGAAGATTCAACCTCATCTTCGGGATCTAGTTTTCTTCAAGTGCACAGCACTGTATGTTGTCCAAATTTGCAGAGTGCTGGTGGAAACATTAAGAATCTTAGGGAATATTAACTGCTTTGTATCCCCTTCAATTTTTTGTCATTGCCATTTTATGTAATCAGAAAAAAAAACTAACTTATGAAAGTAAAGATAATTACTTACAGTAGATGATAAAATTAACTTTCCCTAAAGTGGATCATTAATTTTTATATTAATCAGTTAAAAAGTGGCACTGAAATATGTCTGACATTCAGAAGGACTCAGATCAAGTCTAAAACAGTGATTTGGACCCAAGAGTTCAGAAAGTTTGCAAACTCAAAATGGCACATTTATGCTTTTCTTGAATCTCTGTCTTATGCTAGTCATCTATATTCCCCACACTTGTCACAAAGTTCCTGGACATAAGAACTGGAAAGATATAATTGTGTGCTTTTATAAATGTTCAATTAATGTGCATTTCATAATTTTGAAATTTTTGTGACCACCCTTATCTCACAACAATTATTTAGTCTACCCTCTTCTTGAAGAGCACAATACCAGTCTGCCAAAAAGAAAGAAAGAAAGAAAGAAAGGCAACATCACAGAATGAAAACACCAAAAAAGAAATACTTTTGGGGGCACCTATGTGGCTCAATGGGTTAAAGCCTCTGCCTTTGGCTCAAGTCATGATCTCAGGGTCCTGGGATGGAGCCCCAGAATGGGCTCTCTGCTCAGCGGGGAGCCTGCTTCCCCCTCCCTCTGCCTGCCTCTCTGCCTACTTGTGATCTCTGTCTGTCAAATAAACAAACAAAATCTTTTAAAAAAAAAAAAAAGAAAGAAAGAAAGAAAGAAAAAAGAAATACTTTTGGAGGGTGGCATAACAGAATAGAAATTCTCTAAAGAATTAGCCTCAATTTATCGGTTTTTTCCCCTTCTTATCCACTGGAAAATATCCTCAGTCTCCCAAGAATCAGTTTTTGTTTATCAAGTAGATAAACAAAAGAATTCACAATTTATAATGTAAGAATGATAATAAATTAGAATGCCATTATGTATATTCCCTGTGGCATCTTTTTATCTAGCAGCTGTCTCCTCTGTCTCTGTTAATTCTCAAAAACAAAACTAAATCTAGATAGTCCTCTTATAAATTGTGATATATTTCTGGGAACACTGGAAAATCTTCAGCTACAGTGTAATTGTGTCACACTATATATAGTAAGAAAATTATTATATTTTTGTCAACTTCCTGGTAACTGTTGGAATTAAGTCAGGCTTTTATGAAAAATAACCCCCCAAAAAACTGTTCTAATTATAGAATTACCATTTGAGTAAGTGAACATAAATTCCAATTTGTTCTAGTATTCTATTAATTTTTTAAATTATTAATATCATGTTGTTGGACATCAACAGAGGCATATTATCGTACTTAGGAAAATATCTGATACGAAGTAGACATTCAATACATTTTTTTTTAAATGAACAATGAAAAAAGGGCTCCTGGATGGTGTAGTTGGTTGAGCATCCAGCTCTTGGTTTCTGCTCAGGTCATGTTCTCAGGGTCATGAGATCAAGCCCTGTGTCAGGCTCCATGCCTGGTGGGCACTCTTCTTAAGACTCTCTCCCTTCTTCTCTGCCCCTCCCCCATCACATGCACACTCTCTCTCCAAAATAAATAAATAAATATTTAAAAATAAATAAGTGATGAAAAAGATACTCCACTTTATTATCTACTTTCATGTCAAGCAAAGTTTTGTTTTCTTGTTACTGTAATACCTAAATTTAAAACATTCCATCTGATTTGAATCATTAGCCCTACCTTAAAATAATCTGAGTTTTTAAATTTAGGCAGCGCAATTTAGCCAGACCCACAACATTCTTAATAGGACACGAACTGTACAGAAAAAACTGCAAGGGTATAACAGTCAGCCTCCTTCCCCTGAAGAACTTACAAAATAAGAAGGACAAGTACATTAATAATTATAAGACAAGCAAAAATACAAACCTCATGGTAGAAAAGGGTATATACAATGGTTAACCTGAGATCTCAGCAAAGCTATTAGGGAAAAGGTAACATTTGAAATAAATTATGAAAAGAGGTAATGAGACCTTGGCATATGACATTAGAGAAATAGGATATCCCAAGGAAAGAAAATACAATGTACTTTTTCAGGTCTACTCAAGGAACTATGACGAACCCACTTTTACTGAAACAAATGGTCAATGTAGAAATAAATTACAAGAGTAGTCTGAAAGTTGATGTTCAGCTTGATTGGGTCTGGGAGTCTGTACTTATTGCAGTAGGTAAAGCTTTAAGGTTTGTATCCATCAGGATCTCAAGCAAACAGCACATTCCCATGGTATCAGTAAGTGGGGGTAGATGAAGAGAATACTTAGAAAGGGTGTGTGGGCTGAGTAACAGACACTACCAAAGGATAACATTCTGCCATCGCAGCAGGGTATGCACCACTAGTCCCAAAGGGGGAAGTGGAAGAAAATATTCCTGGAACCTGCAGAAAGAAGCTATAACTATAAGAAAATGCCTCCTGACATGAAGCAAGACCATCTGTGGAGGTGGGTAGGCAACCTGTGGGTGAGCTAGGAGAAAGCCAGAGAAATAAATATCCTAATTTCTGGTTTTCTCTCTCCAATCTGCTGCTAGTGCCCCCTACTGGCTAAATCCAAATGGAAGCTGGACGCAAGGATGCCCGTTGATGCTGTCCAAACAGGTCTTCCTCCCAAGGCATAGAGCAGGGCAGAGAAGGGAATGGATCTGGAGGGGCAGAAGGCAAATATCTGGCTCAAAGTTTGGGGACACAGCTCTTCTTAGGTAAATTAACCTAACAGTCTGGTATGAATCCAATAGAATCAAGAGATGTGTAGCCTAAAAAACTAAGAATATGATACAGAAGACTAGCAAACAAAATGAGAAATCGGGCCTTGGCAGTGGAAAAAGAGGTGAAAATTTATCTATCAGAAATATTACAGTGATAAATTTTGGGGCTTCTAAAAGATTAAATATATGGGGAAAGGAAAATTAGAAGTCCAAAATTTTTCATCTCAGTTCCTGGGAGAATAGGCCATTTTAGAAAAATAAAATTAAGTGCTGGATTTTAGAGTAAAATAAAGTTGCCAAGTCCTTCTCAAGGGAATGGGGTACACTGAAGAATGTGTGTTAAAAGTAGTATCTTAGAAGTCAGGCACAAACCAGGGTCACATCAAAAATGAATCTGGACCAATTTGGGGCCCAATATCATCCATATACCCCTCCTTTAAAACAAAACAAAACAAAAAAGCTACTCTAAAAAATCATACCACCAATCCCTCTCCCAGGAATATTCCAAAAACAAAACAAAATATGTAAATGTGTAAGTCATAGGGAAGGACAAATGGGAAATATCTAGCATAGAATGAAAAGCGAACAACTGTAGTAATTGTAGTTATAAAACAAGCTGTACAGTCATAACTCTTGAAAGGCTGCATAAAATAAAATCTGTGATTTGGCAATAAAACAAATGAAAATTCAAGAACATACCAAAACAAAGAGTAGGAGAGGGAGGAGAGAATAACCTTCACTGTCAACAGTTAAAACAGTGTGGTAGTGTCATAGGACTAAACACATAGATGAAGAGGAAAGAATGATCTGTCTGAAAGAAAGATGTATGCATGTAGGAACTGGAACATGATAAAAATGTACTTAAAATTAGGGAAGGGAAGGGGCACCTGGGTGTCTCAGTTCAGTGTCTGTTTGCCTTTGGCTCAGATCATGATCCCAGAGTCCTGGGATCTAAGCCCACCCTAACCCCACCCCAGTGTGAAGCTCGCTGCGCAGTGGGGAGTGTGCTTTTCCCTCTCTTTCTGTCCCTCCTCCTGCTCTTGCACTCTCTCTCTCTCAAATAAATAAATAAAATCAATTTTAAAAAGAAAAATAAATAAGTTTAAATAAATAAAATAAAATTAGAGAAAGGGAAATATGGATCACTCAATAAATTGTTTGGAAACAACTAATCTTTTGGAAAAAATTAACATAAGATTTGTTATCATTTAGGAATGATTTCATGTGCAAGTAGCAGAAATCCCAACTAACAGTTGCTTAAATAAAGTTGGGGGTGGGGGTTACATGGTTATCCAAGAACTCTGGGAATAGGCATTTCAGGACTGACAATGGCTCAACAATGTCACCAAGAACCAGGTTGTTACTCTTTTCACTCCACCATCATTACTCTGTTGGCTTTTGTTTTCATCCTTATGACCTCAGGATATAGACAGATGTTAGCTATACCTCATGATCTCAGGCCTGTGTTCCAGGCAAACAGAAAGGGGAAAGGCAGAGAGCAAAATGGTCCAACCAGTCCACACATGTACCCAAATCTTACCAGTGGTGCAACTGTAACTGAATTATTTTTATCATTGGTTTTTGTTGTTGTTGTTGTTTGTTTGTTTGTTTGCTTTGTTTTGTTTTGTTTTGTTTTTGTTCCTTAATCTGAATCTTCCCAATAATCATGCATTGAGTTTTGCCAGAAATATTATATGAATCTATTTCCATTTTGCAGAGAGATTGATTAATCAAGGAAATCATAAATCTCTTCCTAAATCAGTAAGCCTCCATTGCTCTGTGACTCTAAGTATTTTGAATTATCTTAAATTTTATTTTTAGCACACACCACTCACTAGATTCCTTCTTGTGGAAAATGAGCTGCAGTGAAAACTTACTTTTATGTACCAAACCCCTGGGAGCACAAAAAATTATGGGTTGTCTTAGCAATAATGCTGCCTCTAAAAACTCTATTTAATGCATTTAGATAAGTTGTGCATTTCCAAGTATCTAATTGCAACTGTTAAAAATTATTCCCAGCATGATCCTCCCAGAAGGGGAAGATGTGGGAATGAGAAGAGAATAATCAACCTACAATGAATTTTTCAATACTTACCTCTATTTTCAGATTTTGCTTAAATATTCTATTCTACCCTAGGATATGTCCATTTTTACCATGCAGATGAGTGTGATTTTCTGAGAATCCAGTAATATCATAGAGTACCAAAAAGATTGCTAAATTTTGGAAAGAACAGAAATGTCTGTGCTTGGGTTAGAAATAAATCCTCACAAGAACCCAAATGGTTCTTGTGATTAACTTACATGATACACTGAAGATTTTAATCAGGTTAATTATCTCATAATGTGTCGGTCAATCATACTAACATTGGTGGCAGAAAGGCAGTTAAAGTCCAAAAGAAGAAAATGGTATTCAATTTCAGGTGACGGATTTTTTTTCTTCCTTCTTGGTCTTCAAATAGCTTAAAGAAGTTATTTTCCACAAGCCATTTCCTAGTGAGTTAAGATGCAGCTGTTTAATAACCACTCTGGACCTCCTCTTAGGAATTTTTAGGGTGCTATAGCAGAGGGGCATCCGACGAGGCTGCATTTCAGTCCTTAGCATAGTGTCCAGTCATTCCATGTAACTAGAAAGAGGTTAGAAACTGGTGTTTTATGTCCCCTTCATCCTCTTTTCTGTTGGTGGGATTGTATCTGATTCCTGAAAAAGAGAAATTGCTACATTAAACAAAGCCTGTTACAGTATCGCTCTCATTTTAGTGTGAATCTCCACTGAGGAGGTTCCTGATCTTTCACAAGTCAATTGACATGTTTGGTTCTTACTTTCCTCACTGGTAAGACAAGTGCCATTGTGAAGATGAGGAAAGGTCATGATTCAACAATGTCTTGCACATAATAGCCATTTAATATGTTTTAGCTGTAATGTCTGTTATTTTATATCATATTGTTAAAATCTGATCCATTTTTTGAGACTCCTTCATTCATGTCCGGCTTTCTCAATGAAACCATCACCACTGTAGGGGAATCTAAACAATCTGCCCTTACTGATTTTTGTAAGACATATTATCGCCTTATTTGAGAATTTACATCCTATCTTACGAGTCATTCCCCAGCTTTCTCATGTTCTCCCAGGAGTCCTTGGATCCTAAAGGGTCTCAGGTCCTAATTCTGACCAAAGTAGGAAAAATACATGCTTCAGTCCAAAAGCCTCTGTGTTCTGGAATAATTCTGTGCTATATACTTCATGCAAATGGATGAGCTCCAACCAATTCACACGTCCACTAAGCAGATTTTCCTTCCAACTCAGGTTTCCTGGCATATAAGCCCTGGTGTTAGAACCTAGCATCTTTCCTTGAGCCCACTCTCTTTTGTGTCTCTCACTAGCTGCTGCCAATCTTCTCCCTCAAAAGGGATGACGTTATTCATTCCTGCTTCCTGCTTCCACCTCCCAATCACAGGTAAGGATTATTTTTAAAATATCCTGATCACATAAGATCAGAATATATATGCTAGCAATGACTATTCAAGTTTTCTTTGGTTTCTAAACTGTCTTTGTCAAATCCCTCCTCCCTGTGATTTCAGCAACATGACCTCGAGTGCAGCCTATCTAACTTGCCCACAAGCCCACGTGAGGCCACGCCTGCAGACTGACAGATACTGTGATAGAACAATTGAGGTTGTCCAGACCCTTAAGGAGAAGTAACCAGGTTTATACTTTGTCACAATGAGAAGTCCTGAGGTTTTGTTTTTTTTTTAAGATTTTATTTACTTATTTGTCAGAAAGAGAGAGAGAGAAAACCCACAAGCAGGCAGAGAGGCAGGCAGAGGCAGAGAGAGAGGCAGGCTCCCTGCCGAGCAAGGATCCAGATGCGGGACTCGATTCCAGGACCCTGGGATCATGACCCGAGCCAAAGGCAGCAGCTTAACCCACGGAGCCACCCAGGCGTCCCGAGAAGTCCCTGAGGTTTTTAAAAAGGGAAGTGACATAATAGAATTTGCCTTTTAGGAAAATCGGCCTGAGTGCAGTGTGAAGACATCTGGATAATATCTTTTTATTATAAACACCAAACCAGTTATGAAAGGAAGCAAAACCCTGAAGGACAAGAGGCCCAAAGAGGCTGAGATAAAAAGGTCTGATTTTAGAAAGTCATGTGCAGGTGGAGAGAAATGGAAGCAAAATGTGACAGAGGTTAACTCAACAGAATTTTATGGTTATTTGAATACATCATGGGGTAAGAGAAATAAGAAAAGTAAGTTGCTTATGATCAAATATTGCATGTTTCCTGTCTCATACACAACTTATGGTGGGAAAGATCTCAAATGTTTTTATACACACTTCAGTGCCCAGTAAATATGTTCAGTTAACCAAAAAGAACCAATAAGTTTGCCTATGTTATCAGCAACAAGCCTGTCTAAAAAGAATTCTCTTATTAAAACCTGGAACCTAAGCTGCAAGACAATTTTTATCAGTTTTTCCAGGTTTGCATGGAAAACAGTGCTGACAAAAATTGCAGAAATGCCTGGAAACTAGAATATAAATTCACTCATTGTTTCGGAGGTTATATGCTGACCTGATCCTTCTTGGTGTTATTAATAATCATTAGAATTATTTTGGATAGTGTTAATAAAGCTTATCTACTTTAAATCAAACTTAGATCATCTAATTGAAGATATACCGGTGATTCTCAAACTTCAGTGGGTATTATCTCCACCTGGAAGGTTTTGTTTTACTTTTAACTTAAAAAGTCAGAGTTCCTGGGGTGCCTGGGTGGCTCAGTTGGTTGAGCAAATGCCTTCGCCTCCGGTCATGATCCTGGAGTCCCGGGATTGAGTCCCTCATCGGGCTTCCAGCTCCTTGGGGAGTCTGCTTCTCCCTCTGACCTTCTCCTCTCTCATGCTCTCTCTCACTCATTCTTTCTCAAATAAATAAATAAAATCTTTAAAAAAAAAAAAAAAAAGTCAGAGTTCCCATAGATGGAACTAGAGGGTATTACACTAAGCAAAATAAGCCAATCAAAGAAAGACAATTATCATATGATCTCACTGATATGTGGAACTTAAGAAATAAAACAGAGAATCAAAGAGGAAGAGAGGAAAAAAATAAAACAAGACAAAACCGGAGAGGGAGACAAACCATAAGAGACTCTTAATCATAGGAACAAATGAGGGTTGCTGGAAGTGGAGGTGGGGTGGGGGAGTTCGTAACTGGGCGATGGACGTTGGGGAGACTATGTGTTGGGTATTATATGGGTACTGAGTACTGACTGATGAGTCACTGAACTCTACCTCTCTCTGAATAGGTCTCTGAACAATAATACATTATATGTTAATTAATTGAATTTAAATTTTTAAAAATGTTTTTTAAAAAGTCAGACTTTCTGATTCAGTTGGTTTAGAATAGAGTCCAAGAAATCACTTTGAGAACCACTGCCTTAGAATAGTGCTTCCAAAACCTCAATTATAAAAAACACCTACAGTACTCACTAAAAATAAAGAGTCCATGTTTCACCTCTGCTCACCTCTAAATCAAAGAGTTCAGGGAGGCATTCAGGTATCTGTTTTTTTAAAAGGACTTCATGTGATTCTTATAATCAGCCAAGTTTGTGCAACACTGCCTTAATCCACCCCATGAGGTAGGTCCTATTATTAGTCTTATTTTACCAAAGGAAAAAACAGAGGTTTAGCAAGCGTTAGCACCAACAAATGGCAAAGCTCCTAACCCTTCTACTAGAGGTCTTAAACCATCGTTCATGCTCAAATACAAAAAGTTTCTTAGATGGAAGTACTATGAGCCCTTTGACAAAAGGGTCTTTATCGTATTTATTTTAGTATCTCTAAAACCTTGCAATATGCATATAGAATGGTTGGTTAGAATCAAGCCCTGTAAAATAATGCTATGCTTATATAAAATTTAAAACAGAGCAGCTAACAACGAGCAGATGAAGAACCCAGTCGGTTCAAAGAACCAGGGAAATGCAGGGAGCCAGAATCAAGTCATCATTTAAATGAACCGACTAAAAAATTTAATCAAAATTCTCAACTCAGTAACTCCTAGTAGGAAAAAAATATATATTGATTTTGATGCCAGAAAATGTATTTTACTAAGTATTTTATAACTGGCTTGACATTTAGAATAAAAAGATATTAGCCAGATGTTAAAAGCTTTAAAAGTGCTTTACAGAGTGTTTTACTAGATACTTCAGGATTTTCAGAAGATGAAATATCACTGTTTGCAGCAAAAGTATTACATACATGAACTGTCCTTACAATTTTTTCTTCTAAAATGCTCCACAATTAGACCGAATGACTTTTAAAATATATAGTATTCTGTGCTCTTCTGACTGTAAGCTTACGTAAATAATAATGGTAACGTTTATTAAATATTCTATGTCTTTTAACACATTGAGTCCTCATAGTAAATATTTAAGGTAAATATTATTACTTTCATCATTTACACATAAGGAAACAGGCCCAGAGAGATATGAAGCTGCCCCGATGGCTTTGCCAGCAAGTGGTGGAGTTGGCCAGTGAAACCAGGCTATCTGGGTCTAGAGTTCACGTGCTCAACCAGAATGCTATGCTGTCCCCTATATTTTGAAAAAAGAACGGATATCCTCGTTTCACTTACTTTCTGAATTTGTATCTCCAGGGGTCGTTATTTGCAATAATAGAAGGATATTAGAGATGAAACGGGAACAATAAAGAGGAAATAATAAAGAATGATCTCTCGGGGCACCTGGGTGGCTCAGCCAGTTAAGTGCCTGCTTTCGGCTCAGGTCATGATCTGGGTGTCCTGGAATGGAGTCCCGCATTGGGATCCCTGCTCAGCGGGGAGCCTGCTTCTCCCGCTGCTGCACCTCTTGCTTGTGCTCTCTCATGCTCTCTCTGTCAAATAAATAAATAAAATAAAATAAAAAGATTTCACAAGAACAAAAAAAGGTGCTTAATTTAGGCCATGCCTAAGCAAACAGAGAAGGAATAGGTGGCCATTACACTTACTGGGGTTAGAAAACTGGTTGCCAACGATTTTTCAAAGAGCAATTCTGAGGCCCCAACGGGGGATGAGGAAGAGTCCGGGTTGAGCCCCAACTGAGTCGTGGGCTCGTGCTCTAGTTTCCCAGGCCTGCCCCACCTAAAGAAATGAATGGTGGATTGGCCCCAAGTAAAAGCACAGTGTATATATCCAACTTGCCCTTTTCCCTGACCAACAATGACTTATACCGGATATTTTCCAAGTATGGCAAAGTTGTAAAAATCTCTGAATGAGTTTCCATACAAACATTAATTATAAATCATGAGAATGCTACGAAGTCAAAGACAGAGCTATAAGCACCTATAAACAGGGTTACTATAATGAAAGATAAAGATACCAGGAAAAGTAAAGGGGTTGCATTTATTTTGTTTTTGGACAAAGACTCTGCACAAAACTGTACCAGAGCAATAAACAACAAACAGTTATTTGGTAGAGTAATAAAAGCAAGCATTGCTATCGACAATGGAAGAGCAGCTGAGTTCATCCGAAGACGAAGCTACTTTGACAAATCTAAGTGTTATGAATATGGGGAAAGTGGACACTTAAGTTACGCCTGCCTTAAAAATATGCTTGGAGAACGGGAACCTCCAAAGAAGAAAGAGAAAAAGAAAAAAAAAAAAGAAAGAAAATTCCTGAACCAGAAGAAGAAATTGAAGAAGTAGAAGAAAGTGAAGATGAAGGGGAAGATCCTGCTCTTGACAGTCTTAGGCCATAGCTTTCCAGCAAGCCAAAATTGAAGAACAGAAAAAATGGAAACCCAGTTCAGGAGGTCCCTCAACATCAGATGATTCAAGACGCCCAAGAATAAAGAAAGCACATATTTCAGTGATGAGGAAGAACTGAGTGATTAAAATTGTATTTATTATGTAAATATCATTTAAAAAATTTTTTTTAAGTCTTGGGGTACCAAGTTCAGTTGAAATTAAAGATTACTTTTAGAATTTAAGCATAAAAACCACATAGTACCAAATAATTTTTTTACTATAAAATAGGTTCATAGGAAATTGAAAATAATTTTAAAGTATCATGTTTCTATCTTGTCTTAGCAGAGGAATAAAAATCAAGATTTGCTAGTAACCATTAATCTTGAAAACAGTTCATTTGAGTTAAAAAGAAATCTTAATACTGTCCTAGTATTGCTATTGTCATCCCAAGAAAAAAGACCAATATTAAAAAGATGTGTTTGGGAATCTCATTATAAAAGTTTATTCATGTCTGATTGGTTTACATGAAGACATTTGAAGAAATTTCATCTTTAAGACAAAAACTTCATGAAGACTAGAAAATGCTGACTGATTTATTGTTATTAAATGTTAATAAAATTTTCAAGAGAATTTTGTTTTTAAATTTTAAAAAAAGAGCAATTCTACATGGACAAGCAAATTCTGCCAAATCACTGTGAAAATCTTCTTAATGCAGTCTTGCTACAATACTTTCCTAGAGGACCCAGTCAAAGAATCAGGCTCCAGGTAGTCTGATGGCTGCTGAATTTTGGTTTTCATTCCACATTCACATTTTGGGGTTATAGGATTACAGTGTAAGCTGACATCACTGCTTCTCAGAGGGCAGTGGAAAATTTGAATGGATTCAGAAGATCTGAGAAAGCTAAATCCCCAAACCCACTGTGCTCCTCTTACCAGTAAAAGCAGACCTCCCTCTCATTACCCTTCTCCTCCTCAAGGGTCCTGAAATGACCCTACTGAGAGCATGCCAGTTTTCCTCCCATTCTGATTTCCTTACTGAAAGCATACTGGTGTAGGGAAACATTTTAAACATAATAATAATAAATCTCATCAGTTTTACAGTGTAGGATACACAACCCATTCATAATACATATTTGTTGAATGGGGAGTTAGACAAAGTCTTAAGCCCGTCTATTGTATCAAATTACAGACTCCAGTGAGGCATATTATAGCAAGAATCTGGTATGTTCCAGTATTTTCTTCCTTAGTTTATTTGTCTGAATCCAATCTCATTAAAGGGAAGATAATTACACTAAACTTATAAATGTTGGATCTCCTCTCTGCAGAGAAGAGCCCTCCACTTTCAATTAATTAAGATAAAAATGAAGGCAGATTTTCCCAATACAAGAAAAGCTTAAAGTAAATTTATTAATTCTATCTGCAGTGGCTTTTTATTTTCTATTTTCTTTTATTTTATCTAAGTAATATATTAATACGGTTCAAAAAATCAAATGGAATTTTAAAAACTCATAAAGAAAAGCAATTATTTTCTATAATATCCCTCTCCACCTGTCTATTTTACTTTCTAAGGGAAAACACTTCTTTTTTTTTTTCTTATTTTATTTTAAGTAGGCTCTACACCTAATGTGGGGCTTGAATTCACAACCATGAGATTAAGTGTTGCATGTTCTACTAACTAAGCCAGCCAGGCACACCAGGGGAAACACTTCTGAAGTCCTTTCACTATTGTTTTGGCAGTTCCTATCAAATCTGAAAATAATATTTTTAGGTTGCTAATTATTATTTAACTATTATTTAACTAAATTTTATTTTTTCCCTATTATAATGTATGCATATTTAAATCTGTTCTCCCACTCTCTATCTATTCTCCGTCTTTCTTCCAACACAGTTATATAAAGTTTTGGTTAACATTGCTAAGCTCTGTTTATAGTTTTAGGACTTTGCGAAGCCAAGAACTTTACAGTGATTATATTTCCTTTCCTGTACAAATTTCCTGGAGTTTCTCAATGTTTTTCTTTTCTTCATAAAATTTATTTTTTGTAATAGTTCTCCTTTTTTTAAAAGGCTCAATAGAGCACATCCTCTATGAAAACCCTATTTTTCCAGAGACTTCCCTCTTGGAGTCTTCTGTTTTCCTGCTGCAAGCCAGGCTCTTTCTCAGATTTATTTCATGACTATCACCGCCAGACTGAGCTTCTGGATCCCATTCTGCTTCCTGCTGGTTTCCTTCTGTATTTTACTGGAGTATACTCTCTATCAAACTCCACTGGGAAATAAAAGTCACTCAGGAGAGATACACATCCACACCTAAAAATGCATTTGAGATACCCTCCACTTGAATTACAATTTGAGCATAGAATACTTAGTTAAAAGTCACTTTTCCTCTGAAATCTATATCAGTGGTATATTCTTAGAACCTCCTAGAACAATTTCTAGCACATATTTGGCACTCAAAAATATACATTAAGTGTATGAATGAATGAATATGATGCTTTTTTAATCTCTCTTAAATTATCATCTGTTTCCTGTCATTTTTCTTTCTTTCATTGTTCCAACTCCTCTCCTAAAAATACAGTGATCCTCTCTGTCTATTCATATTTAGGAAAAAGGCTCTGAAAAATGGATTAAGGCTATTATCCAGATGAGTGGTTCTCAAAATATGGTCGTAAGCTTTACCTGGAAACTTGTTAAAAGGCAAATTCTCTGGCTTATTCCCAGTCTTAGTGAATCAGAAACTCTGAAGTTGAGGGGAAAAAATCTGTGTTTTAATAAACGCTCCAATTTATCCCAATGCACACAAAAGTTTGAGAATCACATAGGTAGGGCCAAGACTGGCAGCCATTGCTTTTGGGTTACCTGGAGAGAAGTGAGCATTGATACAGGGAGATCCATACTATATGATTGCTAATTTCTTCACGGAAGAAATCTTGGGTCTCATGCCCACAAGATAAATATCTAACTTCTAGTGTTCTGCTGGATGGTTGAGAGTGGAACACAATGACTCATGCCTCTGTTATGAGCACAAGATGGACAAAGTGATTCTTGGATCTCTAGAAGTGCTGTAATTTTTGAACAAAGAGCCATTGTTCCAATTTTCTAAGGTATCTGTCTGTTTGGACCACTAATTCAGTTTCCTGTTCCTCCTTTCTAAGACAGCATCCTTTCCATAAACTGTAATCACCTGCGGTAACTGAGTATGTCTCTGTTCTTGCCACCTGAAAGAACCTGAAAATTTAGTCTAAAATTATAAACTTGTCATTACATGTACTATTTGAATTTCTTGCATCTCAAAAAATGTGTGTCGGAAATAAAATAATTCCACCTCTTCACTTAATACTAAGTACATTGCATGTATTTCCATCGAGGACCATTAGGTGGCACTTTCTGCTCTGCTTATAATCACTATTTTCTCTTTTCCTTTGGGGCAAACCATTCATGGAGTTCCTTTGGCCTCTGGAGGCAGCTTCTCAAGATCGCCTGAGAGAATGCTTGCACTTTGGTGACTCATTTAGTCTGTGGTGACTTATTCAATTAGTTCTGCAGCAAAGAATCAAAGAATGTCTTACAACTGTTGACCATGCAAGTTGCATGAATTTTTGCCTTGCACGGTAGGAAATCTGAATATGGAATTCCAGATTCAACAAACTACCACACAATTGCCTTAATCTAAAATGTAAAATGTTAGTAAGCTTGTCGCTCCAAGGATACTTTTCCCCCTTGAAATAGGGTTCAACCAAATGAAGTTCAAAAGTGAAAACATGGCTCCTGCAAATAAACACTGGTTCCCTGCACAGAGTGGTAACAATGGTCCTTTGGCTTTTACAGACATTTTATTCTTACACATCTAAGTAATGTGCAAATCAATATTTCATTGATTGTCAGAGGATTTTTTTTCTTATTTGAGAGGATTTCCTAAAGATTTTTCTTCAAACTTTTCCTATATATTTAAATTCTACTCATCCTTTAAGAATCTGCTCACCCTGATCACCTCTGACAAATCTTTACCAAAATCTCACTATCTTCTTGCTGAATTAGGGGCCCCTCCTCAGTGATCTGCATACCTCTCACATGACACTTACAACACTGTCTTAAAATTGTCTTTTTTGTGAGTTATACCCCCCTTAAAGATCAGGGCTGTGTCATAATCATTTCTATTTCCAGGTTCTGTTGTGAAATTGCCACAGCGCAG
This sequence comes from Mustela nigripes, assembly GCF_022355385.1. Classification (NCBI taxonomy): domain Eukaryota; kingdom Metazoa; phylum Chordata; class Mammalia; order Carnivora; family Mustelidae; genus Mustela; species Mustela nigripes. Next base: position 57,972,878 of record NC_081570.1, on the reverse strand, counting down.
AGAGGAGTGTCTAGTTAGATTTACATTTGAAAAACAATAGAGGTCCTTAATTAATGTTAATTTTTCTTTGTTGTTTGTCTTTGTTGTTCATTTTTTTTCCTTAGAAGTCAGCAATCCAGTTAATTAATAAAGTGTATAACAGAGTAATACCAGTTAATATAGTTGAAACTTGGAAAGAAAAGAAAAGATTACTGAACTGGTAGCGATGTCCAGAAACAAACTTGTATCTTACATGAGTGACACACTATTTGGTTGTTTCGTGTCCTTTAAAATGTCATAGATCTTAAAATATGTGAGTTTGGTCATTTGGAGTTTTTCCTCAAAGCTGTCACCTTACGATATTAATGTCTTAGTAAATGACATATATTTTCACAACATGAAGCAGTACAAAACATACAGTTGCTACAAGTTTTCCAAAAGTTCAGCAGCACTGAAAGATCAAGCACAGAAATATAGTCACTGGCATACAAATTATCACCCACGGGCCACTTTGCAAGGTAAAATATAAGCATGCTTCTTTTGAGTTTCAGCAGGCTCTTACGGAATTTGGAGGATTTGGGGAAATGTATAGAGACATTCTAAACAGAGGTAGTAAAATGTGGTTTCAGTAGAAAAGAGGAAATTCAGTAGAAAAGAGGAATTTTACAATGAAAGATTCTTTAATATCTCTGAGGATGAACTGTGAAAAAAAAACTCACCAAATGACTAAATATTAGAGAAAATATTATTAATGACTCCACCTACATCTTGGCTGAAAAATGTGGAGTCTGTCTAAAGAGATAATAAAGGAAAACAAGACAGTAACCAGCCTCCTTCCTTGGCTAGAAACATCCCTGCTTTCAGTGTATAAAAATGTGTGAAAGTGACCCAGAAAAGCCCTGCTCCCTGGAATGTAGCCCAGCTCCCTGCCTCTCGTGCCGCCTTCCAGGCAGCCCAACAGCAGGCCTAGACAAGAAGCAGAGCTGAGTCGGGGAGAAAAGAGAATGAAGAATGTGAGTGACCAGGACTTTACTTCTGTTTATAAGAAACTTCCCTTCATCAAGTTCTTCTCAACAATTTGTCTATATGAACCTGCAAAGAGTAAAACTGTATAAAATAAATCCCTTATTTGGTTGTAATCATGTCTTACTAAGAGCCTTAACTAGGCAGATTTAAATATAATTTCATTTCATTTTGTTGTTTGGAGAGGAGCCAATGGGCTGTGTAATTCCCATTCTGGGATGGATCTTGGTCTCCTGAGTGTCAGGGAAAGCTGTGTCTTACAGTTTTAAGAGGCAGAAAGCACAGAGGCCGTGGATTCAAGGCCTGGTGCTGACATGACTTTGAGACTTGGGCAAGTCATTCTATGAGCAATGTTGGGAATAATTACTTCACATGACTGCTGCATGAGTCAGAATAGGTAACATTAATAACTACCAAAATTTATAATCTTGGAATAAATTTCTAAAGAGTAATTGCTCATTGAGGGGTGAAATTATAGACTATTGTAGGCAAAGGTCTCTTTGACAACAGGCTTTCTTTTTGGAGAACAGAAAAAAAAAAAAGAGGAAAAATTTAATCGGAGTCAGCCATAAATCTAATTAATATACCCAAGATAAGGTAGGCTCGGCTGGCCACAAAAGTCACAAAGAGCCAGTGTTTTGCTGGGGAGTGATCTGCAGATCTGGGCTTTCTATTCAAAATGTTTGCCACTCGGTGTGTGTTCCTGAAACCCACAGGTTGTTGTTTCCAAATCTTATAGGCTGTCTCCAAAAAGTCTTGAGCCTTGCACTGTAGACACATCCACTACTCAGAGTGGGAAAAATTAGTACTATTCAGTTTACTTAACTACTTGCAATGAGCAGAACTGGCTTAACTATTCCTACTGTCACCTGCCAGAGGATTAGATTCAGAGTTGGACTAAGTACCCTTAGGGCTTGAGTCGTTTCTCTCCTCAGTATGACCTAATGATATCTCTTCCCCACTGTAAGAAATTGCAATGCTATACAGATGAAATAAATTGATAACTCCCACCAGTTCCAAATGTTCCAGTTTCATACAAACATCCAAAGAACAATTTTAAAATAGCGGTTATCCCTTTGTAGAAGGCTTTCCACAAATACTATTCCAATTTGCTACTGATGGACTTAAAGTAGAAATGTCACAAGAAACCTCAATCAGCCACGCGTATGTAATGAAATCTCCATAAAATCCCTGAACAATGGGGTTTGGAGAGTTTCCAGGTTGGTGAACATAAGGAGATGCTGGGAGAGTGTTATGTCAGAGAGGGCACCCAATCACACTCTTCACATCTTGTCCTTTGCATCTCTTTCATTTGACTCTTCCTGTGTTGTAGCCTTTTATAATACACTGGTCATTGTGGGTAAAGTGCCTTCCTGAGTTCTTTGAGACATTCTGGGAAATTATCAATTCTGAGGAGAACCTACAATTGATAGCTAATCATTCAAAAGTACAGGTGGCCTGGGACTTGTCAATGGCCTCTAAATCAGGAACAGTCTTGCGGGACTGAGACCTTAACTATGGGATCTGAAACTAATTCCACAGAGATAGTGTCAGAATTGAATTGTTGGGCACCCCAGTTGGCGCCCAGAGAGTTGGAGAATTGGTTGATATGAGAAAAAAAATTCCACATAATTGGTGTCAGAAATGCTATGAGTAAAAATAGCTTAAGTATTAAGAAAATTTTGAAGAAAATAAAAATAAACTTAATACATCAGAGCTTAAAAATAAAGTTAGAAATGAAAATTTATGTTCATATAAAAGCCTACACATGAATATTCATAGTACCTTTATTTGTAACAGCAAAGCACTAAAGACCCAAATGTTCTTCAGTGGGCAAACTGTCGAATAAACTTTGGTACATCTCCACAAAGGAGTACCATTTAACAATTAAAAAAAAAAATGAACTATATATAGAAATCCATCACAACCTAGAAGGTCCTCAAGGGCATTAGACTGAGTGAGAAAAAAAAAGTCAATTTCAAAAAGTCATATTCTGTATGATTCCATTTCTAATACATTCTCAACGTGTCAAAACTGTAGCAGTCAATGGAGAACAGGTTAACAGTTTCCTAAGGGCAGGCTTAGGGAAGGAGGACAGCAAATACGAAGAAGCAGCTGATGAAATTCTTTTGTGGTGATGGAATAGCTCTGCACCTTAACTGTGGTGATGGCTATGTAGATCTACACATGGGATTCAATTGCACAGAACTACACACACAAACGAACGCAGGTTAAACTTCGTTATGGGTATTATTTAACCAGGCTAGTGAATAGTCTGGTTATTAGTCTAGCTAATTTTAGTGGTCTAGTTAATAGTAATTTTAATAGCTTAGTTAGCATTTAATAGACTAGTTAACAGTAATGTACCCCTGTCAATGTTGTACTGTAAGAGTATAAGATGAAACCACTGGGGAAGCTGGGTGAGGGGTACATGTGTGAGACTGTACTATTTTATAACTTTCCATAAATCCATAATTATTTCAAAAATGCAAAGGTAAAAAATAAAAAAGAATAGTTAAAATAATATTTATGACAACTAGATTTAAATTTTTATATTTAGATTTTGTTAACATCTGCTTTGAATTTCACTAATTTTTAAGAAAAATAAGAATTTCTTCCCCGTGTGTTATACAAAAGTCATTGTCTTTCCATGCTCTATTTCTGACTTTATTTCATTCTGACCTGAAAGTAGGATTCAACATTTCATTGACTCCATTAAAAAAAAAAAAATCCATCTCAGAAGGCACTGGTGAACAATACAGATTTTATTAAAATTTGCTTATAGGAAACATTGCATAATATACAACATTAAGTTCTTAATTAGAAAATACAGAAGGATCCTGTTCACAACTGCAACAAAACCCATGAAATGAATAGGGAAAATCTAACAAAAAATGTATAAAGCTATACCATAGGAATTATAAAATCTTCTAAAAGATATAATTGAAAATTTAATAAACTGACAGAAAAATGTAAAAAATATAAAAGTTCCAGATGGGAGAAGATAATGTTACAAAGAAACAATTCTCCCATTATAATCTTCAAAGTCAAAGCAATCACAATCAAAAATCACAGGAAGATTTTTTTTCAGAAGATTTGAAAAGCTTGTTCTTCAGTTGATATGGTAAAGAAAATGCATAATAATAAAAACAATGGCTAAAATTTCAGATTACTTAATATTTTCCATCCACTTTCATAAATTATGCTATAATCCTCATTATAACAATATTATCATCATTATGGATTTGGAAATTGAGATTTAAAGAAGCTAAGGGGTGCCTGGGTGGCTCAGTCGGTTAAACATCTGGCTCTTGGTTATGGCGCAGGTCATGATCTCAACATCCCGGAATGGAGTCCCGCATTGGGCTTTGTGCTCGGCAGGGAGTCTCCTTAGAAGTCTCTCTCTCTCTCTTAGTCCCTCCTCCCACTCACATTCTCTCTCTCTGTTTTTCAAATAAATAAATTCTTAAAAAATAATAAAGAAGCTAAATGACTTGTCCAATATCACCAAATGAGCAGAGAAAAAGCATTACTTTTGATCCCAACTGATCTGACCCAGAGTCTCTGTTTTTAGCTGCTAGATTCTTTTGCCTCTGAAGATATGAGTCAACATACTCTTAATAATGACAATGAGGAAAAAAATGAGGAATTTGGAATAGTAATTTAATAATGGTAATAACTGGGATGTTGGGTATGTAAAATAAACAATAGAAAATAAAGCCCAAGAAAGGATCTATACGCCAGGTCATAGGGTAGCTCTAATTTAATTTTTTTGAGGAACCTCCACACTGTTCTCCAAAGTGGCTGCACCAACTTACACTTCCACAACAGTGTAAGAAGCTTCCCCTTTCTCCACATCCTCTCCAACATTTGTTGTTTCTTGTCTTGTCAGTTTTCGCCATTCTAACTGGTGTAAGGTGGTATCTCAATGTGGTTTTGATTTGAATTTCCCTGATGGCTAATGAAGATGAACATTTTTTCATATGTCTGTTAGCCATTTGTATGTCTTCTTTGGAGAAGTGTCTGTTCATGTCTTCGGCCCATTTATTGACCTATCTGTTTTTTGGGTGTTGAGTTTGAGAGGTTCTTTATAGATCTTGGATATCAGCCCTTTGTCTGTAGTGTCATTTGCAAATATCTTCTCCCATTCCACCGGTTGCCTCTTTGTTTTGTTAACTGCTTCCTTTGCTGTGCAGAAGCTTTTTATCTTGAAAAAGTCCCAAAAGTTCATTTTTGCTTTTGTTTCCCTTACCTTTGGATATGTGTCTTGAAGGAAGTTGCTGTGGCCGATTTTGAAGAGGCAACCCAATGTTCATAGCAGCAATGTCCACAATAGTAAAAGTGTGGAAAGAGCCGAGCTGTCCTTCAACAGACAAATGGATAAAGAAGATGTGATCCATATATACAATGGAATATTACTCAGCCTTCAGAAAGGATGAATACCCAACTTTTGCATCAACATGGATGGGACTGGAGGAGATTATGCTGAGTGAAATAAGTCAAGCAGAGAAAGTCAATTATCATATGGTTTCACTTACTTGTGGAGTCTAAGGAATAGCATGGAGGACATTAGGAGAAAGAAGGGAAAAATGAAAAGGGGTATAAGGGGGGGAGATGGACCATGAGAGACTGTGGACTCTGGGAAACAAACTGAGAGTTTTGCGGGGCGGGGGGAGATGGGTTAGCCCAGTGATGGGTATTAAGGAGGGCATGTATTGCATGGAGAACTGGATGCTACATGAAACCAATGAATCTAGGAACACTAAATCAAAAACTAATGATGTGCTGCACAGTGACTAATATAATAAAAAATAATAATAATAAAAGAAAAGATCTATAGATCTATAGATGGGAACTTAGCTTCTAATAAAGTTAGCATTTCATATTAGTAGAGAGAAGATGGTCTATTCAATAAAAGCTGTTAGTATAATTGGAAATATATAAAGTTTCAGAGGATGGTTATAGGAGCCAGCTACCAAAAGTGAGCATTCTTAAGCAGTATAATTCCAGGATAAATTGTAGCTGTCTTTCAAGAATGTGTTTTTGGCACTATCCTTCCAATTTTTTCATGCTTCTATTCTCTGACCAAGCAACCCTACCGTTAGAAAGGTTACCTAAAAAGAACTACTTTCACCTACCCCCTAAGATCTACACACAGGTATGTTCAATGCAGCATTATGAAGAATTTAAAAACAGGTGTGTAAATATAAGGTATTTACAGAAGGTATTTGCAAAAGCATCTCTCAGAAGAGTCAATTTATAATTGACCACCCCACAAGACACACACACACTCACATTTCTCTGTGCCTTTTCAAACACTTTCTTTTGAACAGCCAAATAGTGTTCAAAGATGTACTAGATAAAAAAACAAGCTTTAATTGGTTAGAGAGACTGAAAGAAAGATAGAAAAATTTAACACAGATGTCATAATCATTCTGAGTACAGTTCACAATTAAAAGTGTTGGATATGCAATTAATAAGCCTTTTAAAGAAGACTTTTAAAAGCCACCAAGTCAGTTGTGCAAAGGAATAATGAAAAAAATCCTAACATTATGCAAACATTATGTGCTTTCAGTTTGGCTTGGTACACAATTTCAGGCAATGGCAGTATCAACGGGCTTAAAAGTTAAGTGAAATCTTAGCATAGTAATGAAAATCATGTGCTGTAGAAAACTCAAATGATTCAAAACATGGTTCAATGACAGACAATGATAACAAGGCTGCATTAGAAGAATTTGGATTAAATTGTTTAATAATAATGTATGGATGACAAAAAACAGCTACTAAGTTAATATATTATTCTATAAATATACAGTGTATTAAATATTTATGAGTAACTAAATTAATATTATAAGTGAAGATTTCGTCTTTACCCTAAATGTTTATGTATTCAGTATGATCAAAAGACTTTTACATATTTGGAGGCTGTCATTAAAAGAATGAGAGGAGCTGCTTTATTTGGAAAGTTACCCTGCTTTAGGGTAATAATTGCCCATCAGTAAGAGAGTCATTAAATAGACAATATCTAAACCATTTGTAGGATAAAATCAAAAGTTGGAAAGAATGTTTAGATCTACATGATGTGACATGAACATTTCTCCAAGAGAGTTAAAAATAAAACAACACAGCTGACCCTTGAACAAAGAGGTTTGAATGGTGTAGGTCCACTTATATGCAGATTTTTTAAAAAATAAACACAGCAAAGAGGCACCTGGGTGGCTCAGTGAGTTAAGCAGCATCTGCCTTCAACCAAGGTCATGATCCTAGAGGCGTCCTGGGATCCAGCCCACTGTCAGGATCCCTGCTCAGCAGGGATCTCAGGGATCTCAGCCCCTGTCCCTCTGTCCCTCCCTCCTGCTTATGTTCTCTCTTTCACTTGCTCTCTCTCTCACGGATAAATAAGTGAAATCTTTTTTTAAAAAGTAACAAAATAAACAGCACAGTGTTGTAAATTCATTTTCTTTTGAAGATGTATTTTTACTTATTTGAGAGGGGTGGGTTGGAGGAAGGGCAGTGGAAGAGAATCTCAAGCAGAGTCCCCCGCTGAGTGTGGAGCCCAGCAATGTGGGGCTTGATCTCATGATGCATGAGATCATGACCTGAGCCAAAATCAAGAGTTGGATGCTTAGCCAACTGAGCCACCCAGGCACCACCTTATTATTTTCTTAAATAACATATTCTCTTGAGCTTTCTTTATTGTAAAAATACAGTACATAATACAAATAGCATACAAAATATGTGTTAATCAACTGTTTGTTTTCAGTAAGTCTTTCAGTCAACAGTAGGTTAGTAGTAGTGAAGTTTTTGGAGGGTTAAATTTGCACTGAGATTTTAGAATCCTTGGGGGTCAGTGCATCTAACCCCTATGTTGCTCAAGTGTCAGCTGCACTTGTTTTGTATTTTTTTTTTTTAAATATTTGAGAGGGGTAGAAGGAAAGAATCTCAAACAGACCTCTCACTGAGTGTAGAGCCTGCTGTGGGGCTTGATCTCAAGACTCATGAAATCATGACCCAAGCTGAAACCAAGAATCTGATGCTTAACCAACTTAGCCACCCAAGTGCCCCTATTTTGTGCTAATTTCAAATATTGAGAGACTGTGAACTTTGAGAAACAGACTGAGAGTTTTAGAGGGGAAGAGGGTAGGGGAATGGATTAGCCTGGTGGTGGGTATTAAGGAGTGCACGTTTTACGTGGAGCACTGGGTGTGATTCTTAAATAATGAATCTTGGAACACGGAAAAAGAAAAGGAAAACAAATAAAATAAAATAAAAGGCACTAGAAAGACACACAACAAGACATTGTGAGCCGTTACACCTGGAAAAATGAGAGGAAGTTAAGAGGGACATTAATAGTTTGCTCCTATATTTTTTATTCTGTGAATCTTACAAAGAATATATTTGTATGTTGCTTATGTAAATTTTAACAGAAGTAAATGAAACTGATATGGATATAATGACATGGAAATATGGCAAAGATAAATTGTTAAGTTTTTAATGTGATTGAATAATTTTTATAGAATCATAAGTACATGTATATGCTTATATTTTAACAAAATATATTTATTCATATATTTAACAATATATTTAAGATAAATATAAACAAGATATATTTATATTTTATATATTTATTTAATATATATTATATGTTAATATATAATATATTATATATTAAATATAAATATTTATATATTTATATTTTAACAAAATATATTTATTCATATATTTTATTTATAAGTTATTTATTTATACATATATATCTTATATAATATATAAAATATACTTTATATTTTACATGTTTTAATATATAGATATATATTTATACTTAGTATATAAATTTTAACATTTTATATCTTATATAATTTCTAATAATTTGTGTTTTATATAAACATTTTTATATATATTTATATATGTATGCATGAATTTATATTTATATATTTATATATATTTATATATAGATATAGTAATTAATACATTAATCACTGTATTATATAAAAATATATTTATATAGATTTATAAATATATACTATATAAATAATTTATGTATTTATATAAAGATATTAATGTATAAATATATTAATGTATAAATATATAAAAATATATTTTTATATTTTATTATATTTGACATATTATTTTTCTATGTCTATACATAATATATATTATAAATATATGCATATATCAAAATACATAAATATATTTATAAAAATATATAAATATATTTACATTTAATTTATATTAAATTTTCATATAATTATATATGTATATATTATATATGCATATATGTATATATATTATATATGTATATAATTATATATGTATATATATAATTTGTAATTTTAAAAAGTTTAAGGTAAAACTTCTCTGCCTATAATTCACAGTCCTCTCCAGCTGGCCTTAAACCACATTCTCAAGCTTTCCTTTCCAACACTTGTATAATCTTTTCACTCAGCTCAAAGCTGCTATTTACATAAAGCCATATATAATCACCCCAAGCCAAGACCGCAGGATAGAGTTGTGTAAGACATGCCCTGCACAAGGACATCTGGCCAGTAGAATAAGTGGGGATTCTCCAAGGGGGTGAAGAGCTTACTAACACTGGCATAGGTCTAGCAACCTCTCTGACCTCAGCCAATAGTAAGTTTTAGTAAGTTTGCTCTCCTATGAATTCTTCCGACTCAGTCACCATCCTTTATAGAAGATGCATTTGTTGGGGCACCTGGGTGGCTCAGTGGGTTAAGCCTCTGCCTTCGGCTCAGGGTACTAGGGTACTGGGATCGAGCCCCACATCAGGCTTTCTGCTCAGCAGGGAGCCTGCTTCCCCCCTCTCTCTCTGCCTGCCTCTCTGCCTACTTGTGATCCCCTGTCTGTCAAATAAATAAAAAAATAAAAAAGAAGAAGATTCATTTGTTAACTTCCTTTTTTCCCCTATAATATATTGGAAGCTCTTGAGGATGAGAAACTGCACTTTACTATCCTTCCGAGTGCCTAGAACACATGTAATTTGGCAAGAAATAGCTGCTAAATGAAGAATGTATTTACAAGTGTGCTATATACACCAAAGTAGCATGAACCTTTCCGTTATTACATTTTAATATATAAACCTAACTTCCACTACAATTGAGGATCTATATATCATAGCAATATCTTGCTGCCAAACTTTGAGCTAAATAGCCCATGAAAAATTGGGTAACGCAATATCCAACTTACAAAGGAGCAAAAATCTCACCATTTAACTTCAAGCTGAGACCAAAATATAATTTTTTATTAAAACATAAAATACTTTGCCCTTGAATATATGGATGAGCCAGATAGGGGATATAAGTATTCTAATCAAATAACAATGCAGGATTGGAGAAAATCAAAGAGAAGAATGATAATTTGCATAGGAAGGCAAATTAATTCTGTAAATACGCGACAAATATTGCGGCATCCAAAAATGTTCTGTGGACTAAATAAAGAGAGAAAGCCCAGCTCCCTATGTGGGCTCTGTTAAGAGGTTATTCTCCTGGAGCTCTTATGCTATGATTCAGATCAACAAGGATCATAAAACAGGAGCAGGCTCCAATCTGTGGTCTACATTCAAACCAGGATGTGATGATTTAGCTCCAAAGATTGGACTATAAGGAGCTAAATAGTCAATAACCTCTGGGGATCATATTTGAGTATCTCAACCAATTTAATCAATTTTTTCAGCCAAATTAATTAATTTCAGTGCCAGTTTCCTTATACAACGTGTTTGTGTACTCAATAGATCCGTATGCTTGATCTTAATTTTATGGTTCCAGGATTTAATACCAGGATATCAATGGATTATGTAATGGGCAAAATGAAAATTATCTAGATAGGAGCTGAATCCTTCTGCTACTCCTTAGTCAAAATGCCCATGTTATTTGTTACCTACTGATAATGGTTAGAATCTTACTTGATTACCAATGCACTTTATTCTTTATTGGCAAGATTGTCTAGGAAATGTGCTAGAATTTCCAAATAATTTTATTTGACCCCCATAGTTTCAGCCCAAGAACTAGCTTGAACTCAGGGGCATAGAGCTAAATACCTGCATCATAAAAGTAGTTCTTTGAGAATCAAAGTCTCTCAAGGTGTTTCATATTTGATTTCATTAAATTTAAAAGTAAATAAGCAAAAAAGGAGTTTTCTAGAAGAAATGGCAAGTTACCTGCGGAGGACACGACTGGGTCTGTGGACCCAATTCCCTGCCGTATGCCAGTGTGATATAAGGGGTGATCGATGGTTCATGGAGTCCTGTCCTACCTCTGAGAGAAGTGGGGGAAGTTTCTCTATGATACTTTGCTTGTTTCTACAATTTCTCCAAAGATCCTTCTTTTCCTAGATAGCTTAATTTTGTTGCTTGATATTTCCCAGGACATGGAGTAAATCAATAAGGTAAATCCATGGAAGAACTGATTCACATTAAGATATCTCTCTCCCTCATACCTCTGATCCAAATTTTAACACTGGTGATACTTCAGCCTTTCCCTCATGCCACATCTTTCCCAGTATATCTGTGTTTCTGAAGACACGTTTTCATGATCATTTTATTCTCCAATTCCTGGTATTAGGAGAATCTCAACATCACCTCATGCAATTCTTCCTTTCTTTCATTTCTACACTTTCTCAGATATGATAGTTAGCCATTTTTCCTTGATTCCTTAAAATGCATTTCATGTTCAGTGGACATTATGGAAAGTTCAGGGAAATGCATATGGTTTACATCAATGCAACATAAAGGACCTAAAATTTAATGTTAGGCTTACCTGTACTTAAAAATACTTAAAAATGGCATGCTGCTCTGTATAAACCTGGCGATTCACAGACCTGTACCCCTGGGGATAAAAATATATGTTTATAAAAAATAAAAAATTTTTAAAAAAAAAAGATAAAATTGGAGAGGGAGGCAAACCATAAGAGACTCTTAACTCTAGGGAACAAACTGAGAGTTCCTGGAGGGGAGATGGTTGGATGGGGTAATGGGTGATGGGCTTAAGGAGGGCATTTGATGGAATGAGCACTGGGTTTATATGCAACTGATGAACCGCTAAATTCTACCCTTGAAACTAATAATATACTATATGTTAACTGAGTTGAATTTAAATAAAATTGAATTGAATTAAAAAAAAAAAAAGGCATGCTGCTCTATTGGTTTGCCTCCCTGCTGCAACATCCACCCCCTCCCCGCCCTGCCCATTACTCCTGCTTGATTGGTGTAGGCAAATTCCTCTGTCTTCAAAGCCAGCAATGTCATCTCTTCCTGGTCATACTTCTGTTTTCTGTTGTCACATCACTCTGACCACAGCCTCTTCCTAGCCCAAGGTCCTTGCCCTTAATCACAATGTCAAAGTCCTTTTGACCAATTAAGGTAACCTATTCACAAGTTCTGGGCATTGGAACATGGACGACTTCATAGTGTGTGTGGTACAACCGATAAACATCTTTCAGGTGAGGGGTATGATGCAGAGAACGGCACTATTGTGCTTACCAAACTGCCCATTCATTGAAACCTTGGCATTCTCATATACAGTTAGTGGAACTGACTTGTCAAATTTGTTCTGGAGGTGAATTTCAAATATATCAAATTAAATGTGTACATTCTCTTTGATTCCATAGAATTTCACATCTATGAAATCTATGGCACAGACATACTTACACATTTATTCATTCAACAACCACTTACTGAAAGTATGGTATACACTAGGTGTTCTTCTGGTTTCTAGGAATAAAGAGAAAGTCCTTGATCTCAAGCCACTATTAGAAGAAGGGAAAGCATAAACAAATATATCATGCTGATGGTGGTAGATGCTTTTTCTAGCTGATCAAACCAAAAGCTTTAGAGACTTTCTTAATTCCTCTCTTTCCATATAAACCACACATCTTACTGGTTCTATCTTCAAAATAGGTAAGAATCTGACCACTCTATATACACTCTACATACACTCTATATACACACCCTCTCTATATATACCACAGTGTATATATATATACACTCTATATATACTCTATATACACAAATATGCATTTACAAAAACGTTTCCCAAAGGAAACCAGGACATTACTATCAGATGAAAAGAGAGCAAATAATGGATAGGACACAAACAACCAAGCATCTATCTTTATATCTATCTTATACTCTAGCCAAGTAATTAATGGTTATGACACACTGGCATATCATGAAGTGTTCATAGTTATCTATCAAATTTTTATTTTTTCGTAAATATTTTTATACCCTACCTGCAGATACATTCTACTTCAATGATATGTGTTGGAAAGATCATTGAGCTAAATGAGTGATATAAAGCAGTACAGTGCCATATACAAATTGCTGTGAGTAAAAGCTAGAGTGACAGTGTGGTATTAAGATGGCACCAAAGTAAAATCTCACATTTTCTAGAACATATGAGAACCTTGTTTCTTAAACATGTAGGCAAATCCAGTCAAGAGTGCAATCCGTTTGTGGGAAAACTTTTTCTGTGAAGTGTGAGATACTAAATATTTGAGGCTTTGCAAGGACCAGCCATTTGGAATCTGCTACAACTACTCAACTCTGCCATTAAAGTACAAAAGTAGTCACAGACGATACATACTGAGCATGGCTGTTTTCTGATAATAATCCCAAGTATCATATAATTTTATCTATTTAAGGGTAGGATGAATATCTAAAAGATACTCTCTTTTAAAAACATAACCATGTCAGTAGTTGACAGGTCAGGGGCTAGAGTGTGAAGATCCTTGCCAGAACCAGTTCTGTTCAAACAACATAATACTGAAAGACATGAAAGTGCCTAGTCCAATAAACATTAATTAAATTAAGCGTCTGCCTTTGGCTCAGGTTATGATCCCAGGGTCCTGGGATAGAGCCCCACATAGGGCTTCCTGCTCAGCCTGCTTCTCCCTCTCCCACTTCCCCTGCTTGTGCTCCCCCTCTCTCTGTCTCTCTGTCAAATACATAAATGAAACCTTAAGAACAAAAAAACAGTGTGCTATGAATCTGGTTCAGAGCCACCCAAGTCCTCATTTGGCCTCTGCTAGATGTGACTTTCTTCCAAGTGCCTGCTGCTAGGATGTGGAGCAGTGAATGTCATAAGGTAAGAGCAGGCTCTAATCCTTGGTCTATATTCGAAACAAAAATATCTTGACTCTCTTCAAAAGAGCATCCTACCTGAAGCTTAGTAGTCAGGGAACTGCAGGGTACTCTATTTTAGTAGATGTGCCCAGTTAATTAATACTTTTAGCTGAAACTTCAAATGGATTTGAGAACAGGTGCTCTAATCCTTGAGACTCTGTACTCTTGATATTCCTTTCAGAGCAGCAGGATTTAAGACCTGGATATAATAGGTATTAACTAGTGGCTGTAGGGCACACCAGAGCATAGAGCGTAGAAAAATTACTTGGACAGAACCTGGATTTTCACTTGGCTCAATAGCTGACACTTACTCATTATCATCTATTAATTTTATTCCAACCGTTTTGGCTGTCATTTTTCTTGGTTGTAAAATTATTTTTCTTTAATGACAAGATTGGCAAATGACTGAATTCAGAAATTTTATTGACCACCACAATTTTGGCTTGAGAGCTAGTTCAAACAATTGCAAAAGCTGAATTACACAATTTAAATCATTAAAGCAGTTGGGTGAAGATCAAAATTTCTGAAGAAATTCCATGTTGATTTTATCTTACTTAAAGCACATTTGAGGGGTGCCTGGGTGGCTCAGTGGGTTAAGCCACTGCCTTCAGCTCAGGTCATGATCTCAGGGTCCTGGGATCGAGTCCCGCATCAGGCTCTCTGCTCAGCAGGGAGCCTGCTTCCTCCTCTCTCTCTCTCTCTCTCTCTCTGCCTGCCTCTCTGCCTACTTGTGATCTCTCTGTCAAATAAATAAATAAAATCTTTATAAAAAAAAAAAAGCACAATTGAAAGCAAACAAGCATTGAAGTAAATATCTTACTGATGATAATTACAATTTTCTCCAGGGATCATTGCTAGGCCCTCAGAGTCAATTGCCTGTCTCTTTCTAGTATCAAATAAAATGGAGGCCAAGGATCCAGGGAGCATTACATTTGGAAGTAAGTCTTTTATCACTCTCCTTAAAGCATTTTCTATCCCTTTCTCAGAAATATCCATTCCCCTTCCTAAGGCTCTTCTTCCTCATGGGCACATGGGGCATTAATGTTGCCCAGGACCCTTACTCCTTGCTTAACAAAATGAAGCCTCTGATAAACTATCCAAAGAAACATTAGTGACTTAAATACATTAGCTTCATCCTACTTTTTGGTACAGCCAAATCAAATTTTAACCCACAGGTCAGCATATACAACCTTCAGTCCAATCCTAGATCCTTTCTCGCAGGATTTCTGTGGTTAACCCTCTCCTGCCACTAATGCATTTGTTCCAGAATCCTTCATTATCACCTCCCATGACTGTGGTGTTCCATCATGTGAAACTCAGCTTTGTTTCCTTGTTTTCTGCAAAAGGAAAAACAGAAAAATGAAAAACACACAAATCATTTGTATGGTAACCTTTTGTGACATTCTAGGGACATGAATGAGGTTAGGTAGCAGCAACACACACAGAGGGTTTAATAGTATCCCCACCAACTTTGAGAGAGGCATCTTCTAATGTTGCTCACCTCTTCACAAACACCAGCATTTATTTATTTATTTATATTTTAATTCCATTAATTAACATATAGTGTATTAGTTTCAGAATTCAAGTTCAGTGATTCCATCAGTCTTATATAATACCTGGAGCTTGTTATATCACGTGCCCTCCTTAATGCCCATCACCCAGTTACCCCTACCCCTCCTCTCCAGCAATCCTCAGTTTGTTTCCTATGAGTAAGAGTCTCCTATGGTTTGTCTCCCTCTCTGGTTTCATCTTGTTTTATTTTCCCTCCCTTCCCTTATGATCCTCTGTTTTTGTTTCTTAAATTCCACATATGAGTGAGATCATATAATTGTCTTTCTCTGATTGGCTTATCTTGCTTAAGATTATACCCTCTAGTTCCATCCACACCATGGCAAATGGCAAGATTTCATTCTTTGATGGCTGAGTAGTATTCCATTGTATAAATATATATACCACATCTTCTTTATCCATTCTTCTGTCGATGGACATCTGGGCTTTTTCCATAGTTTGGTTATCGTGGACATTGCTGCTGTAAACACTGGGGTGCACATGCCCCTTTGGATCACTACTTTTGTATCTTTGGGGTGAATCCATAGTAATGCAATTGCTGGGTGGTAGGGTATCTCTATTTCCAACTTTTTGAGGAACCTCCATACTGTTCTCCAGAGTGACTGCACCAGTTTGCACTGTCACCAAACACCAGCATTTCAAAAATACAACCTCTGGCTTCCCTTTATATATCCAGAGACTCATCCATATACTCTGATAATCATAGATCATTTTATCTGAATCTAACTTTTCTCTCTTCCTTCCCAGTCCCTAAAGGCAAGGGAGCTGAATGGAGATTTATTTGCTCACTGAAGTGAATTACCAATGAACCCTCATACTGTAAAACCAGTTGGAGTTAGTTTTTATTTATAAATAACTTTTATTTCATTTTATTTCATGTATAACATTATACATCCTTTCTATGGGGTTAAGTGTTTCTCCTCATAGTGTTTTAAACTTGTGTTTAGATTTCTCTTCCTGATAGACTATGAGCTTTTCAAAGTCAGAAACCAAATCTTACTGTTTTGTTCTTAACAGTTTATTATGAAAAATAGTCTCATGAACCTCTGGTATTCATTACCCAGCCTCACCAATTATCAATTTATGGCTGATCTGGCCTTGTTTTATTCTCGGTCCCTTGCTGTCCCCAAAATAACATCTTGAAGAAAATCCAGATATCATTTAATTGTACCTGTAAAAATTTTAGAATGGATCTCTTAGAGATAAAGATTCATTTAAAAACACATGACCATAATGGCACTATCATAAAAATATTAAAAGCAACTGCTTCATTTAATCATGATTTATTTTCTAAGTCTCCACTCCTACACAGCATCTGCCACATGGAAGAGCCCAATCACTGTCTCCTGAACTACGGAACTCTCACGAAATATCATTTTGAGAAGGCAATGCTCAATCTCTCCTTTTCCCCCATCTTTTCAAAACTCAGTCCCATATTACCTTTTCTATGAAGATTTCCTTTATTCTCCCAAATACAGTGAATTACTTCCTCTCAAGGGCTTTTATAATTCATCTTTCATATTTTTATATGGATCTAAATATTATGTATTATAATTAACCATTTACTTGTCTGTGTTTCTGAATTTTGGCATTCTTTTAAGGCAATTATTGTACTTTGCTTCTCACAATCACCTCAACTCCCAGAAAGCCTGGTTGTAAGAGGAATTATCTAAGTATGTGAAGAAAAGAACAAGAAAAGTAGGGAGGGCATAACCAGCTGGGGCTCAGTTATGCTTCCTGTCATAAGAAGTTCATGGGAGCATTCCCATGACCCCCACATACCCTGACTCCCCTCCTAAGTAACTGATAAGACAGAGCTATGTGTCTATTTTACTTATTGTTTTATCTCTAAAACCTTCAATAGTACCTAGTAAGAGTTCAATCAATATTGAATGAATGAAGAATAGCCTACACAAAATACTGGTAAGTTAAATGTGAATTTGTAAATTGTTTATTATATTAACATTTTTTAATGATTACCTTTCACAAACTTTTTAAATAAACCAAAGATTTATCCAAGCGTCAAAAGTTTGTGTTCAAACCAGGTTGTATTCCTTTCAGAAGAAATATACATTATTTATTGTCTAAAAAAATGCCTAATTCATAATCAGTGACATGCCATGAACCTGATTTCAACTTTAAAGCCACCAATATAATCAATGTCCTTGATTTCTAGATCCAAAGGCAGAGGGTATTTCTGGGTGTACTGATCTTAAAGCAAATGGCAACTCAACAAACAGAATTCTTGCTTCTTCCTTCAGGGTAAAATTACTCAAATCTGGCAGGGAAAGCAGGGTGGACGGGTTTAGATAATTCGATTTACTGAGATAGAAATTGCAATCTCCTTCTTATCCTTGGCTCACAAGCTCAGTTTGATGTACTTTGATCTGAAGATATTATCTGTACACTTGTTTGGTTGTCCGTGAACTATGGGCAATGGAGTCAGAAACCTCTAGTGCATCCTATTGGTCTTCCTCCTTCCGGCCTAATAGTCAATAACCTCAAGTACTCACAGGAAAATCCCCTCATTTACTGCTCAGAAAGACAAATATCCTTAACTTCCAATATGACATCTCCAAATTTCCATCATATCTGGGTACTTAACTCCCAGCTGTCAATTAATTGTCACCTGCCATTCTGAAACATAAGGAAAACAGAATAGTGGGGGTACAGAATGTCAAACAGAAGCAAATGAGATTTCTGTCAGCCCTCAGTCTCTTTTTTACAATCTTCCCACGTGGCCCATCCAGTAGCCCTTTTCAAATTTTCATGTTTTTTTAGACTCTTTTCCTGTGCTGGACTAAAATAATCTGATAAATTCATGTCGAGATTTTCATGACATACTACTTTATTCTACACACATACACACACACACACACACACACACATACACACACACACACACACACACACACACACACACACATTTTTTAACCAGGGGACTTCTAATTCATCCTTCAATTTTCAGTGTGTAAAAATCTCTCTGAGCTACCCATCACTGAGTAAATGCCCCTTCTCACTAGAGCTAAAATTATCTCAATAGCAAATTGGAAAGGCAAGCCACAGTGGGAAAAAATTTGTAAATTACCTATCTTACAATGAACTTACATGAGACTATATAAGAAATTCTCAAAATACAATAATAAGAAAGTAGCTCAATAAAAAAATAGACAAAAGATTTGAACTAATGCTTGACCAAAGAAGACCTGATAAGATGCTCATTATTATTAATTAAGAAAGGAAATTCCGATCATAAGGTGCCACTGCAAACCCCGTAGATTGCCTAAAATTAAAAAGACTGACCATATCAAATGTTACCAAAGATATAGCATGAGGGGAATTCTCATATAATGGTGAAAGGAAAGTCAAATGGTACAATGGCTTTGGAAATCAGTTTGGTAGTTTCTTTCTTTTTTTTTTCTTTTAAAGATTTTATTTATTTGATAGAGAGAAATCACAAGTAGACGGAGAGGCAGACAGAGAGAGAGAGGGGAAGCAGGCTCCCTGCTGAGCAGAGAGCCCGATGCGGGACTCGACCCCAGGACCCTGAGATCATGACCTGAGCCAAAGGCAGCGGCCCAACCCACTGAGCCACCCAGGTGCCCCCCAGTTTGGTAGTTTCTTAAGAAGTATAATATTCACCTCCCGTATAACCCAGCCATTCCACATCTAGGCATTTACCTAAGAAAAATGAAAGCATCTGTTTACATAAAAACTTGTATTCGAATAGTGATAACAGCTTTATTTATAATAGCCCCAAGATGAAAACAGCCCAAATGTTCAACAACAAATAAACAGATAAATAAATTAGGGTTTAGCTTTATAATTGAATACTTCTCAGCAATAAAAAGGAATAACTATTGATACACACAGAAACATGAGTAAATCTCAAAGTAGTTGTGCCAAGCAAGAGAAGCCAAACAAAAAGAATACATGCAATATGTCCATTCATATAAAATTTTTAAAAATACAATGTAAATTGCAATGACAGAAAACAAACCAGAGGTTGTTTGAGGAAGGGGGAAAAAGAAGGGGCATTACAAAAAAACACTAGGAAATTTGGGAGAGTGATGGATATATTCATCATCCTGATTGCAGTGATGGTTTTGTGGGTCTCAAAACTTCAGATTGTACATTTTAGATATATGTGGTTTATGTAAAGTTCAATTACACCTCCATGGGGTACCTGGCCTGGGTACCTCAGTTGGTTAAGCCTCCAAATCATGATCTCATGGTCGTGAAATCGAGCCCCATATAGAGCTCTACACCCTGCACAAGTCAGCTTGAGACTCTCTCTTCCTCGCCCCTCTCCCCACCACTCGTGGGCTGGCTCTCTCTCTCTCTCAAAAAAAAAAAAAGGGTTCAGTTATACCTCCATAGGTCTGTTAAAACAATGTATTTCTTTAGGGATAAGGGCCAAATATTAATTATATTTGTATCCTTGAGTTCTGGATGCTGCCTGCCCCTGCTACATAGTAAGCAGACAGTGGCACAACAATTAGTAGCACTGGCAAATGAAATAAGACAGTGAAACCAGATCCTAAAGCAAAACTTCACAGTGCTGTGATGACGCAGATTGATTCTGAGCAAATAAACTCATCTTATCTCAGTTTCTGCAAAAGTTACAACATACTTGTGGTAACCCTATTTCATGAGAATACTTTTGGTTTTTAATAAATATTTAGAAAAGACTTACTATCATAAGTATCCCTAAAATTATTTGGGTGGAACCTTAGTACTATATGCAGTTCTCAATTTCAGGTTTTCATTGCCTTTTGGCTGATTCTTCCTTCAGAGCAACAGAAAAAAAAAGTAGTCTGTCAGTTACAAAGTTTGAAAAGAAGGAAGAAAAAGCAAAGCTATTTTATCTATATTATCTTTGATTAGAACATGATAAAGAGTAAAATCATAAAATGTCTAAACTCCATTAAAAATATTTGGCAATAGATACAATAGTGAATAATTGTGTCACTTTATACAGCACAAGAAGAAATAACTGTGAAGTAGCATACATCCACTTAACCTGGGTTGAAAATTTATAATAAGGATTTTATTTATTTATTTGTTTGTTTATTTATTTATTTATTTGTCAGAAAGAGCTAGAGAGAGCGAGCACAAGCAGGCAGAGTGGCAGGCAGAGGCAAAGAGAGAAGCAGGCTCTCTGCTGAGCAAGGAGCCAGATGTTGGACTCCATTCTAGGACTCCGGGATCGTGACCTGAGCCGAATGCAGTGACTTAACCGACTGAGCCACCCAGGCATCCCTAAAAATTTATAATAAAACTATAAATCATCCATAGGGTAAAATTCACTCTTTGGCACTTCCATCTTAAAAAATCACCAGGCTCTATACATGTATATTTATTGTTAATGTTGTGTCTGAATATAGGATAATAATAATGCCATTAGTTGAACCGAAAATCTTTGCCAAGACGTTTCTTCTCCAGAAGGAAAATGGGAAAGACAGAGAGTTGATTGAAAGAAAGAAAGAAAGAACAAATGACTCTTAAATATATGAAAAGATGTTCACTAAAATTATAATGAGATAGCATTTTTCAGGCACCAGATTAAAAAGATTAAAAAATCTGATAACTTCCTCTGTGTCGGCAAGTGTTAGGGAAAGAGGCATTTTTGTTCCTTGCTATGGATGAGCAAATTAATGCCTAACACCTATGGATGACAATTGGGCAATATCTCTCACAATTAAAAAGCACCTAGCCTTTGGCCGAGCTAATACGTATAGCCTGCTCAGTATAGTATATCAAATTTATGTTCACTGGGAATAAATGCCAATCACACATGTCCTTTTACTTAATAGATTATTTGCTATTAATATAATTGTATGAATATAAGAGATCCCATCTAATATAAAATTTAAGTGATATAAATTTTGTCAATATTGAAGTTTCCACATCATAGTTTTTCCCATCTGGGCTATAAATTCACACCAAATGTGTCTTTTTTTTCCTAAATGACCTAGCAACCCCATCTGAAAAACAGAGACAGTACATACCCATGGAGACACAATATTGGATCCAAAATATCTTCTTTGTCTTTATTACTTCTGTGCCTAGCACAAGCATAGCACATCTGAGGGTTTCATACAAATCTGGTAAATTAATCTAGAGACTGAAGGGATTTAAGAAACACTGAGGAACTACTGCAGACATGGAATTTTTAATCTTATGACATCAGTGATCTTGCAAAGGGACAGCAGGAGCCTATTTTTGATTTGGAGTCCAAGAGGAATTTGCCAAAGCAAATTTAAAATATCCCCCATCCACAAACACAGCATGTGAAACAGAGAACCAAAACATCAAGAAGTCATTTTTATATATTAATGCAAATAAAAAGGCAGTCGGTGGTTTGCCAAACATATTAGAAGAAAGCGTATCCTTTTGTAAAAGACTATTAATAAGGGCTTGATCCTTAAAGACTGCACTTCAAGTAGGTGCATAATCAAAGGCTGGCTTCCTTAGTAAGAGCCCTAAAGGAAGAAACTGCCAGATCGTATTCTGTAGGACAAGACCCATATGGGGATACTCAGCAGAATACAGATAGAACCAGAATGGAAACTATTTCTTTGCTACAATAGATAATGGATGTCACTAGATTCTTAGCCAAGGGAATTGAGGATTATTTCTGAAACAAATAGAATGCTTTAAAGTCCGTTATATGTAAGTACATGAGGTAAACATTTCTTCTTTCAGAGTCTGTTCATTTATCCCTGACAAATCATTTTATTATCTTTATTAACTCCCCAGTTAGAGATATCAAAGTAGTACAAGACTGCTGACTATGTTGCAAATCAGGCAGTAGCCTGCATTGAAGAACTGTAATGAAACCTAGTCTGGAAAGGTAAAAGGTAATATTAGATTTTTCCAAACAGTATTTTTTTTTAATATACATGGCTGATATTCCCTGGTTTGGGGGTAAAAGAGGGATGGTCAAAGAAGAAGATAGGGTATTAGTTCCTTAGTTCAAAAAATGCTTACTATAGCCCTTTCTTGGAAATTGATAAAGTACACTAGCTTATTAATGATGGAGTTGCTGCAGTAAACAAACATCTTTTTTTTTTAAGATTTTATTTATTTATTTATTTGACAAAGAGATATAGTGAGAGAGTGAACACAAGCAGAGGGAGTGGGAGAGAGAGAGAAGCAGGCTTCCTGCTGAACAGGGGCCTAATGCAGGGCTCAGTCCCAGGACCCTGGGATCATGACCTGAGCCAAAGGCAGAAGCCCAATGACTGAGCCACCCTGGGTGGCATAGCATTTCTGGGTGGCATAGCATAGCATTTCTGGGTGGCATAGCATAGCATTTCTCAAATTTGCTTGATTAGGGAAAGGCTCCCCCCCCCCCCACATAATGTTCGATGATACACAGAAAGATCTACTATTTCACAAGATAAGTTTTGGAAGAGTATGATACTTTGTGATAATCAGAGATATGCAGTGAGGAGCCTAGAATATAATCAGGCCCCCATAAACAGGAACTGTTTTCTCCCACCCAGAATTATAAATCTGTTCAAGACAGAGACTGATGGTTTAATAACCAATATCCACGAAAAGGGTATAATTTGAAATATCTTGGATAGAATGACTTCCTGGGGATTCTATCTTCAAGAGTTTTGTTGGGAAGAAATATTGCTGGATTGTTTTGTTTAACAAATTGGAGGAGTGGGGAAGAATGTAATAGCTCATAAAAGGGAACAAGTCATGAGACATCTAATATGATCTCGGGAAGCACAATCTCCGTAAAAAGGCTTTAAAGGGAATGAAGTTGTTCAAGTCCCAGCAAGAAGTTTCCTGAGATAAGAAGGTGGAGAAGGGGCATGCCTGGGTTACTCAGTGGGTTAAGCATCTGCCTTTTGCTTAGGTCATGATGCCAGGGTCCTGGGATCAAGCCCCACGTCAGGGTCCCTATTCAGTGTGGATCCTGCTTTGCCATCTGCCCCTCCTCCTGCTCGCTCTCTCTCTCTCTCTCAAATAAATTTTAAAAATCTACAGAAAAGAAAGGAAGGAAGGAAGGAAGGAAGGAACGAAGGTATAAATGTTAAGAATTATGGGTAGGAGATCACTGGAGAAATTAATTTCATTTTACAAATATATGTTGACAAACTGACCTTATGTCACAATTTGCACCTGCTGTCTCAGCATAGAACTGGAAAGCATCCACTTTTACTCTCAAAAGTGTTTCAGTTTGGATATAAATTACATGAGAACCCTGAACACCTGCCATGTTGCCAGTTGAACTAAGCAGTAATAAAATTTAAAAAATAATAATAAGGCAGGTTCCTTGCAACAAAAAAATGAACAATCTCATTATAGAGGCAAGAATAGCATGTCTAAGACAAGCTAAAAACATTAACACGTTTTCAAGTTCAAAGTCAGTGTGTAGTAGAGCAGCAAATAATTGCTAAAAGAAAGCAGCAAGGAAGGAAGGTATAATGCTTTTGAAGTGTTGGGGAAGGTAGATGGAAAGCCTGGCACCTCGAACCCAGACCTGAGTCACTGTGCCCCTGAGTGGAAAAAGGGTGCATACAGACCTAACTCATTGACTCTACAGTGACTTCAGGCTGCCTTTCCTGCAGGAAGGGAACTAAAACTTCATTCCACAATGGACTCTCAGTTCTTTAAACCAGTTTCTTCAGATTAGAAGAGCAGGTTGTGCTTCTACAGCAACTGCACCCCAAGTAAGAACCACAACTTTCCTCATCTCTTTCAGACCACAAACATACCAAAGTTGGGATTTTATTTTCCCCAAGAACCTTTTACCTTCCAGAAAAGGGCAGGTTCTTGACTTCTAGAAACCAAACTGTAGGACTATTTTTTTTTTTAAGATTTTATTTATTTATTTGACAGAGAGAGATCACAAGTAGGCAGAGAGGCAGGCAGAGAGAGAGGAAAAAGCAGGCTCCCTGCTGAGCAGAGAGCCCGATGCGGGACTTGATCCCAGGACCCTGAGATCATGACCTGAGCCTAAGGCAGCGGCTTAACCCACTGAGCCACCCAGGCGCCCTCTGTAGGACTATTATTGCTTTTAGAACCCTTTCCGTGTCTAGGGAAGCTACTGGCTCTTGGTCTCTTCATTTTTCACTATTTCAGCAGTCCCTTGAGAAATGTCAGCTCCTAAATTCAATTTGCTCCCCATGGTTTCGGGGGTGAAACTATGCCATTTTTCTAAAAAACACTAATTCATTTTAACAGGTCTTACTTCTAAATTGAGCCACAGAAGAACACAGCCCTGTGCTCATAAAAGCACAATTAACATTCTGTGAGATTTGGTGGCCTAGGAAGAAGACACATGCTGAGCGTGGCACCCAACTCCGTAGTTGGTTTTCGCAGGGAAAAGAGATGAATAATGAAATGTAATCATCCCCTCGGAGGGCAGCAGACCTGATGAAGAAAAGAGCCCTTTCATGTGGGTGCTTCCTAATGCTTTTCACTGACTTCACATTGCAACTTCAAAGCCCTCCTCTGCCAAGAGCAATTCTCCAATTTGAAGAGCAACACACAGTCTTTTCATAGATCCACAGTCCCCTTCAGACCTCAGGCCATCTGGACGTGGTCACTGGATGGCACTTCATTTCTAGTACCAGAAACAAGATCCTGATTCAGCCAACGAAGGAGGAAGGGGAGTATTTTCAGTTAAAGGCTTCCTGAAGAGCTAAGTCTTTAGTGTTGGTAAGCTACTCACAGTGATCCAAGAGCCCAAGTTAGAACAACTCGAGATTAAAAGACGGCCTTCATTCTTGGATCACTAAAACAGAATCCCAGCGAGGGGGGCAGCTCTTATATGAGCAAATCAATCCTAATGCTATGTAAGAAAGAATAAACTAATAAAATGAACAAAATACTGACTTGTGCAACCTTGATTTTTAGCCCCTCAGTGGTACTGTTGTGTAACAAACCACTTGATCCCTCAAACAATCAATTACTGTCTGTGAAACAAAATATAATTTACAACATCTTATTCAAAAGCAGTAGACATTTTTTCAACATAAGATATTTTTAAAGAACAAATGATAAAATACGAAAGGATTTTAAGATCCCAAATGGTTCTAGAAGGCAATCTTCTACATAGAGATTTTGATCATTTTAGTACATTTTGCTAAAAGACATGAAAAGTGTGTGGAGGCTCTTACCTATTATGAATTGACTTTTCTAGGATTTTTTGTGTTTTGTTTTTAATTATCCAATGCACCTTTACATCAATATTCTAGGAGTAATTGCTAAATTTCTACCACCATTTTTTTTTTTTTTGAGTGGAACTGATTTGAAATCAGCAAGAGGCAACTATGCACAGAACCTTTCCCCCAACAGATTGTTTTAACCAATTCTAATTTTTGATCAAAATATTACTTTTGAAGCATTTTCTCTTCTGGTATTGAAATGCCATCATGAGTAGCATCGATAAAAGTTCATCATTATTTCTTGTGCTAGAAATTAAGTGAGATTTTCCAATCTGGAGTCACAGGTATTTCAACTCTGGGAAATTTTCCAATATAATCTAATTGAAAATTTCCTCATTTCTGTTTATTCTCTTCTTTTGGGATTACGTTAGTAGGATGTTAAACATTCAGAAATAAGGTTATCTTTACTTTCTCATTTTCTTATCCTTTCCCTCCTATTATCTGTCTTTTTATTTTTCTAGGGATTCTCTTAACTTTATCTCCTGACTTTTTAATTTTTTTTTAAATTCAGGTATCTTAGTTTTAATTTCTTGGAATTCTTCCATATTCTGCTTGTATCTTTTTTATTATATCCTGTTCTTGATTAATGGATGTCATGCTTTTATTACCTCTCTGAGGATAATTACTTTAGTTCCTTTGATGTTTTCTTCTGCTCTGTGTATCATCTCAGCTTCCTCCAGTGATTTCCTTTTTTCTCTTGATTTGTCTTGATGCCTAGTGCTCCTTAACTATCAGGGTGGCCCCTAGAGTTAAATGCATCCCACAGCCTATTTTTGTAAACACCTTGGTTTCACCTTCTCTAAAGACTAAATTTCTAGTCTCCTGTAGGAATGAAGAGGATTAGAAACTTAATTAGCCAGTATGGGGGAGAAGACAAGGTCAATCTAACTGGTTCTTGTTTACAGACTTTTAAATAATCCCTTATCATGGGGCCCCTTCAATACCACTTATGCCTACATTATGAATTTTCTGATATTCCGACAGAGCTTTTCCAGGCTTATGCAAGGCGAATGAATTTGCTTGTCCAAAGGGAAACTGCTATCCCTTCTAGCGGATAACACATTCACCCAACACACAAGATCACCTTCTTGGGTCTTTAAAGATCCTGAGGAAATGTCACCTATACAACAAAGAACTGGCTTATGTGCTAAAATTACTATCTTGAGAAACTCAACTTAGGATCAATATATTGTGTGATACAAAGATTTCCTAGAGGCATAATTGTTTACTGAAGACAGAACCCCATACAGATGAGTAGGGGTAAAGAAATAAAAATGGAAACATAATCGTAATGAAACCATCTGGCAGTGATATTGCCAAATTCAATCTAGAGCATAATTGAACATCTGCTTAATGATCTTTGAGAGCTCCAGGGAATGGTTTTTAGCCACTGAACCAAGGATGTCACTAACCACGTTTCAAGTAGCCCAGAGTATATCCAGAAGAATGATTTTCTAGTTAAGCAGAGACCTCTTGAGCTTTCCCACAAAATTAGACTAATATTAGAGAGGGTGTAGTAATGGAAATCTTTGAAAATAGATAGAATACATAATCCAATTTTGCAAAGGCTGATTTGCTCTTAACAAATCCTATGTTCTACTTTGAAAACTACTCTGAGCTCAGAAATGCTGGCTTCACAGCATGTAAAGCATTTTGCCCTAATTTAGTTCCAACTAGCCATGAGACAGAGAAAAGAAAGTGAGAGAAGAAGAAAATAGAAAAATAAAAAGTAATAAAAGATGATTCATATTAATAAAACAACCACTGACCTCTATTCAAAAACAATCAATTTTTTTATTTTCTAAGTACATAATAGAAGAATAAGATGAAGCCTTGCTCACATGAAGCCTACTAGAAAGATAGAAGATGTGTATGTCAGAAGTATGAGATCACAGAGGAGAGAGATTATTTCCAGTTAAAAAGACCAGAGATTGCTTTATGGAAGTATGATTTGAACAGGCTTTTAAAGGACAGATTAAATTTTGAAATAGATAGTAATAAAAATAAGAACCAGAAACTGAGATCAAAGAAAAGCAATATTTCTCATAGGTCAAGAGATATTCCAAATTTGAGGCACCTTGGCTGGCTCAGTCAGTACAGCATACAACTCTTTATCTCAGGGTCATAAGTTCAAGCCCCATTTTGGGGGTAGAGTTTACTTTTTAAAAAAAAGAGAGAGAGAGAGAGAAAGAGACAGAGGCCCACCTGGCTGGCTCAGTTGTTAAGTGTCTGCTTTTCAGGTCATGATCCCAGGGTCCTGGGATCAAGCCCCACTTCAGGCTCTTGGCTCACCTGGGATCAAGCCCCACTTCAGGCTCTTGGCTCAACAGGAAGCCTGCTTCTCCCTTTCCCATTCCCCCTACTTGTGATCCCTCTCTTGCTGTCTCTCTTCTCTGGCAAATAAATAAAATCTTTTTTAAAGAGAGAGAGAGAGACAGACAGAAAGAGAGAGAGAGAGAGATTCCAATTTTGAGGCTCTCAGTATAATAAAAAGTAAAGAAATGAAAAAAATATAAGGTTATCAAATATACAGCTAGATATCTACATATACATAATTAGATATAGTTACAAAAATACAGCATAGTTTAAATATTCAGTCTTATATATGTGTCTCTGGTTTATTTTGAGACATCTCTGTTTTATTTTGAGACAATTATTAAAAAGTATAAATTTAAGACTTTTTAAATGAACCCCCCAGACCAAGTGGTCTTTTGGTTTCTCACTATCATTCACCCTGAATAGACTCTGGGATATAAAAAGAAAGGAGAAAAAATTACAAAGTTTGTTCAGAAGAACTATATATGGGAGCACCTGGGTGGCTCAGTGGATTAAGCCACTGCCTTCAGCTCAGGTTGTGATCTCGGGGTCCTGGGATCGAGCCCCGCATCTGCCTCAGCATCCCTGCTGAGCAGAGAGCCTGCTTCCCCTCTCTCTCTCTCTCTGCCTGACTCTCTGCCTACTTGTGATCTCTCTCTCTCTGTCAAATAAATAAATAAAATGTTTAAAAAAAAAAAAGAACTATATATGATCTTGAGAACTACAATATACAAGTCAGGTTAGGTGATTTTTCCCTTTTTCTTCTCTACCTTTAAGAAAGTTTTAAGGAAGTTCCTTCAGAATAAAGGAGGCACACAAAATATAATTTTTAAATGGCTTAAAATCATTTATCTATGACCTTCTTATATCAGTCCTCTTGTCAGCTGCAGTAATAATTTGTCTTCCCCATAAACCATCTCACAGATTTTCTTTCACATTGATTTTGATTCTCCAGCAAAAGGAGGGATTATTAAAGCTCAATGTGACTTTCCCTGAAATGGCAGCAGACATTCACGTCATAAACACCAGATGATCTCTTTACCAAGAGTCATTTCAACAAGAAAGAAATTGTGCTCTGAGGGAAGGAAGCTCATCTTCAACAACAAAAACATTCAATAAAAATCATCGTAGATGCCAAAACTCACTAGCTCATAAAGTCACTATTTTATGTTTTGTGAACCCCTTTGGTTTTGTCAACTGCATTTCACAAAATTCACTCATTCCCCTGGCTTTTTTCCTATGCATATGTTCTCAGGAATCATAACATTTTAGATGATGTTGGTGAACAAATCAGAGTTTATCAGACAGAGAAATTAGCAAATCTGTATTTATTTCTCTAGACCTTAGAGGATAATGGGTTGGAAAATACAAGGTGAGATACTGGAAATAGGAGATGGCCAGCAATCACAACAAAAAAGCTCTGAAATATGTTGGATAAAGTTTTTCCAGGATTAAAAACAAATAAAAATGAGAGCTATGAGTTCTACCTGAAAGTAACCAGAGCATCATTTGAAAGTAGAGATGTCGAAGTTATACTTTTGTTAGTTTAATTATTTAAGTAATATCTTTTTATGTCAAATGGAGTCGCTGTTTATTAGCTTATAGAAGATGCATACTTAGTGGTCTTTTTTTCACAATATGATTTTTCTCCATTGATGAGTCAAGACTGGTACTAGCATCATTTCTGATGATTCCTAATAAAGGTAAGTATTTTTAATAAAAAGAATTAAAATTATAGATATGCTATACATTAATCTCCTTTGGGGAATTCCCTGTCAGGCCTAGCTCTTTTAGGAATATTTGTTCAGGGACACGTGGGTCATTCATCCACTAAGTGGCTGCCTTAAGATCAGATCATAATCCCAGGGTCCTGGGATCAAGTCCCAGTTTGGGCTCCCCACTCAGCAGGGAGCCTGCTTCTGCCTCTACCCTTACCCCTCCCACTCTCTCTTTCATTCTCTCTCTCTCTCACACATAAATAAAGTCTTTTTTAAAAAAAGAAAGATTAGTTCACCATCCCTTATCAATGTGTCCTAAGAAGTCGATCATGGCCAGAAGTGGCACCTGGTAGGTTATAGAGGAATATATAGATGGCTCAGGGGATACAGTAGACAACTCTCTTCATGATTGTGATATATTAACTGCAAAAAGTCCCCAATCATTTACCTCCTCCCTGTACCCATATCCCTTGCAATGAGACTCTCAGCTCTCCCCATAAAGAGGCAAAGTCTCTTCCCCATTCCTTGAATCTATGTTAGCCTTGTGATTTGGTTTGGCTGATAGGACGAGGTGGAAGCAACACTGTGCCAATTTGAGGCCATGGTCTCAAGAGGCACTGCACATTTCCACTGGCATTTAGAATCCTGCTGCTGCCATGGTAACAAGCCGGAGCTAACTCGAGGGCTAAGAGACATTTAGGGCAAGTGGAACTACTGCTGGATAGAAAAGAAAACAAAAATACCCACAGGATTGATAAAACTTGGGCTTGAGGAAACAAAAGCAAGAATTAAGGTAATATGAAGAGAATGTAACATTTGTATCTCTTTTCCAGTTACAAATCATCATCTCAGATATTTTTATTTTGAGAATTTATATAAAGGGGGTCACTATTTGCAACAATTGTTTTATGTAAATCAACTTGGTAGACCTCCTGAATACTGTAGTTTTATAGTTTATTAGTTTCTCCATATATATATACACATATATATATTTATATATATATAAAATATCTGCTGAAATCAATTATCTGAGAGAATGATTAAAAGAAGGGAGAAGGAAAAATAAATAAAAGGAGGCTCATAAAATAATCTCTCTTGACAAGTGAGGATATGTTTCTGTAGAAACAAATTTACTGACAATATAATCTTGTGGAACATATTTGCTGCAAACTTCAGTGAAATGAATCTCATCAGTGGGTTGCTCTATCTGAAGTTGGGTACTTTTGGTTAGGGAGTGCCCTTAACCCCTCATGAGCCAATTGTAGTTTGCTGTTTCTGGTGCTATTAATAAAACTCTGGCACCAGACCAGATGTTCTTAAAGATTCACCAAGGTTTATTGATTCAGTAAGTCTTTTTAAAAACAAAGAACCAAGAAAACACACTATCACAATTTCTAGCAACTTTTAAAACATTGACAGTTTGAAAAAGTGAAAAGCTAGAAGAGAGTGGGATATTGCAGGTTTGGTTTTTGGTTTTTTGTTTTTTGTTTTTTTGGTAATAGCAAAGCAAAAATGTAGTCAAATTTGGTTATAACTGATTTGGGACTTGGAGACACAAGATAAATACTTCTCTCTTCTAGATTTTCCCTAAGACAGGAAGGAAAAAAAAAAAAAAATCACCCGACATCCAAAAGTACACAGGCTATGTGGAGATTCGAAATGAGCTCTAATCTTGGATCCGCACGGTCCTACTTGTCCATATGACCACTTCCAAGTTCCTTTTCAATACCCTGGAGGTAATAATAGTGCTCCTTCAACAACGACCTCTCCTTGTACGTCAGACACTGTGCCAAGCACTTGACAAGTATGCTATCAGCTGTGATTCAGAATATTCCAGAAAAGTAGGTGTCATTGTCATCCCTATTTTAGAGCTGAAGAAACCAAGAGGAAGATAAATAATTTGCTGAAAGCCTCAGGAAAAGCAAAACCAGGATTCAAATTCAGGCTGTATGGCTTCAGAGTCCATATTTATAGCCCAATTTTGTATTTGAAAAAAAGTATGATATATCCTAGAGATAGTACATGAGGTATAATATTGAAGTGTATTTCACAGTATTGTAAAATATGTGATCTTACAAGTTAAAATATAAGTTTTATACATTAAAATTGTATTTCCTAATGATTATATTAAAACTGTGCTTAGCACAATTTTCCCCTTCTCTACTTCTGATAATACATTTTCCAACAGATTGGTGAGTAGGGTAGGGCAGTCGAGGGACCTCTAGATCTGAGGGTCCTAATTTCCCCTCTCCACGTGTACCTGCTTCTTCCATGAATTTAGGAAATCTGGCTTCTGGCATCCAAGTGAAAGAATCAAGCTTATCATTTCAGATTGGTTATCCTTCACAAAATGGGGGCGTTTGTCTAAATGACACTGCTCCTATCCTATCTATCTATCTATCTATCTATGCTCCTATCTATCACATTAGATTCAGCTCAATACAGAGGGTAGGTCCTGGTTATTGTAGGTCTGAGGAGCAAGGAGGAATACACTAAGAACTGAGGAAGCTCTTAAAGTCTCAGTCTACCTTATATTATGACCTGAGAGTAGGAAGGAAGCAGTGTTGTACATCATCAGCCAGCTTCGGTGAGGGATAAGCAACAGAAAACATAATCCCCTTCATTCCGCAATCTGAAGACCAGAAACCAGACTAGAGAGCACATAAGCAGATTGTAAACCTCTCCAGAATAAACTGAAGTGATATCACCTCAATCCAATCATATCCGCTTTTAAAAGTAGAAAATCTTCCCCAGCTGGGTCACAGAAATGAGACAGGAAAAGGAGGAGAGATTCAAAGCAAGAGGGGCACTCAAACCACTGTTGCTGGATTTGAAGATGGAAGAAAGGGACAGTGAGCCAAGGAATGTGGAAGGTGGGAGCAACCGTAGATCCACCAAAAAACAGGATCTTAGTTCTACTACTAAAAGGAACTGAACAAGGAAATGGATTCTCCCCTGGAGCCTCCAGAGAGGAGCACAGCCTGGCTAATAATACCTTGATTTTAGGGGCACCTGGGTGACTCAGTCAGTTAAGCATCTACCTTCGGCTCACATCGTGATCCAAGGGTCCTGGGATTGAGTCCCTGCTCAGCAGGGAGCCTGCTTCTGCCCTTCTCTCCTGCTCATGCTTTCTCTCTCGTTCTATCTCTAAAACAAAACAAAACAAAAAAACCTTGATTTCAGGGGCATCTGGGTGACTCAGTGGGTTAAGCTTCTGCCTTCGGCTCAGGTTATGATCTCCGGGTCCTGGAATCAAGTCCCACATCAGGCTCCCTCCCCACAGACAAGGAGCCTGCTTCCTCCTCTCTGTCTGCCTGCCCTCTGCCTACTTTTGATCTCTGTCTGTCAAACAAATGAATAAAATCTTAAAAAAAAAAACAAAAAAAACTTGATTTCAGTGCACTGAGACCTGTGTGAGACATCTAAACCTCCAAGCTGTAAGGTAACAAATTTGCATTGTTCAAGCTGCTAATTTTGTGGTGATGAAATGTGATGGTAGCAATAGAAAACTAATATGAAAGGGATCTTGGAGATGTTTTGGCTTATCCCTAGTTTTAATCAGTGAGAAACTGTTTTCTAGCTATGCTCTAGAATGTTCTTCCAAACCTGTTCATCTGGCTAATACCTACTCTGCTTTCAAGATTCACCTTGGACCCCTTTTCTTCCAGATGCTTTCCTTGGCCCTCCAAGACTTATTAGGTATCCATACTCTATGGTGTCATTGCTTACCATGCACAATTTAGCATAGTGTCTACTTCCCAGAACTCCCACTAAATTTTGAAGAACTTTGACTTTATCTTTTTGAACACAATATCTCCTAAATGTAACATATTGCCAGCAGCTATAACTCAAAAACACTGAATGAAAAAAATAAAAAGAAGTTATGACTCCTGATTACCAATCCCAGACTCTTTCCCTCATGCTGCCAGAGCATTCTATTAAAAATTCCAAAACTATGGCAGACAAATTGGTAACCTTGAAGTGGCAATATGGCTTTAGAATCATACAAACCAGATTCATGTCCTGGCTCTACCATGCACTAGATGGCCTAGACACATTTCTTTAAAGGTTCATTTCCCTTAGTGTTAGTTCCTCATTTATAAAAAGAAGGTAGTTAATAGCATCTGCTCAAATAATTGTATGAGAATTCATTAAAATGATGCTTGTAAAAAGTTTAGCCAAGTATCCGGCACATAGAAAGAACAAAATAAAAATTGGCCATTATTACTAGGTATCTGTGATGGCTAATTTTATGGGTTAATTTGGCTGTGCCACAATGCCTGCATATTTGATCAAACATTATTCTGGATGTTTCTGTGAGGGTATTTTAGACAAGATTAACATTGAAACTGGTGTACTTCAAGCAAAGTGGATTGGTCTCCATGACACAGGTGGGCCTCATCCAATCAGCTGAAGGCCTGAAGAGAACAAAAGACTGACCTTTTCCAAAAAGAAAGAATTCCTTAGCACATGGCCTTGAGACTCGAACAGCAACATTGGCTTTCCCTGTGTTTCCAGTCTGGCAATACACACACACACACACACACATACACAGACATCTTATTGGTTCTGTTTCTCTGGGAACCCTGAATAATAGAATATCAAACCTGTAAACATATTATTATGTACAATTTGTAAAAATAAAAATATGAGGGACGCCTGGGTGGCTCAGTTGGTTAAGCAGCTGCCTTCGGCTCAGGTCATGATCCCAGGGTCCTGGGATCGAGTCCCACATCAGGCTCCTTGCTCGGCGGAGAGCCTGCTTCTCCCTCTGTCTCTGCCTGCCTCTCTGTCTGCCTGTGCTTGCTCGCTCTCTCTCCCTCTGTCTCTGACAAATAAATAAAATCTTTAAAAATAATAATAATAAAAAAAATAAAAATATGAGCATAAGTAAGATTCCCATTATCTATTGTAAGCAAATGTTTCTTTCATTTCAATATCAGATGGGATTCTTTCTGTTCAGAGCATCAGTAACAAGGAAATAAAAGAGGAAGTGGCTTAATGAAAAACAAACAAACAAATGAAAACAGAAGGAAAGAAAAAGAAGGGTGAATGGATGCCAGGCAATCAAAAATAAGAGCTGGCCTCTCTAACAGCTTAATAAAATCAGCCTTATAAAATTTTGGTTATCTTCCTTTTACAAAAGCTATTGGATTTTTAAGAACCAAAACCACAAGAGGATATCTGGTACTAAATTTTTTTTTTAAGATTTTATTTATTTATTTGACAGAGAGAGAGATCACAAGTAGGCAGAGAGGCAGGCAGAGAGAGAGGGGGATGCAGGCTCCCCACTGAGCAGAGCCCGATGGGGGGCTCAATCCCAGGACCCTGAGATCACAACCTGAGCCGAACGCAGAGGCTTAACCCACTGAGTCACCCAGGTGTCCCAAGGAATTTTGTATTTCTTTTTTTTTTTTTTAATAAACATATAATGTATTTTTAGTCCCAGGGGTATAGGTCTGTGAATTGCCAGGTTTACATACTTCACAGCACTCCCCATAGCACATACCCTCCCCAATGTCCATAACCCCACCACCCTCTCCCAACCCCCATCCCCCCAGCAACCCTCAGTTTGTTTTATGAGATTAAGAGT
>NC_081570.1:57932016-57937252 GCF_022355385.1 Mustela nigripes | reverse complement strand
CCCCCCCCATCAACCCTCAGTTTGTTTTGTGAGATTGTCTGTTATGGTTTGTCTCCCTCCCGATCCCATCTTGTTTTATTTATTCTTTTCCTACCCCCCAAACCCCCCACATTGCATCTCCACTTCCTCATATCAGGGAGATCATATGATAGTTGTCTTTCTCTGATTGACTTATTTCACTACACATAATACCCTCTAGTTCCATCCACATCGTTGCAAATGGAAAGATTTCATTTCTTTTGATGGCTGCATAGTATTCCATTGCAGATATATACCACATCTTCTTTATCCATTCATCTGTTGATGGGCATCTAGGTTCTTTCCATAGTTTGACTATTGTGGACATTGCTGCTACAAACATTCGGGTGCATGTGCCCCTTCGGATCACTACGTTTGTATCTTTAGGGTAAATAGCCAGTTGTGCAATTGCTGGGTCATAGGGTAGCTCTATTTTCAACTTTTTGAGGAACTTCCATGCTGTTTCCCAGAGCGATTGCACCAACATGCATTCCGACCAACAGTGTAGGAGGGTTCCCCTTTCTCCACATCCTTGCCAGCATCTGTCATTTCCTGACTTGTTAATTTTAGCCATTCTGACTGGCATGAGGTGGTATCTCATTGTGGTTTTGGTTTGGATTTCCCTGATGCTGAGTGATGTGTAGCATTTTTTCATGTGTCTATTGGCCATTTGGATGTCTTCTTTGCAGAAATGTCTGTTCATGTCTTCTGCCCATTTCTTGATTGGATTATTTGTTCTTTGGGTGTTGAGTTTGCTAAGCTCTTTATAGATTTTGGACACTTTATAGCCCTTTATCTGATATGTCGTTTGCAAATATCTTCTCCCATTCTGTCAGTTGTCTTTTGGTTTTGTTGACTGTTTCCTTTGCTATGCAAAAGCTTTTGATCTTGATGAAATCCCAATAGTTCATTTTTGCCCTTGCTTCCCTTGCCTTTGGCGATGTTCCTAGGAAGAAGTTGCTGCGGCTGAGGTTGAAGAGGTTGCTGCCTGTGTTCTCCTCCAGGATTTTGATGGATTCCTGTCTCACATTGAGGTCCTCCATCCATGTGCATTCTATTTTTGTGTGTGGTGTAAGGAGATGGTCCAGTTTCATTTTTCTGCATGCAGCTGTCCAATTTCTCCAACACCATTTGTTGAAGAGACTGTCTTTTTTCCATTGGACATTCTCTCCTGCTTTGTCGAAGATTAGTTGACCATAGAGTTGAGGTCTATTTATAAAGGGCTCTCTATTCTGTTCCATTGATCTATGTGTCTGTTTTTGTGCCGGTACCATACTGTCTTGATGATGACAGCTTTGTAATAGAGCTTGAAGTCTGGAATTGTGATGCCACCAACTTTGACTTTCTTTTTCAATATTCCTTTGGCTATTCAAGGTCTTTTCTGGTTCCATATAAGTTTTAGGATTATTCCATTTCTTTGAAAAAAAATGGATGGGATTTTGATAGGGATTGCATTAAATGTGTAGATTGCTTTAGGTAGCATAGACATTTTCACAATATTTGTTCTTCCAATCCGGAGCATGGAACATGGTACTAAATATTTTTTAAATCTTCCATGCTGTAAACCCATTCAACATGGAAAATTTTTACCAGTAGACTTTTTCTTAACTCCTTTAAAACAAGAACAACTTCAAACCTTTTTGCCCTGTTACAATTAACATTATGGCTGTTTGGTGATGATTAAACTTACACTCTTACTTTATGTTTTCAAAAGACTCTGTTATCATTTGTATTATTTACCACATATAGCCCAGCCAGATCTTCTGACCTTTCTTTCTGCAATATTCAATTAAAAAAAAAAAAACAACCAAACAAAAGAATTCCCCCACACCAGTTGGTGGAAGCAGCTTGTGGCTAAAATGAAAACCTCTTCCCTTCCACCCACTTACCAGAATAACCAGTCTGCTAGTTAATAACAATAGTGGTCTAACTCTGAACTGCGACAGGAGTTGAACCCACAGGTTTTATATGCCATGACTCCAATATTCAAAACACTGTCTATATAATTAGAGAGAGAACTTGAAGGCATACACACAGACATTTTACAAGGGTTATCCCTAAGCCAGAGCCACAGCTAATGATGACTGAGCACCTACTGCATGTCCTTTACATTTATTATGGCATTTACTTCTCTTAACAACTCCATGAAGCAAACATTGTTATTATCCTCATTTTGCTTACACGGACAGACACTGATGCTTAGAGCATTTAAATAAGTCGCTCAAAACAAGGTCAAGTAGCTGGTAAACACACGTGAGTTGGGTTTTGAACAGTCTGATTTCCACCTTTCTATAATGGAAGACTCTTTTTTAAAAACTGCTTTTCTGGGGCACCTGGGTGGCTCAGTTGGCTACATGTCTGCCTTCGGTTCAGGTCATGATCTTGGGATCCTGGGATGGAGCCCCACATTGGGCTCCCTACTCGGCAGGGAGTCTGCTTCTCCCTCTCCCTCTGCTTGCCCCCTGCTCATGTTCTCTTACTCTTGCTTGCTCTCGTTCTTTCAAATAAATAAGTAAAAATCTTTATAAACAAACAAATAAATAAATAACTGCTTTTCTGGAGTCAGGGAGCAAGAGTTTCCTGTCCTGTTGAAGGTCCTTCTAGCTGGACTAAGATTGAATTGACATAAGACAGATTAACAGGAGAAAATCAATTTTAATTTTATACTTACTGGGTATTTACACAGACATAGGAATTCCAAAAAGTTTTGTAAGATGCCATATATATGTCTTTCAAACTAAGGAAAAGGGGTAGGGTCTGTGACTTTATTTATTTATTTGACACAGAGAGAGAATGAGCAAAAGCAGAGGGGAGCCGCTGAGAGAGAGGGTAAGCCGGTTTCCTGCTGAGCAGGGAGCCTGGGCTTCTGACCTGGGACTTGACATGAGGACCCTGGGATCCTGGCTGGAACAGAAGGCAGACATTAAACCAACTGAGCCTCCCAGGTGCCCGAGCATGGAATTTTAAAGGGAAAAAATTCAATTAACAGGAAGATGAAAAAGAGTAAATGTTTGGTACATAAATGTTTGCTGGACCACAAAGGAAACAATGGTATATAGAGGACTTTGATCAAACAGGCCTTGCTAGATTCTTCCCTATCTATTACTCCTAGTTTATAGTATACTGTAGTTATCTATGGTGAGAAGTCTCCTACTGGAGCAGGTCCTCTATCTAAATTCTTTTCAGGTAGATAAGGGGCAGGGTGTTGGTAAAAAGCTTTTCCTGAAGCCCTTAGGTTTCGACTGCTTTTTAACTAAAAAAAAATAATCTTCACGCCAAGGTGGCCCAGGTTGAGGCAGCCCGCCCTTGACCCTATCACTGTAACTCCCTAAACTCTAGAGAACAAAATCATTTTTCCAAAAAAGAAAAAATATATATTATGGAAGGAAGGGAGGAAGGGAAAAATTTCATCATATTCCAATAATCACATTATAGCCCAGTAACTTTTTTAGACTGGCTGGGAGGTTATCAGATATACATGGACAAGGCATAATTTAAGCTTGCAGTGGATACTCTAGTACCCACTGGATATCCTTCACCATACAGAGCACCCACCCACACTTCTCCAGAGAATTGACCTGTGCTAGCTGGAGCCACTTAACCAGCGAGGTTACCCAAACTCTCTTCCACAGCTACCGCCTTCCCTGCCCCTCTCCATCCCCAGTTCTATAACCTAATGACTGAATAATACAGGACTATAAAAGGTAAGTCCCCTGGTCCCCATTTCTGTAGGGCATTTATTTCAGAGACCATCCTTGAGAAGTAAGGCAAAGCTAGACTCCACTGGACACTCTTATTCAAAATAAAATAAGCTGTACGAATAAAATACATGTCCATCTTAGAGAGTTGCTACCCTATTCCCTTTCCTCCCTGGAACGGAGGGTTTCCTTAGGAGAATTTGATCACATAATAACAACTCCTGTAATTGCAATTGCTAATTGGCTTAAGAATTCTCTATATTGGACTAAAATCATACAATGTAACAATGAAATGAGTTTAGAAAACCTGAGCCACAGCCTGACACTGCTGTGTAATAAGGATCAGTCACAAAAACCACTCTGAATCTTCCTTTCTCTGTCTGTAAAAAATGGACTCTACTCGCACCTTCTGACTTAACAGGTAGGTAGGAGA
This sequence comes from Mustela nigripes, assembly GCF_022355385.1. Taxonomy (NCBI): domain Eukaryota; kingdom Metazoa; phylum Chordata; class Mammalia; order Carnivora; family Mustelidae; genus Mustela; species Mustela nigripes. Next base: position 57,933,103 of record NC_081570.1, on the reverse strand, counting down.
ACAAGTGAGCCAAGTGAGCTGATAAATGAAAACAAAAATGTAAAGCTTTTTCTGGCGAGATAAACACAACACCAGGCAAAGTGGGTGCAAGGCAAGATTTATTAAAAACGCTCTCCGGCGAAGTTTCAGGGCTCAGGAGAAGGGGAGCCAGGAAAGTTGCGCCGGGAGGAGGTGGGCACCCTCGGGCGAGGGTCTCGGAGGTCTCGGAGGAAGCTCAGGGGTCTTTTGGAAGTTTCCCTTATTTGGATATCCCGCCTGCTCATCGGGATCCCATTGGTCCACGGGAGCCCGGGGCGGGGGTCTCAGATTCCTGCTTGGGCCTTTGTTCTCCTGTCCAAGCTCAGGTCTTGTGGTGGGAACTTTCACCATCTTTAGTAGCCCTTCCTGCCAGCCCAACATTCCGACCTTTTGCTTAATATAATGGTGTCAGGGGCATCCACTCGGTTCTGGCTACTTCCTGCGGACAGGGGGCGTCGTCATAGGGGTAGTCGGAAGTGGGCAGTCGAGAGGAGTTGATTGACAGATACTCAGGCAAGTTCTTGTAGGCGACCCTGCAAGTACCGGAAAAGACAGGGAGCAACTGAGATTAGGAGGAGGATTATGCGTACAGGTCCCGCCAAAGGGAGCAGCCAAGTTACCCAGTTGTAGGGGTCCAGGCCCCAGGAGGACGTGTCTCGCCACCCTGCTTGGATCCAATCCCTGAGTTCTTTGATCCTGGAGGTAACTATATGATTGGTTAACAAAGTAACAACATTCTTCATTTAATAATAGGCAGGTCCCTTCTTTTTCGGCGGTCAGAAGGTCTAAGGCCCGTCGGTTCTGTAGAGCTAAGGCTGCCAGGCTGGTGACTTGCGTCTGTAGGGCTGTGAGGGAGTCAGCAACCCGTTCTGTGTCATCATTCAGGGCTTGGGAGAGTTTGTAAGAAAAAAGTCTATGGAGGTTCCTATCCCCGCTGTTCCAGTTGCCACCCCTGTGGCTATTCCTGCCCCTGTTATGAATGGGAGGAAGGCAGCCCTTCCTCCATGGTGTTGGGGAAATAGGATGGACAGCAGCTGGGATTCAGAGTAGATGGTGGTAGAAGGAGATA